>NW_024468937.1:2898812-2965404 GCF_010015615.1 Cucurbitaria berberidis CBS 394.84 | reverse complement strand
AACGACATGCTCTAGTATTGTTATTGCCTTCTTAACCTGCCCATCTGCTTCATATGCGCTTGCGAGCTCGTGCTGCGACGCTAGTAGATTTGGATTCTCCTTATCTAGCACCTTCTCCTTAACTGCAACGACAATCTCTAGTATTGTTATTGCCTTCTTAACCTGCCCATCCGCTTCATATGCGCTTGCGAGTGCGTGCTGCGATTTTAGTCGATACGGGTCGTCCTCATCCAACTCGCTTCTTAAACTGCAGCTCTCCTCCAGCCACTTCACTGCCTCTCCAATTCTGCCGTCAGTCGTCAGGCACCGTCCCACCCGGCAAATCAACTCAGCCTTCTCTTTGACATTACTCCCCTGTTTTGTGTCCAGCAGTCGCAATGCGTGCGGCATATACGCTCTCCACACCGCCCGATTGGCCCAGGCGCCGTGCGGGAAAACTTTAGCAACATGTTTGATTACTTCTCCCGTCACACCTGCAGCATCGCCATGTTTGTTTGTCCAAATTCTGGTCGCAAGATGTACGAGTCGGTGCAAGTCATACCACTCCTCCTCTCCCTCGGCCCCCTCGAGGCTGTCGTCCTCCCGTCTCGACACAAAAGAGTACCCACAGAGCGTGCCGATGGCCTCGTCCATTCGCTCTTTTGGTCGAACCGTCGGCAGCAACGATCGCGGTATCGCCTTCCACTCGATGCATGACATGAACTCCAGAAGTTTAGCCGCTTCCGTGTCGCGCTCTCGAAGCTGGGTAAAGGATACGATCCACGTCGTAGCCACTGCATTCGCCGAACCTCTGTAGCGTGTATTATCGCGGAACTCTTTGCTCATCAGGCCGACTGTGTCCTGTTCTGTGCTCTTAAGCAGCCGCAAGTACTTCGTGATGGAGGTTCTGTTCAAGTTCAAGTAGGCGGCTGCCTGCGCGATGGCTAGAGGCAGGCATGTTAGCTCGCCCAGCAGCTCTGTTGTGGCTGCAGTGTCGCAAATAAGGTCCTTTTTGATCAGCGATTTTTCCAGAAAGTGGGTTGCATCTGGTAGGGTCATAGACCCTAACTCCAGGACGTCGCCGCGTGTCAGCGATACCGCTACCCCCTGAGTACGCGTGGTGAACAAGGTCGTACCTCTCTCGCTCTCTGGTAAGTAGTCGACGATGCCTCTCGATTGCCCAGTCCCGAATACAATATCTCGGTCGTCTGCGTTATCGAGCACTAGCAACCATCGTCCTGCCTGCTCTGCGCTCAGGTGCTCCTTCACAAGCTCTTTCGCGTCCTCGTCTCCATCGCCCGCCTGAACTAGGTGCAGAGATACTGCAATCTCCTTACACGCCTGCTCGAAGGTCTCCATGCTCACTGCAGGCATCCAGAAGATCGAGCACCCCGACAACGTCTCCTTGAACATGTAAGCGATTTGCAAAGCGATTTGTGTCTTGCCCGTCCCGCCGAGGCCCACGATTGACATCTTTTGGCAATCTTGACCCTCCAGCAGCGACTGCTTGAGCACGTCGAGTTCATTTGTCCTTCCAACGAAGTATCGATTCTTGGGGAACGGAATGTAGTATGATGTCTTGTGTGCAGATTTGTGTACTCCATCTGTCAACGGAGGCGGTGGTCGTTGTTGGGAGGATTCCGCCAGATGCTCTTCAATCCCCTTTCGGAGCCGGCGAAATGCGTTTTCCTGTCCTTCACCATAGATAAGAGGCAGGTAAATACCGAATATACCCAGCAACGAGTATGCCTTGTCTTCTTTACGCGTGGTGTTGCGTCTTTCCGTCCAAGATAGTCGTTCATCAACGCTGAAATCATCCAAGGAAACCCCCAAAACGGCAGGGATAGGCATACCAGTAATCTCGTTGATCAGCTGTTTCAACTTTTCTCTGTCGCCTAGCTGCTTGCCTTCTCGAGAGAAGAATGTCACATTACGTGGAGCAAGCAGTTCCTGGAGAGTCCAGCCCCGAGTGAACCATCGACTACGCCGAAATGCCGGTTCCCAAGTGAAGATAAAAGATGCACTGTTTGCCTCTCGTTTGGTTGCGGATACATCAGATAGAAAGACATAACACCTGGTTGCGTCTCGATACCACCGAAACATGGAGTTAATGGCATCCTGAAGTTCGACGGCATTCACCTTATTGATGCAGCAAGTGTCCACCCAAAAGTAACGCAGCCCATCTCGCTCGGCTTGTTGTGCACAGAACCGAAGCTTATCATAGCCTGTTTTGCTCTTTCCGGCATCGTTTATAAAGTCGTCAAACGTCACCTCTTGATCTTCCTGCCAGGTGTGCGAAAGAATAGCGTAAGCAGGAACGATGTCGTCGTCGCCAATCAAGTCCTTCGTGAGGCTGAGTTTGCCATCGTCTTCAATTTTAAGAAGCCGCATTGCTGGGTGGTTGGGCTCTACCCCTCATTCACATCAGGGGAGACAGTTCGTTGGTTCGCTCGCTCGCTCGTTCGATTACGTGACGCGGTCTGTAGCATTCGCTGATGAGGTAACTGCAAGAGGTGAAAGCTGAGATAGAATATGTCGCAAGTAAAGATCAAGGTCTAGAGAGTTGACGATAGGACAAGTGGGCAGGCTGCGCTTCAGTCCACGAAGTCGAGCTGACAGCTGAAATGGTGGCGGAGCAAGGCTGAACTTCACTCAGCGTTCATGCTGTACTGGGCCACCACTAGGTCGCATCCCTGCCGTCTTTGCTCCAACCAGAGGGCCGGAGTAACCTGATATGCGAGTTTTCACTCCTAATAGAGGGTCTAGGCAGCCTGATGTTGAAGCTCTAATTTGACCTTCAATAATCTAGCTTGCGACATGGCGTGAGGCGACTGTAATGGGAGAGTATATATGTGCTGTTTAGACAGTTTCGAGGTATGACTAAGCGTATTGCGACCCTGGACGTCCACGTGAATCTCTCCCACGCCTAGTCTGTCATACAAGCATCGCAAGCCCTCAATTCCCACAGGAAGACAACAACCCAACCACCGCTTTTGATTTCTACCGCCCAGTTCTAAAACCACGTCCCAGAACGCCGAATTCTCCGGAAAGCTCTCAAAGAAGGTCTCAGAATTGCAAGAGAGCGCCGCGCTACTGTTCTAAATGACCAAATGACCATTTAAGACCCATGTACACCTGAACGCCGTACCTGCGTACCACCTGATGCGGCTGAATCGCACTGCCTAGAGCCTGACACCTCTCACCAGCACCCATAGTATGACTGGGACGATCACATTATCATTGCCGCCTGTGAGCACCGCCTCGTTGAGGCTTGCGCCCACTGCACACAGAGCCGCCTTGGCCGTGGTAACGACTGCGCCCCTGAGCCACTCACCTGCAGTCTTTGGTGCAACATCATGGCTGCTCCATCCTAGATGAAGCCATACTCTGCCGAAGACGAGACCTATCGTGACTGCAACGGCAAAGGCGAGGGAGCCCTCAAGCGACTTCCCGCCGGCCCAGGGCCACTTTCTCCTCCCGTATCGCCGACCGATCAAGGACGCTGCTGCGTCGCCCATGCCCACGCAGATAACCCCCGCAATCATACTGACATCTCGTGATTTGGCTTCCCAGCCTTGCCATGGCTCGTCGCCCGTCCGTTCGACGCTCGCAAGCGAAAGCCATAAAGGGATAGCGCAGCCGATGAGGAGGAAGATGTGCGATACGACAACTGGGCCTCTGAGATCACGGCCGTCAACGTATGGCGTGAGGAATTTGGCAATGGGTTTGGAGAGGGGTGGGAGTTGCGATGCGCGGATAAGATCTAGAAGAATGAAGATGGCAAGAACAAGAGCGAGCGCTAAAGCGACGAAGCAAGGGTCGATGAAGATAGTCGGGAGTAGCATAGCAACCATGGTGCCGTGGAAGACCTTTCTGCGTGTGTCGACTTCCACGACGGCAGAAAGGGAGAAGACCGATATCAGGCCCACAACAATGGTAGCAGCGCAGTATACGCACAATAGAAGGCGCGTGTTTGCTTCGCCGAATACGATGTGACGTACATGTTCAGCACGCGATAGGTTCTCGGATATTCCGGCGAGGTTCTGAAGGTCAAGCATCGGGGGAAGTGGGATCCACCAGTCCAAATTCCAGTTAATGACCTCCCATCGTACCCTCGGTATATTGCCGAACAGGTAGCTTATCGCCCATCCGAATGGTTCATGCTCATGTAGAGCAGACTTGCTAATGGTATAGCGGATCGGCCCAAGGATAATGATGACAACTATGAGATAGAAATACCCGGCGTAGAGCCATTTCCTCATGGTTGCTTGTGTAGGAGTCAGCGAAAGGTATGCCTGCGCGATGGACCTTGAACGTTTTCGTGGCGTATTGCGGTGGTCTTCGGCTGCAGGAAGAGGAAGTGTATTCCTCCGTTTGATCCGGAAGCTGTTTAGCTCCTCCACCCGACCGTCCGATTCTTCAAAGCCCGGTCTCTTCGCCTCAACGGCCGATTGTGGTTCGTGTCCATTTGCCTGTAGATTGCTCTTCCGCATGGTATCCATAATATTCACTTTGAGACTTTTTGTCTTCTGCAGTGGGTTCTGAAGGAACGGCTCGTCCTCATCCGCGTCGCTATCCGTAACGTCCGCTCTAGCGGCCGTCTGGGTCTGTTTCGGCCTCAACCCCTCGTTAAGAATTTGCAAGAACGACTGTCGTGCTTTGATGACCTGTCCGACCCGCCTGAGCCTCCAACGTGGTATTCGGGCAAGTGCTACACCCCACTTGAGGACCTTTCCGCAGAGTAAGAAGACGCCTAATCCTCCGATCCACATTAAGGTCTTGAGAACACTGGCTTGTGGAGAGTCGGAGAATAGCAGTATATTGATGAGCCCAATGGAAAGTAGATGGAGCTCTGCAGGTAGCAGACTCGTAGTCGTAAGGTAGTACAACGGGGGAAGCAAAGCCTGATGAAGTGAAAAGAGAGTGACTAGAAGCTCAGGATCTAAGCCCTCGTCTGGCGGAGGATGTTTTAGCTTGTACGGCTTTAGGGCAAGTACATTGGATGGAAAGTCGGTATTTTCGGCGGCAATTAGTGGTAAGATAGACACAAGCCAATGGATATTTGAGTACCCCAGCGTTGCATTTCTGAATGGTATAATTCGGGGCGGTAATGCGGCGAGTCCAAGAAGGATATTTGGTAGCAATAGTTTTGGAAAGGAAGCGAACAGAGATATCGAGATTAGGACGGGTATTATTGGGGGGTACAGTATTGTGGCCGGATCAAAAGCTGCGGGTAGGTGTATTCGACGCCGTAATATGAGCTTTGAGTTTTCTTTTCTGGAGTAGTGAAGTAGCCGGAGTGGATATAGACATAATGCGCCAATTATGACCGCAGCGTGGGTCACTAGTTCAACTAAGTACACATTAGCATTGTCCAAATTGTCTACATCCACACTCAAGCACACACCTCTGTGCCAGTCCAGCAATTGGCCCCAGCAGCCACATCCTTGAACTGCAAGGACGCTGGTGCCGGCTAACAATGCCGTCTCTGTTGTTCTCCGAACAAGTTCATTCCGCCGCCTCTTGTGATACTTTTGCCTCGCTGCTGTTGCCTCATCATCTGTCAAGGATGCTTCGCCTCTTCGCGGGCCCTTCTTGATGTCATTGAAGTAGCCCTCCAACAACTTCCGCCCTTCGTCGTCGATTTGTGTAGGGGTAAGAAGCGGACTGGCCCATTCCTCCTTCCCCGACCCCCGTGTGTCGCGAAGACCCTTATGCGGTCGTAAAGGAGGAGCAGGAAGCGCTTTTATGAAGTTGTACCCTTCGTCATCCGCCTCGGTGCCACTCTCGCTTGGTGATTGCGAGGCTCTCCTACGCTTCCTTCCATCTACGTCGGATATTGTGCGATCGGAGGGTCGAAGGCGGGTTCGTGATCGTGGCCCAGAGGCGCTTAATCGGTCTGGTGACGGTCTCCTGATCTCGTCTTTGTGGCGGAGGTACGGGTGTGGTGAGCGGCGGAATAGCTCGAGGGCTTCGACGTCTGCAAGCGAAGGCGCATCGGCTTGCGGGTCTGGTGGTTCTGCGTCGTGCAACATGATGTGCTATCCTAGCTCTTGCTGAAACAGTTTTTCTTTTTTAATGACTCCGGGGACTTGAATTACAACCGTCTACTCGAGGAATCGCGCATGGGCGGACGTGTCGCATTTGTTGAGAGCTGGGAATGTCGCGGTCGAACGAGCGAAGTCAATTGCAGCGAAAGCAGAGGGAGGAGTGTTGTGCGGAAGCATGCGGAAGAGACGCTACGATTGAGTGCCACATAGCCTCAATATCTTTGTGTGCAAAGCCTGAACCGTGGCTTAACTGACGATTCTCACATGTTTGGCGGCCTGGCGCGCTGACGTTGCGGCTCCACCAAGCATTGGCCCTTTCGTATTGCCATTGCGACCCTTGCTCCCTTACTGCACTGTTGTGTCATAACTTGGAATTCGTTGCATGTAATCAGAACTAGCAGACTGAACCCTTTTAGAGTTGCTTCTAATACGGCCGAGCATTTGGACAATTAAAATGCTGGTGCAAGTATCCCAGGCCACTGTAGATGTCTTATCGATAGCCCATACGGGCAATCTAATTTGGAAATGTGTAGGCACAATTAATGCACGAAAGCGCTTTGAGAGTATTTGGGTTCATAGATTGACTGCATACAAGTTATTTTGCTTGCAGGTAAATGCTTATGTCTCTATCTTACACATATCTATGCGTATAATGCTTGTAGTCTTTTACAAAGTGAAGCCTCATTAAACTCAGGTAGTCTATCATCCCATGCGATGACATCTTCTGCATATCCCTACTGCAAGTACTTGTGCTCCTGAAGCCAAGTCTTGACATCTTCAGAATCTCGCTCGAGCCAGGCAGCTTTGGCGCTGATGGCATCGATGCTCTGAGAAAGCGACATATCGAAGCCCTTTGTACTCTTGTCCTTGAAGAAAGCCTCGATGTCCTTGATGTGATCACGGTGGGTAAAGCTGGATGTGGTGATGGAAACAACGGAGCTCAGCATGCTCAAGCTAGGAGGCAGCCTCCTCTCGAGTTCCTCCCAGTTATCCTTGACCCACTTCCAGAGCGCGAAGCAGCCCTCCGGATGTGACCGCAATGCTGAGATGGGCAGGTAGATGTCCTGACCCTTGACGTCCTTGCTAAGAGCAAAGTCGAGGGTGCGTTGGATGAGTTCGGGAGATTTGGCACGGCCGAGCGAGCGGAGAGCAGAGTTGCGTTCATCGCTTGTAGCGGCGTGGAGGGCTTCGTCGACAATGACATCGTACTGCAAGTGGTCAGCTGTAGTTCCATGCATAATTTGGGGCTTGGCTTACTTCTTCCTTGCCCCCGTTGGCCAGAACGATGGCGTATACGCTGCCGCGAATGTTAGGGTGGATGGCCAACTTGTCTCCAGCCTTGAACTTCTCAAACATATCGAAAGATGCCTTGGTGATCTTCTCGTCACCAGCAATTCCGGCGGCGCCGAACATCAAGCCCTTGAACTGTTGCTCGATATGCCCATCATCCTCACCAAAGGTCCATCCCAGCTCATGTGCCTTGTCTGCACCAAGCTCGAGCTGGAACTTCTTGAGAGCATCCCTAACTTTCTGATCCTCGAACATCCATGCACCGCGAAGAGAGCCGATGCGACCGGTAATTTCCTGCCAAACCACAAACTCCGACTCGTCCTTGAAGCTGTCAAGAAGCGAGAGAATGCCAGACGTCTTCTGGTAGCCAGAGGCAGCCAAGGATCCGGCATCGGCAATCATGCCAGCCCTATCTTCTACGGTGAGGAGTCCATCCTTCGCAGCAACACCAAGCTTCCTTAACCGCTCCGGCGAATACGATGTCCGATAAAGGCCAGAATGATCTGCGTTGAGCTTGAAAAAGTCCAAGTCTTTAAGCTTGAAGTCTGCCTCCCGGTCAAAGAGCGTCAGGTCCTCGTTGACGCCCTCCTTTGTTCGTAGTCCGAGAAATACGGGATATAGCGTCTGATCCTCTTCCGGCTTGACATCGGCTGTGCGAAGGAAGCGGTTTTGCTTGAGGTGGATAGAGTCGGTGCCTTCGGTAACAGTGACCACAGGGAAGCCGACCTTCTTCGTCCAAATGTCCATGACTTTGCCGACATCCTTGCCACTAGCATCAGC
Organism: Cucurbitaria berberidis CBS 394.84; assembly: GCF_010015615.1. NCBI lineage: Eukaryota > Fungi > Ascomycota > Dothideomycetes > Pleosporales > Cucurbitariaceae > Cucurbitaria > Cucurbitaria berberidis. Next base: position 2,957,305 of record NW_024468937.1, on the reverse strand, counting down.
GAGAGCGGCCCAAAGATCGCCGGTCTCTGTGTTGCCATAGGCGTGCTTCTTGAGATATCTTCGGATACCCTCCATGAAGATGTCTTCACCAATGTACTTTGAGATCATGCGGATGATACTGGAGCCCTTCGAGTACGAAATGGCATCGAAGATTTGGTTGATCTCATCAGCGCGCTTGACTGGAACCTCGATGGGGTGACTGCTGCGCAGGGAGTCGAGCGAAAGAGCACCGGCAAGATTGTCTGTAACGTAGCCTTCCCAGACCTTCCAGTCGGGATAGAAGACGTTGCAAGAGTACCATGACATCCATGTCGCAAATCCCTCGTTTAGCCACAGACCGTCCCAGAAGTCCATGGTAACGAGATTGCCGAACCACTGATGTGCGAGTTCGTGTTGCACAGTCTCGGCTACCCGCTGCTTGACAGCTGCACCACTGACCTTCTCGTCAATGAGCACGTCCACGACACGATACGTGACAAGACCCCAGTTCTCCATGGCGCCGGCGCTGAAGTCGGGAATGGCAATCATGTCCATCTTTGGCAGTGGGAAAGGGCTGTTGAAGGTCTTCTCGTAGAACTCCAAGGTCTTTGCGGCGAGCTCGAGCGAAAATCGACCGTGCTCAATGTCCCTATCTTTCGGCGCATACACGCGCACGGGTACGCGGAAGTTGTTCGTCTCGATGTAGTTGAGCTCGCCAATAATGAACGCCAAGAGATATGTCGACATGAGCGGAGTTGGGTTGAACGTGACAGCCTTTCTCTTTCCGCCCGCGACCTTTGAATCCACCTTCTTCTCTGAGGCCACGTCCATGTTGCTCAAGCACGTCATCTTCTCGTCCGCGACGAGTGTTACGGTGAATTTTGCCTTCAACGCAGGCTCATCGAAGCACGGGAATGCTCGCCTCGCATCGGTAGGCTCCATCTGCGTTGTAGCCATGTATGTGGTAGATCCGTCCTCGGCCTTGAACGAGGAGCGGTAGAAGCCAGCCATGTTGTCGTTCAGGATTCCGGAGAAGGTCATGGTGAGCTTCGCCTTGCTTCCGCCGGGGATTGTCTGGTCGAAGCTGACCTTGGTGGTTTGTGCATCTTCATCGTGGGAAACGGTGGGCGACTCGGAGATTACGTGCTCGCCTGCAGTAACTCTGGTCGAGTGTATCTTGAGCTCGTTTGTGTTTAGCGATATCGAGGTGGTGTCGTCGACGACGTCTAAGCTGGGGGAGGGTCAGCGAGCGTTTCTAGCGAGTGCCTGCTCTTTTGCATACTCAATGACGACGGTGCCATCGTAGGTAAACTTCTCAAAGTCGGGCTCGAGAGTCAAATCATAGTGGACAGGCTTGACATTGGCCGGCAGAATCTCTCGACCCTTTGTAATGTCGATGGATGAATGTCCCTCTGCGCCGAAATGTTTGCACATGTTTCTTCTATGCGAACAATGTCTAATTGGAACCAGTGCAGTATGTCGGGAGGATGTAGGCGCGCGTCGAGGGGTGGTGTTTCGGAGTTGAGCTTGCACGGCGGGGTAAATAGACGTCGTCGTGGGGCTCTTCACGGTGTGCAAAAGGTGCCGGCGAGGGTGCAGGTCCAGCCGCCGACTGCGGGAAGCAGCAGCGGTGATGGCGGTAGGCCTAGAAAGGAGACGCCGGACCCCAATGGCAGCATCGTCTGCTTTGCGCCAGCCATTCTGCCTGAAGCAGTGCATCTACTCGTCTTTGTGCGGTGTAAACGCCCCTTTCAATTGGTCAAAGAGAGTCTGGAAATGAAGGAGTGACCTGCATCCATCATGCTTGGCACGGATGCAAGGTGCACCACGCTAGTCTGCCTCGCTAACAAAACCTCTGCAGCTGCTCCGAGCCCTCTTCTTCTCAAACACCGCAAGAAGTCCTCCCAGCGCTCTCCCTCTGCAGAGGCGCTGTGTGTTCTGGCGACTCGTCAGTCCTTGCCAGACAAAACCTCAGCACTCGTTTGAGCCTTTCCGCAATTCCTGCATGAGTGGATGGGTATAGAAGTAGTGCTACATCATAATCGGAGCCAGCTATGTCACGGTCGTAGTGCCATTACTCCAGGCCTCGTCCTGTAGATGCAATGTACTGTGTCAGCAGACGGTAGACCGCGGCCAGGGTCAACGTGACCATCAGAAATTGCGTTTCCTAGGGCTGCGGTCGATGCCACTGATCACATCCCTGGTGGAGTCGGATTAAGGTCGGGAGGGCAGAGTGCTTATGACATTTCCTTGCATAGGGCTATTGTCGCACTCACATGCGCAGGTTGATACCAACCCCACGAGTTCAGCTCAGGACTGTTGTGCAACCTCCAGGGTCATCTTTGATCTACCTTTCCACCCCTCGATGCCGTGCTCTCGTACTTCTCAGATACTGGACAGTGGGTCTGAAGGGAGATACGCCTGAACATAGTCGGAGTACTTAGAATGTCTGACATATTGAGGTCGCTTACAGAACTGATGAAAGCAGCATAGCTTTTCCCCACCATACTTTAATCTGTCACTCTTTGACGGGTGCACAGCATGTGCAGACTTCGTCCAGACCTAGATCGACGCATGTCATGTGCATGTCTTTCACGGCGATCAACCCTGTATCACGTTGATTGCTCATCGCAGTCGCATGCGTCCACGGTCTGATGCTCCTCGAAGCGGTACCCATGGGAATCAACAGTCTCTATAGACAGCAGGATACATCTAGACGTAAGATGATGCAATTGGTAAGGAAGGATGGAAGGCTCGGCGCTGTGCAGGACTTCGAGAAAAGGAAGCCAGTATCAACATCTCCCTCTACTCGCATTAGAACAGATCAACAGGAATTAAGAAAGATATCATGTGCATGTTGCCCGCTTGAATTGAGGCGAGGCGTCACATCGTGCTGCAGATGCATGCGGCGCTAGCAATCTGTAAACTTTCCTCAGTAGCTATCGCCCGGAATCCAATGTGAGTCCTGACAAGAAGAAATCGAGTCTCATCTTCATCTTCCGCTCTTACAATAAACTCTCAAAATTTGAGGAAGTTGACCACACAGAAAGTCGGGGCAGGATGCATTTGAGCGAGGTTTGGCTGTCAGCCAATCACACTTATCGTGATTGCGGTTAGAGCTTGCCAAGCGCTTTTCAAGTTTCCTTCTCGCGATCGGGCAACTGCCACCAACATCACCACCGCCAAACGACCCATTGACCCTCTCCCTCCTTGCTCCGAGCCGGCTTCACATCACCATGTTGGCTCGATCAGCACTGCGCACAGCGCGCTCGGCCGGCGCGGCAGCTCGCAATGCTGCCAGCAAAACAGCTTCGGTACGACTCCCGCATGTCCCCATCCCAGCCGACAGCCCCCGCGAGCGTCAACGATGCCATCTGTGGCATCGCCATGTAGCCGAGAGGCTCTCCTGCTCCAATTGAATTGATGGCTGACGAATTGGATGATACAGCGCTCTGCCTCGACGTCCACCTCCTCTGCCGAGGGAGCTGGCTCCGCGTGGAAGAACAATGCCCTCCCAGCTGGCGCCACCGTTTTCGCAGTCGGATCCATTGCCTGGTACTGGCACCTCTACGGCCGCAACGTCGATGCGATGACTCCTGCGGAAGAAGGGTAAGTGACGTCCGGTGCTTGTTCGGCTGAGGAGATATCTCGCTTGGAACAATTGGCGGCAACAAAAAGCTGACATCTCGAATTACAGTCTGCATCCGACTCAGTATCCATGGGAGCACACCAAGTGGCATAAGACATTCGATCATGGGGCGTAAGTGCACCTGGCCCTAGCGCGTACAGGTCACATCTAACCTAACATCACAGACTTCGCCGTGGCTTCCAGGTCTACCGAGAAGTCTGCGCATCCTGCCACTCCATCTCCCGTGTGCCATACCGTACCGTCGTTGGTCAATTCATGACCGTCGATGAGGCCAAGGCCCTCGCCGAAGAGACCGAGTACGATACCGAGCCGAACAACGAAGGCGAAATCGAGAAGCGTCCTGGAAAGCTGTCTGACTACATGCCTGCTCCTTACAAGAACGACGAGGCTGCTCGTGCCGCCAACAACGGTGCTCTGCCCCCAGATCTATCCCTCATGGTCAAGGCCCGCCACGGCGGCTGCGACTACATCTTCAGCTTGTTGACTGGTTACCCTGAGGAGCCACCTGCCGGTGCTGTCATCCAGGACGGCTTGAACTTCAACCCCTACTTCCCCGGAACTGGTATTGCTATGGCCCGTGTGCTGTACGACGATTTGGTCGAATACGACGATGGAACAAAGGCATCGACCTCGCAGATGGCCAAGGATGTTGTCGAGTTTTTGCACTGGACTGCTGAGCCGGAGATGGATGACCGCAAGAAGATGGGCTGGAAGGTGCTGGCTGTTACCAGCGTACTGTTCGCTATCAGCGTATGGGTCAAGAGGTAAGCAGAATGCGACTTGCGCTGCAAATACGACTTTATAGCTAACAACCCCACTAGATACAAGTGGGCACCGCTTAAAACACGGAAGATTGTCTACAGTCCGCCATCCCAAAAGAGCATCCTCGACCACATCCCCAAGCCAAACAGCTCAGGCAAGACCAATCAATAGGCGTGGGACGATTTTGCATTTGGGCGAGTTGGAGGGAGCGAGCAGCGGAGGCGTGTGTGTTCTATATCTTGTACAGTGCCAGCTACTTCCTCAGAATACGACTTCTAAGATTTCCTTGACTAGTGACATGGTATAGATCATCCTTGCTTTTCGATGTCAGGACACATGGGACACATCCCTACTGGTGTAGTAGTTATTCAATCAAATTCTCTTTGTATTTCAAAAATCGGTCCAAGTTCTAACAACCACATGGCTGACTTGGGCCTGTGAGTGCTCCTTCCTCGACATCTGGTGGGAGCCAGGCTAGGATAAGATCATCAACGATCCTTGCTCGATTACTCAAAACCATTTCAACATCCGAGTCTTCGACCTCAAGGTACTCTCTCATGTCGACCTAGGTTCGTAGGCGTAACTGGTAGATCAAAGTGACAAATGATCACTCATCGCGCCTGGGGGACAGACTACTTCTCAACGCAAAAGGGCACGAAATGCGCGCTAATCAGACGATAAACTTGATCAAGGCTATCACAACCTCCACTTAAGGTGCATGGCTACCACAACTAGAGTCAGGAGTCCCGTGCTTGAAAGATGGATCGGGCGTCCATGTTGCCCTTTTGCTTGGCAAACCCGCGAGAAGGCATAAAAGTATGCTGTCCCCAGGACCCTCCTTCACCCACTTCTCTCAACATTTCTCCATCTTCCGTACACCCATTTCGCAAATCTCGCCTTCGACTACCGTTTTCGTCTCACCGACTGCCTCAGCCTCGTTGCCCTATTCTACCAACCCGACCAATCCTGTCTCGAGCTGCTTCAGCCTTCCAGTTGCCCTTTTCGCCAAGTCTCCGAACAGCCAACCATGTCCGACTACGTCGACCACGATATGCAGTACGCACCCTTCGAGGATGAGCTGTCCGATGTCGATTGGACTCGGCAGTATGAGGAGGTCATGAGTGAGCCTTGGCTCCAGTTTGACGACTTCAATTGGAGTGCCTGGGACCAGGGTGCTGAGGCGCCCCCAGGTGACAGGTGAGTTTAAAAAAAGACATGAGCTAACAAAAGGGCAAGAATTTTGAAGGATACCAATTGGGCAATGGAGGCCCGTCCTTCCAATGATTCCTTGATGAGGTCAACGCTTTCGAAAGGGTTACATGCTCCAGCGCCATTCGGGCAGAATGTTCTCGATCCACCCACTCCGAATGACCTAATCGTTTGTTCTGTCAAAGGATGTATTTCCAAACCGTTCAAACGCCAAGCCGAACTAAATCGACACATGAAGAAACATGAAGGCAAGACGGACTATCCTTGCCTCGCGGTAGGCTGCAAGAGAACCGGAACCCAAGCCTTCACGCGACCCGACAAGTTGAAAGCCCATGTTATTGCGGGTCACCACGACGATGATCTCTTCAAGTGCTACAAACCTGATTGCAGCGTCGAACTGCCCCGGGGTGTATTTGCCTTGCATTATAGTGACTGGAATAATGGTCCCATCGGAGATGTATTCTATTCGCTGCGTGAGATGCGCAAATGTCCCATTCCGAAATGTACGTTTTGGCTAATACGTACGTATTGGTCACAGTCCGAACAGTACGGCCTCGAGGATCTACAAGCCCACCTTCTCGAAAAGCACGATGCGAGAGGAAGGGCAAACTTTGCTGGACTACTCAGACAGGCCGGATATGACTCCATCACTGCTGAAGTCATGTGTCCTATCTGCCCTACGAACAATCGTTTCGCCCGCCATGAGGACTTTTACGCACATTACTTCCTGCAACACTTCCATGGACCGATTTGTGATGATCATTCTGATGCATCGTGTCCCGACACATGTCAGGGGCGTGAAGACTATTGGCGACTTACACATTCGTCATCTATCCCGGAGGAAGTTCGTCAACACCGTCGCACGATTCTCAGTATTTGGCCTGCCTTCCCCAGATCCTCTGTTTGGAATGATGTGAGGTGCCAGAGCAAACAGGAATGATCCTCGTCGTAGCCTCTGTACACTTTCTGTTGGAATTTCAGATCAATGTCGGGTATTACTTCATTTCCCACTCCGGTCGTTATATCCTGTCGACTTTGCTACGCTCATGTGTTTCTTTCATTGTATCTTCCTCTGTCATTGTATGTTATCTCCTTAGATAGAAAGAATCCAACTTCGTACGCTCTTTACAATCTATCGTGCTATGCAATCACATGCTCGTACGACAGTACCCAGAACTTTTCGATTTGTAACAGTTGCTGCCTATTGATACCAAGTTGAATCTAGCTTACGACCAGCAAGAGGCTTACCACTTCGAACACGTCCATACGCATCATTTGATACCTAGAATTTGAAAAAGAATTCTGCGGGTCATCCATCCAATCCAACAACCCCTCCGTACTGGAAAGTAATAGATGCTGCTCTTTTGGCTACTCCGCATCTTAGAGGACCGAGGACATCAAATCGGTGGGCAGTCATTAAGGGCTAACAGTATCAAGCCTAGTTAATACATAGAAAAACGAACATACGACTTATATACTCATTCAGTAACGTGTGCTACTCAACTCAAGCTTGCAGTGCCATCGGGAGCATCGGCGACAATAAGATTGACCATCTCAATGGCGCATATGGAGCTCATGAGGTCACTAAGAAAAGGGGAATCCAGTCTCAAGAAGCAGTTCGCGGTCAAGGATGTACGGGACACTTGTAAAAATAGTAGTTCTTGATATGTCATAAACTACGTGACGGACGGTAAGACATGCCTCAACAACTCTGTGATGCAGCTCATCACCGTGAACACCACACCCCATCTCAGGCTTCGACGGGAAAAAAAATACCGTTAAGAATTTAGAGTAACGATGCTCAATGCAAATATTCTAGCTCATATACACATCACCGCACATTATAGACCCCAAACGCCAACATGGTATCAAGAAATCATACCCAATCCAAACACATCTACGCATCAATGCCAATATCCAGATCCGCCGTGAAGTCCCTTCGAATAGTAAGGTTCTCAAAGTTCTCCTGATTGTTGATGATCAGGCCCTTCTCGTTAGCTAAATGCAGCACGCAGATGAAGCAGTAGCTAGTTGATATGTCGGCCATGACTTGCTTGGGATACACGGCTTGCAGATTGTTGACCACTTCTGTGAAAGTGAGTGAGCCGTCTACTGCTTTGGCTGATGGGTCTCCGACGGCGTCTGGCGGCGGAGGTGCATTGATCTGAAACGTTGTTAGCTTAATGATGTTGTGTACGACGGGAGTTGATAGCTGTACTAACCCCTTCGAAGCCGATACTGTTCCACAGCTCGTCTTTTAATCTCTTGACATCGACCTTCTTCGCTACTCTGGCGTATTGCACGTACTCAGGCCGGAATCTCCTGCTTTGTGTGACCAATTGCGCCCCGAACGCATCGGCTTGCGAACTGGGTACTGCGCCGTCGATAGGCCGCACTGCTTCTGGTGCTTCTTGAGGCGGTGGCGAAAAGTGGTCGCGGGCATCCGCGAAGTCGTCATCGTCATCGATCGGCCCGCCAGGCAGCGGCAGAGGATCGTCTTGGAAGAAGTCGGCATCGTAATTGCCTTGCACGGCACCGTCTTCTTCAGCAAGTGCGTCTTGCTGATTAGCCCAATAGGCCTCATCAACTTCGCCCTGTACTGGCTGTTCAGGCTGTGGCTGTGCGCGTTTGCCTTCTTTTCGTGAACCCATTCGCGACTTCGGCTTCAAGAAAAGCCTCAACAGCTGTCTTGAGTTGAAGTGCTTATCATCAGGTAGAAGATTCCGTGTCTTCGATTTCCACTGCGCCTTAGGTAATGAAATGGTAGAGTTCGAAGTCGCGGGGATGTACAACATGTCTGCAGCACTCTGGGTCATAGGGGCCGCAAAATCGATCTCGAAGGGCTCCTTCTCCTTTCGCTTCGTTGTCGGTGTAGTCTTTCCAACATCCTTGACTCGCTGAATGCGCCAATGCTCTGGCCCTGCCCAGTTTTTCTTTAGGGCCTGGTCGAAGTAGCTCAAGATGTTCTCTTGCTCTTGATCCCGACCGTGGGTCATAGAAATACCATATTGGGCACTTTCGCTGCCTGTAGCTCCAACTCCAGCCTCACCAGCCTCATCATCTCCCTGACCGAGTCCCATAGTGTGGACACGGATTTGTGGATCTCGAATAGCTTCCCTAGCCCATACTTCACCACCCTCACCGAAACCAGTCTCGGGAGGAAGGTCGAACCCGCCCATGTTGATATCATCGTCATCATCAAAGCCCATTGGGTTGTCGTCGTCGAGAAACACGCCTGAACGATTGCCTGCTTCCTCTTCTGCGTCTTTGTTCTCATCATCTCGCCCGTCCTCTGGACCCCTGAGAAAGGGGAGATCTATGGACCCATTCACGTCCCCAAGATCGAATGTCTTCATGGAAGGGCACACATCCTGCTCGTCGAGGTGAGACAAGTCTGGGAAATACTTTTTCGCAAGTCCGGAGATGTCAATCTCGATTGTATCTGATGGTTGTTGTTCTGAAGCATCATCGCGTTGCTCATGCGCGGGATCCTCAGGCATTGGGGTGGCTCGCGACTCCTCTGCTGCTGTTGCGTCGTTCGCATCGTCGCTGCTATCAAAGACGATTCGTCCTTTCGAGTCGATAGCCAAGTGATTGAGAAGCAGCCCCTTGGCACCTCCCTCGTCAAAGTCAGCGGACGCCTTTTTGAACAACGGGTCTACCGAGAACTCCAATTCCATCTTCTTGTTCTGTAGTTGCGAGAAAGACGTTGCGAGTGTAGCTTCGGCCGACCGCGCAGCCCTCTTCTTGCGCTTCTTTTGGCCATCTTCTCCCTCTTCGCCGTCATCATCCTCGCCCTCTTCTCCGTCATCAGCATCCCCGCGGCGCTTCTTGCTGGCATTCTCTGCGAGACCGCTGAGTAGTTTGCCGGTATCACTGGCAACGCTATCGACTCGACTAGTGTAGATCTTCACACAGCCGTCGAGTGTGCAGCTGGCCTTTTGAAAGTTCACACCGTCGCCCTCCTTCAGTAGGGACATTTCATGGAAATAGTCGATAAGCGCAAAATTCCAGGAGTTGTTCGCGTTGATTTTCTGCCTTGGATTAGCTTCATATCCACAATCCAAGCCGAAATATATACATTGTCCGTCGCCATCTTCATCCACTCCTCGAAGTTGGCTAGGAGAGGCATGACGCGCTTCATGGGCGTCACGGCGCTTCCAGAGACCTCGGGCATGTCATCTTGGTCTTGCGACGGCGTATGTGGGCTGTTCTGTCCGGCCGCGAGGGATATGCGTCTTCGGGCTGGTGTAGCAGATGCTCGCAGAGAGTTGCGCTGGGCTTCTTGGAATGCATGTCGGCGGTTCGCCTTCTCTTGTCGGTCGTCGTTCAGCGGCACTCTACGCCCGATTAGCCCAATAAAAGAGGTGGGATCGCTGGTCCTACTTGATGGGCGTCCTCTGGGGCGACGCCGTAATGCTATATTTGGATGTGCGCGGCATCGTGGTGGGTTGTTGTTCGGCGTTGGCGTGGTCGTCGCAATGTTTGTCAACACACGTTGAGTGGTGGTTCGCGTCAGGGCACCTGCAGGCACGCCACGCGGAGCTGGGTTGCGCTTTCTCCCGGACCCTCGCTCGCCACATCAGTGTGGCGGTGCATTGTGAATGACGAAGCAAGCTTCAGCAAGCTTCAGCAAGCTCGACTCCAGGCTTCCAGGTTCGTGCGAGCGTAGTTTATGAACCTGGTGCGCTCCAGCGCAGGACCCTAATCCTTTGGAATTCAATATCATCATTATCGCAATCTACTCCTGTGTAGTCCTAAGCAGGACTACTAGTGCGGTCAAACGCTCCGCGCTCCGCCGCGCATTTACCGCACCGCCGTCGCAACCACGTCGCAGGATCCCGCCAGAATCGCCCCTCGAAGCATCATTTTATACGCGCAAGAGCTCGGTGGACCGTACCGACTCATTGGCGTTGCACCAACCCCTCGCGGCAACCCTACATAACTGCCGGCGCATTCTCTATACACGCGGACGAGATACCGCACCGGTTGCACTCTACTCGTGCATGAAAATGCCGTAACGATGAACGATCTCTCTATACTGGAAACCGCGCAGAAATGGCGACGCCCTCGATACTCGGCGCGGCCCTTCGCCCTCACAATACTTGCAATCACTCTTATCTCGTTGCTTGCATGGGCGAAAGGGCCGGCGCATAAAGGAAGCCTCTCTGCTGGGAATACGCTGCGCAAGAGGGATGTATCTATGTTAGACGAAGAGGTATGGCAAATTTTCCCACAGCGAAGACGAATACTTACCTTGCCCAGTGTCGACTGGTCCATCAAGCGGCGGATCAATGCGCTTTTGTGCTGGCCAACTGCCCCGACGAGGAAGCGGGTGTCATTTCCTACCTGACGTTCTACTACTGCCGATTACCGCATGCCAAACCCGTGGCATTCGTGATATTGGCGCTCTGGCTCGGCATGCTCTTCAGCACCATTGGAATTGCGGCGAGCGACTTCTTCTGCGTCAACCTCAATACCATTTCGCTCATGTTGGGCATGAGCGAGAGTCTGGCTGGCGTTACGCTGCTTGCGCTCGGAAATGGTAGTCCAGACGTCTTCTCTACTTTTGCGGCATTCCGCACGAATGCTGCGAGTCTGGCTATTGGTGAGTTGATTGGCGCTGCATGCTTCATTACAGCGGTAGTATCGGGCTCTATGGCCTTGATCCGCCCATTCAATGTCGCACGTAGGAGCTTTGTGCGAGATGTTGCATTCTTCCTTATTGCCGCAGCATTCAGCATGGGGTTCATTGCAGATGGCCAGCTTCACTTATGGGAGTCTATCACCATGGTCGCATTTTACATCTTTTACGTCGCATTCGTGGTTGCTTGGCACTGGTGGCTCAATCAGAGGAAGGCCAGGAGACTGAAGGCGGCCGCAATGAGGAGCCAGTACATAATTCCTGGTGACGACGAGGAGGAAATACCAGAGTATCACGACGAGGAGACAACAGCAGGTAGCACAACTCCGGGTCGAGGCATATCCGTGGACGACTTTTCAGCGCTTGAACGCGCAGGTGGAGGGGGCTCTATAGATGAAGATGACAACGAAGAAGAACGCGAACGGTGGATGGGAGAGTTGACCAACAACATGCGCGTTAGTAGGCCAAACATTACGTCTCGACGAAACACCCACACGCCCATCCGGCCCAGCTTGGTAGGAGCATTGGAGTTTAGGGCTGTGCTCTCTTCCCTACAGAAGTCTAGGAACATTCAGTCAATGCCTATCAGCTTACGACGATATTCGGACGACCCGACATACACAACAGCACAGCAACAAGACAACATATCGAGACCATCCGATCCTGCTGCCCGACCTCCTTTCGACGTGGCATCGATTTCATCGGATGCTTCGCCACATGTCATCAGGCCGAACATGGAGATTCAACAAAACATGGGCAATCGAGCAAGGGCCGTTTCAACCAACGACATTGACAATGTCCGGCTTCACCCGAGCACACTGCAAGAAGGTGTTCCAGACATCACTTTTGGGCCAGCAACACCCAATGAGCGCAGTAGACTATTGACTCCCGGTTACGTACCCCCCACACGAACGTCCCCGCCGGCTTCTCAGCATAGCTCACGAGCAACAAGCCCAGCTCCACCAAGAGTCAGACATCCGTCGTATAACAGGCTGGTGCACGGTGTTACACCAGTTCGCCAAGGCACAGCATCACCGAGCCCATTTTCGTCACCGGTGCTGGAACCTGGTGAACGACCCCAACCCCCAAGCCTGAAACTCGCTGTTCCTGATGCAATGTCCCCTACTATACCCTTTCCAGCCTTTAACGAATACCCTTGGTCGGCCCATTCTTCCAGACCTCCAAGCCTCCATGCGCGCTCGCCCAGCGCATCACCTGAGTCTGTGTTCCCCAAAGATCCGTTTGGGTTCCAAAATCAGGCAAGGACACCGAGGTGGTGGCCATCTAGACTTTTGCCAACACCGAATATCCTTCTGTCGACGTTGTTCCCGACATTGACTAATTGGCATGACAAAAGCATCTTCGACAAGGTCCTGGGGGTTGTGGCCAGTCTTCCCGTGTTCCTCCTGACGATTACATTGCCAGTGGTTGAACAGCAAAAGGACGATAATGACGGAGGCCATGCAGAACTTTCCTTGGACTTTGGTCTTCCATCGCCGCGAACGCCTATCAATGGTAGCATGGACTCACACAGCCGTAGTATTTCGATTGTGCTACCACCGGAAAGCTCGGCGGATATGAGCTTGTCAAAGGCGAAGAAGGCCACGTCGGCTCACAAAAGATCACCCAATGGGGGATCTATGAGCACCACTGCCAGTCAGCCACCTGAAGTGTACATCACAAGTGCAGATGCCATTGCCCAGTCACCAGAGCAACTTCCTGCGATACCCTCGCTCTCGGAACCCAAGCAGTGGAACCGGTGGCTCGTAATCGTCCAAATCTTTACGGCCCCCTTCTTCATTGTGCTTATCCTCTGGGCCAATCTCGAGCCTGATAACCCCCGCACACTTCTGCGACACACGCTCTACTCGCTCGTGGGGTCTTTGTGCGTACTTGCTTTTGTTCTTATAACCACAACACCAGACCGCCCACCGCGCTGGCGCTCGTTGCTTTGCTTTCTTGGCTTCGCCGTGGCCATTGCCTGGATCAGCACCATTGCCAATGAGGTTGTCGGCGTTCTTCGCACCCTTGGCGTGGTGCTCAACATGTCGGATGCCATCCTTGGTCTTACCATTTTTGCGGTTGGAAACTCTCTCGGCGATCTGGTGGCAGACATTACTGTTGCGCGCCTTGGGTTCCCAATCATGGCGCTTTCAGCGTGTTTCGGGGGCCCGATGCTGAACATACTATTGGGTATCGGGCTGAGTGGGTGTTATATGACGATTACAACGGGAGAGCACAAGCATGAGAAACACCCTGATCAGCCGGTGCGTTTTAAACCGTATCATATTGCTGTTAGCACCACGTTGGTGATATCGGGGGCCACGCTTCTCTTTACTTTGGCTGGACTATTGGTGGCAGTGCCTATGAGAAGATGGAAGATGGACAAGACGATTGGGTGGGGGTTAGTTGCGGTGTGGAGTATCAGCACGTTCGCCAACGTCCTGGTCGAAGTACTGGGCTACAGCAGCGATGTGAGTTAGCCTGTATTTTTTGTATATAAACTTGGGTATTCCTTCCGTATACCCAGACAGTTTGAGGCGTTCACGTGATAGATGGCTTGTTGTGTAGTCTTTTTACCCCCTTGGCAATGTATATATGATGGGTACAAGCTGGGGGATCCCATGAAACGACGAGGGGCCTCGACAGCGCTACATACATGTTCACCGGTGAGCCCAACGCACCAGAGCCCACTTTAGACCATGCAACTAGAAGAAGCGAGAACGGCACAAGGAAGCTACGACAAAGTCCGAAAAACGCCCACAGCAACATGTCAGTCTGGCCAGGTTCCCGACCCAGAGGAGTGTGTCCTATAAGCAATGGCAATTTGGGCCTATACGTGGCGTGCTATGCTCGTTTGGGCAGAGGCCATCCCCACTCAGGCTCGTTGGGCTGCATGGCGCCTCCCGTCGAGGCTCTTTTTGCTGTGGGTTCCGGCATGGACACATGTGGGTTGGGCTGCGGTTAGGATCAAGGCGGTAAGTGAGGCCACAGTGGGCTCGGGGTGGGACAATGAGAAGAAACCACGTAGCGGTGCTAGGCGGACTGATGCAGCTGACTATGACTCTGAGATTGTGGTTCCGGTGGAAATGGGATTAAATAAGAGGAGAATTGGGCGGTTTGTTGCAGTGGACTTGCGCCTGCATCTTGCATTACATACAGTATCTGCATCGTCATCATCCTCATCTTCCCACCCGGCTCCCGACGCCTCGCTCGTCTTGTTTGCATCTAGCCCACTACTCGCCAGCTAGACTATGTCCGAATCCGTTGCCCAGAATACTACGCATTACCATCTGATTCGGAGAGTTCGGCGGAGGCCCTGAGGCACATTTGCACATTCCACAACCCACCCCATATCCTACTATCCGTACCACATATTTGTAACCTCTCTTCTCCCAATTCCCCCAACACCACGGCAACGCACGCGGTAGTGTGTTAAAGCTCAGTCTGTGTGCAAAAAGCAACGGGCGCCCCACGAAAGTATCATCATCGTCATCGAGCGTCGAGCCCATCCTCGCCTGTGGTTGTGAAGTCTTGTGTGTGTGCGACCACCATCCCCCGCTTCGCTCCAGCATCTTGACCCAGGGTCGGCTTCCGCCTGACAGCCTGCCACACGCACACCCCAACAAGCCCACAGCAGCCAGATAGTCAGTCGTCTTACACGAGGGCACGACAGACACTCTGCTGCCGTCCTATTCTTATCGATTGCGTCCCGTCTGCCTCTGCGTCTCTCTCTCTCTCTCTCTCTCCTCCCACTTCTGCCATCCGCCATCCCGTCTGAGGTTAGACGACACCACTTTCTACCCATCACCATCCATCTTATATTATCCATCCAGTGCCTCTTTGCACATCAACAACAACCTTTCCGCGCGCTCTTATTAGACGCCAATTACGACGCAAGGGAACCCACGGACTAGCCTCTGCCCAGTGCCTGCTTCAGCCGAAGGCTTTCGAGACATTCTGCCGCACCGTCGAATCAGCACCCAGCCCTACCACCAAACCTTTCTACTACTACCCCCCTTTCTTCCCAATCCCAGCGAGCGCGACGCTTTATCATCTAGAGCTCCCGCCCGTATCGCAAATCCCCGCAGCCCATCTCGTGCAGCAGCAGCGTCGGTCGACGTCCTCCTCCCTAGGCAGGCCAGCCGTCTGTTTACAAACACGCCTAGCCGTCGCCCCTAGTCCCTCACTGCATCCCGTCGCTTCTGCCCCGCCGCCGTTGCTGGGACCGGTCAACTACACCCCACCACTCACCGTCACCCTCCCGTCAGCCTTCCCTCTCGACCCTCTAGGGATACCGGACTCGGCCGTTCTCTGGTAGAAGGGGCTCGAGTACGGTACCGCAGACGCCAGCCAGCCTCATGCCGTTAGTCATAGCCCTCCCCCATCGTCGCGCAATGCCCCGTCCCTCGCAGTCTCAGTCGCAGTCTTCACGGCGGTCGCTTTCGCGCCACCCTGTCCACCGCCGCTCTGCTGTTTCCTCGTCTTCGCGCACCACTCGCTCCACAGCCCCGTCCAGCGTTTCCATTTCCCCCTCGCGACACGTAAAAGGCGACACTAACGTCACCATCAGACTCCGTAAAGGAATCACTGTCAACCACACCACGGGCGCCGAGTACTATACCGACGAGGAAGACTCGTCTGGCGTGCAAGTCTCGTCTGGTAGCCAGGGAGACTACACGGACGAATCCGACGAAGAAGAAGAAGAAGAAGACGAGGAAGACGTCGAGGACGACGAGTGGGACTCGTGTGGTGACTACATCGACGAGATCCAGCCCTCAGACTCGGCCTCGCGCCCTCAAGTGAAGCGCCACGTCGTCCCTGCTCCCGCCGCACCACCCCCGCGACCCAAGCCTGCTCATCGCGCCTCCTCGAGACACGCAGTACCCGTCTCAGACCCGCCCTCGCGCCACAGGAGCCGCAGCAGAACCACACTGGAGCCTGAACACCGCCCGCGACGGCGACGGCGCCAATCCGTCCATGCGGATAGCCTCGAAGACCAGGACGACTACCCCTACGCGCCGTCTGCTCGCGGCGCCCCCGCGCCTCCCCCTCCTGGTCACCCCAGTCAAGGCTGGGGTCACATACCGCAGCCCGCTCCCAACGGCTATGCACCCAGCATGATGTCTGACCCTCGCTTCCACGGCTACCCAGGCGGCGCACAGTCGCCCGCAGGCCAATTAGTTCCCTTTGGCCACGAGCCTTTCTACGCTCAGAACCCCTTTTCGCCCAATGGACAGAACCCTTTCACGCAGCCTCCCCCTCCAGGTGCAGGTAGAGACCCCAACAACCCCTACTTCCCGGAGTATCCCCCCGATCATCGTCAAGGCCGCCGCGGTCACCGCAACTCAATGCCACCGGCACCGCAAGGAGAGATGATGCCCTTCTCGCCCATGGGCTACTATCCTCCGTACGGCGCGCCCTATGGCATGCCGGGAATGCCTCCCATGTATCCACCATACGGACACCCGCAGCACCCATCTCCTCCGCCGCAGCACCCTCCGTCGAAGAGGGCTACTCCCAAGCCGCAGCATCACGAGGAGGAACAGCATGCGCCCCCGCCTCCTCCGCCACCAGCACAGACCCCAGCGATGCAGATGCAAGTGCCCATGCAGATGCAGATGCCCATGCCCATGCCCATAATGCCTGCACCACCTCCGCCACCCGATCCAAAAGAAGACGGTATGCTCTCAAAGCTCGAGAGGCTGCTACTCAACAAAGCAGAAGACGACGAAAAGGCAGCAGAGCAAGCTAGGAAGGATGCGGAAGCGGCCAAGTTCGCTCGTCTTGAGAATCTGCTCATCTCCCAGCAAGAAGCCCGCATCGAGAAGGATAAGGCCAAGAAGCAAGCAGCCGAAGATGCTGCAAAAGCCGCAGCGGATGCTAAGAAGGCTGGCGACGAAGACAAGCTCGAGAAGCTCGAGAAGCTTATTCTCGCCCAAAAGGACGAGCAACTGAAGAGGGAGGCGGCAGCAGACGCGGCTCGTGCAGCTGACAAAGCGGCGGCAGACGCAGAGGCCGCCAAGATTGCAGCAGATAAGAAGGCGGCCGCTGAATCAGCTAAGCTTCTACTTGAGGCAGCCCAAAAGGCCCGGGAGGAAGCGGAGAAGAAGGCTGCGGCAGATGCTGAAGAGACGAAGAAGGCACATGAGAAGGCGCTCGCTGAAGCCAAGGCTGCGGCAGATGAGCTCGAGAAGGGCAAGAAGGCCGCGGAAGAAGAGGCAGCGAAGCTGAAGCCATCCGACGCACCCAAGGCGCCGATCAAGTTCAAAGATGCCGTCGGCCGCAAGTTCAGCTTCCCATGGCACTTGTGCAAGTCCTGGAAGGCAAGTATCTCGACTCCGTTTCTTCGAATCTAGCGCTAACAGGACGGTCAGGGCATGGAAGAACTCATCAAGCAAGCCTTCCTGCACGTAGATGTTATTGGCCCCCACGTTCATGAAGGCCACTACGACCTCGTCGGCCCCGACGGCGAGATCATCTTGCCCCAAGTTTGGGAAACCATGGTACAGCCTGACTGGACTATCACGATGCACATGTGGCCAATGCCTGATCCTCCTCCACCACCTCCAGAGCAACCGAAAGATTACGGTATTCCGCCTATTATGCCCGATGCAGCAGCCTTCTTATCGCGCGATCTTCCTCTGGGGAAGAGCAAGAGCAAGAGAGACAAGAGTAGAAAGCGTGAGTCAGTTCACCACCATGCACACGTGGTGCAAGTGCCTCCAATGCCTCCTCCTCCCCCAGGAGCTGCTATGGGAATGCCTCCCCCTCCTCCCCCTCCGCCTGGTGCTCCTGGTGGCGGCGCGCCACCCCCACCACCTGCTGTTGTCGTCATGCCCAGTGGCGGCTCAGGTGGAGGCTCTTCCCGCAAGAAGCCCGCCCCATCACCGTTCTTCAGGTGGGCTGCTGGCGGCAACAATGCGCGCAAGGATTCGAAGAAAAAGAAGACATGAGCGTTGTTCGCACGAGACGTTTCCGCACATGCACATGCACAACATGTCAAATGAATGGCTCTTTGCTGACTTTGACTTGTAGTGCTGGAGGTAGAGTGGGATCAAGCCGACGACGTACGCATCGTAAGAAGATACTGGCCCGTGAACTACCGGTGAAGGCATTACAGTCAATCTACGATTGCTTTGCTGGTGCCGTTAGTAGCTTTTCGCTATCGTTATCGCGCTGCTGTGTCGCTGGTCGATCCCATTCCTTTTTCAGCCTTGCATTGTCGGTCCGTAACGCTGTTTATGCATGCCATGCTTTTGCTTCACGAATTACCGTCTCCGTCAGTAGTAGCTTGAGGTCTTATCTCGGGGCCTCTCTTTTTCTCTTTCTTCCAAGTTCGGCTTTCTTTGTCACTATGTTGCGTCATCTTGTTTTTCTTCCCTGGCATCAATATCCCTTTCCCCCTCCCCACAGGTGTCACGTTTTCAGGTGTTGAGAAAAGACATCTCCTAGGATCCACGAGTCTCCAGAGTTCGGCCCTCTCTAGATCTACGACCTGTTGGTGTTGGGGCATTACCTTTTGGGAAAGTGGAAAAGTTCAGATACCATTGTCATTTTAGCGTCGTACATTTCGTATCGCTTTTGGCTTCTGGACTACCCCTTTGCGTTTGGCGTTGTGTACATTTTTTATTCTATTTCGGACGAACCATGCTTGTATTAGATTAGCCCGCTTGGGGAGTTGGATACAGATGGTACGATGTGTTGTTTGTGGAATACGAGGAGGTGACGAGGGTCATGAGTACACGAATTATGCCTAGAAAGTGGTTCCGCTGTAAGGCCGACGAAGAGAATGAGTAATGATTATGGTGGTTAGCGCTCGATTTGGACTGTTGTTGTCGTAGCATTGCACATTTGATATTCCAGTACTATTACCCAAGATTCTCCCTCTCAACGTATCCCATATATATACTTCTCCACAACCTCTCTCCTGACCCTTTCATCTATGCATTCTGTTGTTGCTGTGCGGATCATCTGAGCGAGTCATGTCTGCCAAGGTCCGCCAGCTACGTCACCAAACCAGGGCCATTCCAAGAATACACAGTCCGCAACATGCTTCGGCGCGATAGCCGTTACCTGACAGCTGCACGGTAAACAAGTACGTCAGTCTTGGCCTGCAGATAGTAGTGCAAATGATTTCCGGAGCAGACATGTTTTTCGAAACATATCTTTCTTCGTTTCAAACTCTCCCGTCAGCGCGTAAGATCCAATCATCCCATCTGAACTTCAACATCACGAAGACGTAACCACACGTTTGAAAACAACGATATAACGACACAAACAACAAGACCATCTTTCGCGGCTTGATCTCTCCTCGTTCAATGCAGTTTGCAATTTTATAACTTTTGTTCCTCGCTCGCTCGCTCGCTTGCCATCGTCGTCCATCGATTTAGCGTTTCCTTACACAGCAAGAAGATACCCCAACCATGCATCAGCAGCAGCAATCCCGTTCCCCAGCGTCGCGTTCATTCAGCACACTCCCATTCTCGCTTCTCCTCCTCTCCCTGCTCCTCCTCTGTTCGCCAACCAGCACATCCGCACAGCCAGTCGGCGAAGACACCGCTACATCAGCAGAATACGCCAAAGACGACGCGTTCCGCGATGCGGTCCTCAATGTAACGAATACGTATCGCGAGCAGCATAATGCCACCAAGTTGGAGTGGAATAAGACGCTGGCGGAGTTTGCGGGGGATTGGAGTGATGATTGCAAATTTAAGCATAGTGTAAGTTTGATTGCGGGATGAGATGAAGATGAAGATGTTGGAATTCGGGCTGGGGGTTGGAGGAGAAACAGTACTCGTACAAGTCAAGAACAGACTTCTAATATCCAGCGCAGGGCGGTCCGTATGGCGAGAACTTGGCTTCTGGGTATCCCAATGCGTCGGCTTCGATCATTGCGTGGGGCCAGGAGCGGACAAAGTATAACTTCCGCAAGGGAGATTTCAGGTACGTTTCTCTTCTACCTCTCTAATATCTTTTCTGAAGAGACCTGACCGTATGCGTTAGTGCCGAAACTGGCCATTTCACCCAGTTGGTCTGGAAGAATACTACGCAAGTGGGCTGCAGTCGGAAGCAATGTAATGGTGGCGAGAAAGACGGCCATGGCGACGCGCCTGGCTGGTATGTCGTGTGCGAGTACTCTCCTGCCGGCAATATGATTGGCTCTTTTGTGGACAATGTGCAGCCGCAGGTGTCTGGTAGCACGGAGAAGTGCCCACAGGGTGCGGTTTGCAGTGCAGCGCATACTTTGAGGGGGAGTGTAGGGGCACTGTGGATTGCTGTGTTGGTGAGCTGTGTAGCAGTGGCGTGGATGTAGAGAATAGAGCATCAGGGCTTGGTGATTTGAATTGTATATATTAAAGTATTTTGTGTACATATGAATAGCAGTTTTCTCGCTTTCAAATTGAGCTTTGATTTCCAGAGTCGTTGGTTTACACGAAGCTCCCGTCCACAACACTCACTCCAATGTTCATTACTTCTTCTCAATTCTACGCTCGCTACCCCTTGTGAAAGTGGTCACGGCTTTCGAACTGAAACTCAGGTCTTGATTTCCATCCTCTCCCTCTAATAAATGCTAGCTGCTTGGATAGTGGCAGCGATGCATCTCCCCGGTAGATACCCCACGCCAACTCTTTCAAACATCTTTGTTCCATTGCGGTTCAATTTAGGCGTTGGAACAACCAGTAAAACATAGTGCCTCTTGTCCTCCAAAGGTATTGATCCTTTCTGGATACCCAGCACTACACACATCAACTTCAGTCCGACCGAAGTTGTAGGAGAGTCAAAGATCAGCGAGTCTTCGCCATTCTTTGCTTTTTCCCGGTCGTAAAACCGAGCTCCAGCACCAAGTGCGATGCTATCTTTCTCCGAGGACGACCACGGCGATTGGACGTCTTCCCATTCCATCTCGCCAAAGTCCATTCTGAGATAGTCTATCCCGCCGGAATAGGCCATCCATGACCAGGAGGGAACAGCTACTCGATCAGCAGGGAAGTCAATGCGAGTTAGACTGGGCGTGTCGTTTCCGCGATGCCAGAGCAGGCTCCGACGCAATGTTCCTTTAGTCTCGCCCTCGTCGAACACACCAAACCCCCCTTGCACTGTCATTGTGCGGAGAAGCCTCTGCTGTAAACCATCAATTGCCGTAGGTCGATCGTATGCCTTGGTAAGGCCAAGCCTTGAATACATCTGATACAACTCTTGATATCGAAGGATTCTCTCGCCTTGAGGGGCAGGGTTGAGAATTTGGGGAAAGTTTGGGTCTCCAAGCAATTTGGCCGACTTACTGAAGGGATCGTTAGTACACACCCTTTGCAAACAAGTGATGAGATGATAGGATGTTCTTACTTGTGCAGTCTCGTCATCGTTTCGCACCGAACATCGTGACCGCACTCCCAATATGTCTGGTGCTCTTCGAAGAAGATGGTTCGCCTGGCTAGGGCATGCTCCTGTAGGACCCAACCACGGCGATGCAGAGCCCCTTCAAGAATGTGCTCCTTGAAGTTATCAATTGTCTGGCAGATGTAAAATGGTGCTTCCCGATCAGTATCACGACGAAGCGCGACGTAATTCCTCTTCTTTCGCGGTTTCAGAAAGCCGGAGGAATGGCCACTTGCGCACGTCGCCGCAATGACACAGTATGCGCCGCTGTAGACTTCTCCCATACGTTTGGATTCGTGTTTAAAGTCTCCGTCATCACCCTGGAGAATGCAAATTGAATCAATCCAAAGATATTGACGCCCAAGTGCTCGCGTAACGGTGACAGCGTCCCTAAATGTAGCTGGTAGCTCTTCAAGTCTCATACCGGCGATATGAGCGGCGAGATTTTGGCGGTTTGTGGAAAAGTGTGGAATAGGTCCCCATTGATGGGAGAGGGCAATCCATTCGCCTTCGTCGTGAGGGCCGCTTTCCCGAAGGTAGACTGTATCATCGCCACTGCTACCTACGTCAATGAGCCGTGTCGGTAAATTTGCTGACGCGTCGCGCGCCGGTTGACTTCCTCGCTCAGCTGGCTTGCATGAAGATGTCCTGTGCGTTTGGTCGCAATCATTGAGCCACCGTCGGATGACTTCAAGGTGCGCCTCACTCCCAACCTTCGGTAGCTCGGCAAAGCCGACTTGTATATCGGTAGCTGCTTGACTGTTGTGATCTTTGGTCACGCCGTTAGTGCATCATATACGTCGGTGCGCATCTGAAGGAGTAGGTTTGACTTACCGGGACTGCGAAAGATTGACAGCACTGGGAGATGAGCGCCGTTCATTTTCAATAAAGAATCCACCCTATCAAACTGAATGGTAGGAAATAAGGTGCCCCAATTAGGCTCACAGGCTTGGTATAGCAGCCAGCACAGATCACACTCCTTCAACTTCGCTCTTGCTTCTAGCTCCATCACGGGATAGGTGATGCTGAAACCTGGGGTCCAGAGTTGGTCTCGGAAGCTAGTGCAATTCGAACAAAGGTTCGAGGAAATTTGTGCTTCAGGCACGACACAGCCATGAGTAGATTTTAGACCTGAAAACAAATCCATGGCAAATGAGTTATCCACCCTGAACTCCCAGTCATCAGGATCCAGCTTAGGGTGCGCGTAGTCCACTAGCCGGCGCTCGGGCTGCCCAAGACCTTTCGAGGCTGTCTTTAACCGTAGAGGTACTTGAGCTGAAGGCGAGTGCCCAATATTCGTAGGTGGTGGCCCAGGCAGTTGGCCTGTGAACCAGTAGTTATCCTCCTCGTCCGCATTCATGATACGATCTAGCCTATCACAGAACTGGTCCGTACGCAATCGTTTTGGCCCTCCAGACCCCACCTTTGGCTTTACAGATGCATGGGCAGACGCCGGTGATGCTGCAGCTGGTTCGACATGCTGATCAGTGTCGACAACATTGATAGAAGGAATTGATATTGGAGATGTGGGGGCCTCGTTGACTTCGCCCTTTTCTGGCCCACGGAACCGGGGTAAAGTAGAAGGGGCTTGATCTTTCTGGAAATTGTTGATGTCGACGGTACCAAACCCCTTTGGGAAATTTACCGCCAGAAGCCCTGTCTGAACAATCTCAAGAAGGTCGCCTAAGGCAGTGGTACCTACCCGGCAGAGTGGTTCTCGAGCTAAATGTGTCATCCAATGTGCGGCAACCGGATGCACCTTAGCTATCTTTTTCCCACCTACGCTACTGGTTTGATAAAATGGTGAGTTGTCGTCACCCGAGTCTGCATTAATACTGTGGTTGAAGCGTTGAAGCTGATCTAAACCGTAAACGAGCCAGATGATGAACTCAAGAGTGATGCAACCCATGGCCCAGATATCACAGAGCCGAGAGCGACGCATGTCAGGCTGAGCGTCGGGCTGGTCCAAATAAACCGACCCTACCTGCTCCGTGGGTATTCCGGTTTCAATCTCGGGAGCCTCGTAGCGTCGAGTTCCGGTATTTGCTGATGTTGGGTGGTGGCGCAACTCAGTGGCCATGAGGTGGTTCTTAGCCTCACCCCAATCGGCAATCTTCAGTATACCAATTCCGTTTCCTTCACGAAACCAAAGGATATTGGCGGGTTTGAGATCTCCATGGCGATAATTTGCGCCGCTATACGCACCCTGGTCGGGTAGAAAATGAGCTGCATATAGTCCTTTCGCGAGCCCGTGAAGCTGCTCGATAACGCTTTTAACCAATGATGCGGTCAGCGATGGTCGAGGTGTTGCATTCCAGAGATCACGAAGGTTTCCTCCGTTTGCCCACTCAAACATTAAGTAATATCCAAGATCGTCTCGTTTACCCCAGCGAAAGGCAGTTATAAAGCGGACAATATGATCCTGGTTGAGCTTGTTCATCATCGCTAAGGCCTTGACCTCAGAATCCCAATGCCTAGCTACTTCCTGTCGGTGCTGCTCATTCTCTAACTTGATCTCCTTGACGGCACAGAATTTTGGGGTTTTGACAATCTGAAAGCTGTTAACGTAAGTCGAATTTTAGGCGTCGGTCGTCTGCCATACCGATTCCGAAGGATCGTTAATATGGTCACTGTGGATCTCATACTTCCAAACGACCCCAAAGGCGCCTTCTCCACTGGCATGCTTTGATATAAAAGGCACTATTTTTTCCCCAAGGTCGTGATTAGGTTTTGTGGTTGAAAATATTGGAACGAGAAACTTCCACTGGGCTTCATGAAAATTGTAAATTGTGGTTCCAGTCCAAAGTCGATCTCGATCACGTATTTTCTTCTTAACATTACTTTCCATACAGGCAAAAGGGTGTTGACGCCATTTCACATCTGGGGATTCATGCGAACGGTCCTCGATAGGTAGCTTGCTGTCATCGAAGTTGTTTTTATAAAACAGTCGCATTGCGTCATACAACGATCTGGATCCTGTGGCACTGAGGGAAGCAGAAGCCGTTGTAGCAAAAACCTTTTTCGCTTTCGTAAGGATAAAATCTACGAGTATTTTTTCTTCCTCGGTTGGTGGAAAGAGATCTAACTCGGCAAGAATTGATTTCCGATTAATGATCATGTCAAGTTTTCCATGTGGTAGGAATTCGAAACGCGGTGTCTTATCGAATGTGCTCTTCACCATGCTCATTCTTAAGACGTATGATAGCTCAGGCGCATCCTCTGGCGGTGAATCATCATCGGCCATTTCGACAGAGCACCGGAATCCTACTACCCAAGGTGGCGGTCCAAATGTGCGTTAAGAAATGTTCGGCGCGTGGTAAAATACTCAAGAGATGACAAGGAGAACCTGAAAAGCTTTATACAACTCATGCGTTCCTCGCCACATTTATACCATACTGGACCACAGCCTCGTTGAAGTCAAGGGAAAGATGCTGACTGACATACTCCTAGGCAACATACTTGGGTTAGAGTCGCCTGATGACGAGCTAATTTGGCGGGGGTGTGATTGGAATGACAGGCTGTAAAAGCGCCCGCTGCGTATTCAGGCGACAGCTGAAAGATAGCGAGGCGACGGGGCTGACCTCCACGCGCCTTCTGCTCACCAAAACCAGTGCGCCCCGAATGGAGAACGGAAGCCTGTATTATTGCGCCTTATAGCTGTTTGATTATCTCAAAAATAAGCATATGATAGCTAGTCACAGCCCGCTCGTGAAGCAGGCAAAGGAGAGGCTGTGTGTTGACATGGTGTAGAAGTGGGGTGTGCTAGAACCCTGAAAGTTGTCGGTGCAGGTGTGGAAGCCCACTAAGCTAAACGTCATCGGCCACACCCACGCATACTCAGGCGTATCTTTGTAGTCATAGAACGATGTATCAAAAATCTATCATGTGAAGTAGATGCCTCCAGTCCGATTATCGGATGATCATATGACACGGTCAACAAGCCTCATCTGGAAAGATTCGCGAACTGTTCAGTCACACAAATAGAAAAGGATAGGTATCTAATCGCAAATCAACGAATATGGGATTGATTTGACTGCAGCGAACTATTCGTAATCTGAGCTATGTGGGAATGGCCCATCGCTTCTTGGGCTGCTTCCCCATGCCCCGGCTCGGGGAAGAGGGTGTGCCGAAATCCCGTCTACACTCTTCAATTTCACTCTACGAAACGGGATCAGTAACCATGACCTAACGCTGATATAATGGCGGGATCTTACTAGAGAAAGACGTCTTGGAGCTCGTATACTATAAACATTGTGCATAATCTGTATCTCATCAAGTTAGCTTGCTTCAGCCTTGCGCTGCTTCAAGGCTTTCTGACTTGAACTTCGAATCCAGATGGGAATTTGAGCTCAAGATTCTTCACAAGCTGGACTGGGTTGATATTTCCGACGGAGATTGTCTGGACATCAGAATCGCTTTCATTTGCTGGCTCAACTAAGTGCGAGTAGCCTCTAGCTGGTTTAGGTCGGAGGGAAAGAGACTTGATTTTACTAACGAGTTTGGTAAAAGACATTGCGCAATGCCCCTAAGCATGATGGGACTCATTGATCGTTATATCTTCGCGGTTTGTCAGGCATTTGTGTAAATATAGAGTGCTTGTTTGGCAGCGCGTGCGTGACCTATGGAATGCTGCCTCAGGACAAAGTGTTTGGGGGCTGTATGAGCCGAATGAAAGAATCATGCAGCCACAGGGCGTGGACGGCTGATGACCGCACAGACATAGTCGCAGACTCGCAGTGGTGTGAAAGACTAAGGCGTTGATTGAGTCAAACAAGCGTGACTCGCATGGTGAACCGCACATCGGCGATCGCTAATGCGTGATCAGAGGGATGAAGCCCAGATGGGCGTTAGGGCATTGAATATTATACCGAACCCGTAGATACCCCTGTACCTCACAGAGAGGATCCCCATCTAGTCTCTGCCTTCAATTTGGTGGCGCCAAATGATGTACTAACCCAACCATACCTGGCTGACTTAGCCTGGTGGAGTGTTTATTGATCCAGCAACCCTCTGTGAAGAGTGAGGTGGAGGGCTCCAGGGTTGTTTCAGCTTTGCGCCCCATCACCACATGGGTTCATCGTCCTCATGGGGTCCAACACTAAACGTGTAGTATTTATCGCATGCATAGCCTCTACTTGCTTCCTTCGCAGCTGCCTGGTCATTACTGTCCTTAATACGTATCAATTGAATATCGGGGTGACATGGAAGAAGCTCGACCGGTGAGTCGTGTAAGGATTCTAGACCGTGACCAACCCGCGATCCTCAGGCATCAAGCGCATCCGTTCATCTATTGGCACCAGCGATAACGTCATCAAAATGCAGCCGGCAGTTCAACCAGTCCCTAAGGCATCGAATAAAGCCGACAATCTGACTTCGCCCAGCGGCACCAATGATCTTGCACTTACAGCGGATGGCGCCTCAGCATCGCCGGAACGCATTAATAGTCCCACGATTGTGCCTGATTCGGCAGTTACCACAGGCTTGGATCTCGCACTCTCGGAATCAACGCCTTATCATTCAATCGAGGATAATCCCGCGGGGACTCAAGGAGAATTATCACCGTCACAATCCGCAAGGGCCGTGCTAGAGCCCTCTACCGGCAATGCAGATGCATCTTTGCATATCTTACAAGATCTCCCACAAAACACAAACGGCACTGATGAATCTCAGGGTGGGCCGCAACCAGCAAGGCCTTCGAAGACAAGATTCAAGAAGGAGAGGCGTACTAGACTGGGCGCCGAACTCAGAAGTAAGATCTGGCGAGGAGCTTATCGGCTGGGTATTAGTGGTGATCCCCTGGAGGACCAACTTAAAGAGTCTATGCAGCCGTCAAACCTTGCCCATCGCAAGTTCCTCCCTGCAGGCAAAATATGCAACCTTGTTACTCAGGGGTCGGCCGGCACTGAAATGTCAAAATGGAGCCTTCAGGCCCGGAGGCGGCCAGCTAGCGTGCAAATCGAAGCTGGGGAAAAGACGTACCGCAAGATCTTCACCATTCTGATTTTCATCCGTCGGCCGTATGAGATATGGTCATTTGTTGATGAAGGTGTCTGCGACGCAGATTTACCACTTGTCAAACACCAAGATAACAAAGGCCAATTTGAGCTTCGGCGTAAGAAAGATCTTACCACTCAACTAAGATGCTTCACCAAATGGAGATTTGGCACCACTAAGGAATTCGAGAGTCGCCAATGGATGGTTCTTGCGCCCTTCTTCGACCGGTGGGACGGACAGGTAGTCCCAAATATTGAGCCGGACGAGATCTTGCCCTTCACGACTTGGAAACAATTAGAACGTGGAGCGTCTGGTCAGGTGTACCAAGCCAGAATCCACCCCGATCACCATGCGTTCAAAGAATTTGAGGTACACATGCCTTCATAACAAGTCTTGGAAAACTACTGACAGGGTATATGAAATCTCGCAGGTACCTAATGACATCGTTGCTGTCAAGAAACTTGGCTCCAAGGGCGAAAGCGCTTTTAGGACGGAGTCAGCCATACTTCAGAACCTGAGCAATGACCGACATAAGCACGAACATCTCATAACCCTGCTAACAACATTCAAACTATGTGACAGTTACCATCTCATGATGCCGTATGCTGACAAAGATTTGGAAAGTTATTGGAAAGAAACCAAACCAAGTCCAGACATGGCGACCTGGCTAATAGAACAGTGTGAAGGAATCGTTGAAGGACTCTCGAAGATCCATCGTTATTTGACCCAGTCGAATACCTCCATGCCCCACCAGGGCTCATTCACGCGAAGGAGCACGAGGGAAGCACGAGACGAACCCAGTTTCCGCCGTCTTTTCGGTCGACATGGAGATATCAAGCCGAAGAACATCCTCTGGTTTCGTGACCAAGGTCCAAACGGTGGTTATGGAACGCTGAAGATCACAGACTTTGGAATTGCATGCTTTACCAATGACAACATGGGGCCCAGACGAAGCGACGGCTTCGTACCAAACTCACCAACGTTTCGCTCGCCCGAGTGCGATTTTCCAGACGGAAAACTCAGCACTTTGTGTGATGTTTGGGCGCTGGGGTGCGTGTACGTGGTGTTCATCACCTGGTTTGTCGGCGGCTGGGAGGATGTGTTGGCCTTTTCAAAGAAGCGACTGGCGACGGGCGCTCCTTGGTATAGAATCCAGACCGATAGCTTTTTCAGCATCTTCACAGACGGGCTGGGAGCGCCAAGAGCCCAAGTAAATGTTTCTGTCACACAGGTTAGTGTTCTTATTATTGTCCTTGTTTGGAAACTGAATTGTACTGACCAATTGATTGAAAGAAAATCAACGAGCTTCGCTCCAACAAGGCCTGTAATGAGGCCCTACGCAAGCTGTTGGAAGTGATACAGCAAGATATGTTGGTTGTACAACAAGTTGAAACCGGGGCTGCTGGACAACATGCACCAGGGGGTCTTCCTATTCCCCTGAACGAAACAAGGAGAAACAGTTCAGGAAACGTTGCCCGACAACTAAGTGAAATCAGAACCAATGTCAACAGAGTAACTAACCCGATTAGTATTGGCAGTGAGGGCTAGCGACAAGACAAAAGGAGGTGGTAGCAAAAACGAGGAAGCTGGTAGAGTTGTAACCTACACGCTTCGCATATTGAAATGCTTGGGGCTCAAACACTCTTGTGAAAGCCGCTAATATTCCTGGGTCATTGGATCTGCAGAGTCGCGAATCAATGTAGCTCCTGTCCTTTCCGTAGAGCTTTATTTCCATCTTGCGTCACACGCTCTCTCTGAGCATAATATTTAGTTCTTAATACTGCATCGAGTCGCAGAATTGATATCACGAATTTGACACTTCTGATCCCAGATTTCCTACAAGCATATAAATATTGTAAAGGTTTATCTGATAGCGCACATTATCTGTTTATAGTACTGATTTCATTGGTTGCTTGCTATATTATGTGAAACGTAGTATGCGCGTAAAGACTGTAAGAAGCCAAAGCAATATACAATGCCACAGTGCTATCTCAGACTTGAGGCTTTCTTGCTTGTTCGATGTTCTCTTGTTCGAGTCCTACGAGTCTCGGTGTTCAATTCGAAGCCAGAAATCTTCCATGATCCAGATTCCCTGCCGTTGCGTCTTAGTAAACCGATAAGGAATTGAAGCAGAAGGCAGATAAACTCACCGCATTTGAGATGGTAGCGGGTTTCTCAGGGTTGGCAATGGAGAAATCGAACTTTCTCAAGAGCTGGGGAAAAAGGGTTAGCATGGTATATCTGTGTGTAGAGGCGGAAACACCTACTTCAACAAAGAGCTTGTTAAACTCCATAAGCGCTACAGATTTGCCAAGGCACTGGTATTTGCCATAGTGGAAGACTAGATCGACGGTGCTTGACATGTCAGCAAACTTCTCAGGACTTGCGACTATCCAACGCTCAGGTCGGAAGAGATCTGCATCAGGGCCAAAGATGTTCTTGGAGCGATGGATGCCCAATGGTGAAGATCCGATGTTTGTGCCTCCGGGGATGAATTTGCCATCAATTACGTCTCCTGCAGGAGGGACCTCCTTGAACATGACACCGGACGCTGGCGGCATAAGACGAAGACCTTCCTTGATGACGGCCTGAAGGTATGGCAACTGGCGTGCTTCGGTGTCCTTGATAGGCGAAGAGACGTTTCCTGCTGCAGTTGCTCTGTCAATCTCCATGCGCAGTTTCTGGTAGGTAGTCGGGTTAGTCAAAAGGTACAACATGACGGCCCGAACGGTGCCAGCCGACGTGTCACTACCAGCAACGACCTGGAGCAATGCCTCGCCGGAAGCCTGTTCCTGGGTAAGCCCATGGCGGATGAAGGAGCCAAGCATGTCAGGACGAGAGATGGCTTTGGGCCCAAAACGCTCTGCTACCACCTTCTTGGCGACGCTTGGATGCTATTATTAGCATACGTTCTGATGGCAGCGTACTCGAGGAGCTTACCCGATGAAAGCACCAAAGCCAAGCTTGTCGCTCTCGGATGGGAGCAAGCCTCGGAGAAAGCGCGACTGAAGAAGATCTGCCAGGGTAGGTACGTTTGCTATGATCATCATGATCGGAATGTACGTCTTGGTGATCTTCAGATAGTCGTAAACATCGCCATCTTGCGTGAGAAAGCCAAAGGCCTGTCCAAAAGCCAAGGTGCTAATGACATCCAGAGTGAAGAACGACGCCTTCTCGTCAAAGTTCATCGGTTGGTAGCTGTCAGCGGTGGAGAGGTATTTGGTCTCGATTAGGTGGATGAGTTGCGCAATCTGCGCGTCGATGGAGCCTTCCATGGATTCGTTTTCCTTCCCAGAGTACTGGGACGGGCCGTGTTAGTCGGTGTAGTGGGCGAATTGGAGACGAGTCAGGCTTACCCCGGCGGCCATCTTGCTTCGCAGCTTGGTATGTGCAACCTCATCGCGCATCGAGAACAGGTTATCGCGGGTGGGATCGAATTTCATCGCATTGTACCCTACATTTGTTTAGTAGGTGTGATTCGCATCCACGTGCGGCGTTTGTCCTCACAGTGCCCTCTCGTGTAGGTAGAGCGGACGGCCATCATCCTCCGCATCACGTCTGGGTCGTTTGTGATGAGCTCATTTGGCCCGACACGCGCAAGCGAACCTGGGCATGGTTGTCAGTAGGGGGTTGAGTTGGGTGGGCGCAGGAAGATGGAGATGGATGGAGACGAAGGGTAACGCACCGTACTTGTCGTTGACGTCTTTGAACGAGATTGGCTGTCGTCCCTTGAGGGATTCCCTAACCATCCAGCCCTTGGAGAGGGCTGCCCAGAAGGGACCTGGGACATGCGACAGACGTCGCCACTGCAACACGAGGTGGACCAGATAGGCACACAGCGAGGCGCTTGCAAGGCCAATGGCCAATGTCGCGCTGTTGGTGGTTTCACCCATGGTGGTATAGTGGAGCCTGATGACTGATGGGATGACGGACGGGGGGGAATTGTCGCACACAGTACACACCTACACGTTTCGTGAGCCCAGCAAGTTGGTCGCTACGAGGCGCTCGTTCTTTTTAATCGCCCCACGCTTAGTCGCCCATGACGAGATAGAGGGCGGGCGGACAGACGACGGCCTGCGCAGCCCGCTTCCGCGCGACAATCTGCGCCCAGCCACGAAAGCGGTCAAGCTGAAACAAGCAAAATCCTTACCCACGACCACCGCGCCAGCTTGGAGCAAAACACTGCCCACGACGACGGTTGCAACACGGCTACACGATTTGATGCCCGTCCACCATGGCGCCCACCTTGTCTTCCCAGGGGAATCCCGTCACCACCACCAGCCTTGAGCCCGACGCCGACCCGGCTCACCCTGTCCCACTCGAGCCCGAGGGCGGCTCGGCCCAGACCGTCCCACTTGAGCCGGATGCTGCAAGTCAGCCCACAATCGTGCCCGCGCGTGCCCTTTGCAATCCTCGCTAACGGCCACATAGGATGGCGACGACGCAGACTCGTCCTTCAACGATGGCGACTCGGCCATTGAGAGCGTGAGTGCGACTCTGGACCATGGACACTGTCTTCGAAAACACTGCTTATAGTGCCTCCAACAGCTGGCGAGTTCGACCACGTCCATCCGAGACGAATTGATCGCGCGAGTAAAGGAGCATGGCCGCCAGTACCAAGGCTACATGTCAGCAAGTAAGGCACAGCTGGCTACAACGTCGAAACCTTACTGACTAGCCTACTAGAATATGTGCTTCCAATGGATGAGGTAGCTTGGTTCCCCGTCTACGTCACCAGCTTAGGCTAACTGCTTGGCTTGGTAGGAAGAGACAGAGCGTCTGGGTATGCTATTTTTCCGACATGTACATGACATGATTGATCCAATGTAGATTTCCAACACCATGTCGTGTGGCTCACCATGGACGAAAAGTCCCACTTCGCACCCACCAAGCGTCTGAACCGCGTCCTCGATGCTGGTTGCGGAACGGGAATTTGGACCATAGACTTTGGTATCTCCCCTGTCAGTCTTTCCTTTACTTTGACTGACCAAATTCCCAGCCGACGCCCATCCGGAGAGCGAGGTTCTCGGCGTTGATCTGGCGCCAGTCCAACCGCACAAGTAAGTCAGCTACCTCGACGAGATTCGCGCATTGATCTGACCTACCACCCCAGCGTCCCTCCGAACCTCATCTTCGAAATCGACGACCTAGAAAGAGAATGGACGTTTTCACGCAAGTTCGACTTCATCCACTCCCAGATGATGATTGGTGCCATGCAGAGCTGGCCGCGATACGTTGAGCAGTGCTTCCAGTGCGTCACACCAAGTCACGCGTCTTGCAGAGCATCGCTTACCGTATCAACAGGTTCCTCGAAACGGATGGCTATTTTGAAGTTCAAGACATTGACCTAGTGATTAAATGCGATGATGGTTCGCTACCCACCAACTCCTCAATCGTTCGGTGGCACAACTATATGCACGACGCAGCAGACAAAGCCGGATTTCCCCTAGACGCAATCTCGCATGTGCCGGAAATGATGAGGAACGCGGGTTTCGTCGACATCGTGTCCACACCTATCAAATGGCCCATCAACAGCTGGCCCAAAGACCGCAAATACAAGGAGCTTGGTAAATGGGTCTCGGAGAATTTCTGCTGGGGCGCCGAGTCGTTTTGCCTTGCCCTCTTCACCCGTGCTTTGGGCTGGTCGGTCGAAGAAGTGCAAGTTTTCGCTGCCGCGCTGAGGACCGATCTCCGCAACAAAAAGCTGCATGCTTACTGGAATTTTTATGTCATACACGGTCGAAAGCCATGATGCGTGGAAACAGGGACCATGCGGACGTCAAGGAATTCGATAGTAGATAACAGGTATAGGCACATGTGTCGTGTGGACACTCATTTGAATTAGCGAGCTCGTTGTCAGATCATTAGCATTAACGCTCGAAGTCCGAGACATCAATGGAGGAGTAACAATAGTGAAAGTCGTTGAGTTAGTTTCGACAATGGAGAGGCTGTTGTTCACCGGAATTCTCAAGCCTCCGCAGTTCCCCGCCTCCTGATGCATCCTCCCCAGTGTAATATAGTAGGAAGGGGCCACTCAAAGCTGCTCACACTACGCCTGCTCATGCTGTTGAGAAATGGTGACCGGTTTGAGATGCTCTCTCATTCGTGTAGTTCGCGATTGTGTTTGTCGTGCGTGCGGGCAGAACACGCCGTGGCACGATATGACTGGTGTGCTACTCCAACTGCAGCTGCGCGTGTGGAATGGGACAGAAAAGTCCTTTCATTGGCTAATAACTAAAGTCTGCTGCTCATATTTTGCGTTCGCTTGCTATGTGCAGGCTACATGTTACACGGCCGAATAGGCGATGAATTAAATGCTTGCCCAAAGGTAAGACACGTTACCCGGTTAGACTGCTGCCTAATAATAGGGTAGTCCACGAGTAAATATTAAAGTCCACTTAGTTGTATAACTTTTACTTTCCATATATCAAACTCAGTAAGTTGGCGGATCGAGCCAAGCTCCCAACTAACTCGGCCACTTCTTTCTACTCTTACTAATCTATCAAAAGCAAGCATGGCCGAAGCTATGTGCGCTCTGTGTTCCCAAAGCGGGTTGGATAGCGATTTGAAGCGGTGCGCGAGATGTCTGACAACATATTACTGCTCTCGTGAGTGCCAGAGGCAACACTGGAAGGCACACAAAGCCGAATGCATCACCAACGCTGTAAGTTCAACCATTCTCCAGCAGCCTCTGCCCACCAGTTTAACTCACTTCAATCGAAGCAGAGAATTTACGAAGTGCGCTCGATTCCAGGCAAAGGCCAAGGAATGATAGCAAAATGCAAGATACCAAGAGGGACCAGGATCATATCTGAGAAACCAATCTTCATAGTACCCCGCGGCGTGAATGACATGGACGCCCTGGAGAACGCCATACTCAAGGACGTGGCAAGACTGAGCGCCGAGCAACGAAAGGCGTTTTTTGCTCTGCATAACATCCACGGGGAGAAACATGACCCCGCTCTTGGTATCGCACGTACTAACGCTCTCCCTCTCGGCGCCGGGGCGCTTGAAAGTGGGGTTTTCCTGCAAGCTTCTCGCATCAATCATGCGTGTAGCAGCAATGCGCAAAACACATGGAACACAAATACGAAGCAGTTGACGATTCATGCTTGCAAAGATATCAATGCAGGTGAAGAGATATGTATCTCCTACCTTGACAGCTCAGAGAATTACGCTTCTCGGCAGCGGGACTTGAAAGCGGGCTTTGGCTTCGACTGTACTTGCAAGCTCTGTGTACTTCCACCCCCGCAGCGGCAGCAGAGCGATGCACGACTGGACGAGATCACCAAGCTTGACGACATCGTTGGCGATGGTATGAGCATAATTGCCCGACCTATGACTTGTCTGCACCACGTGCATACCATTATCCAGCTTCTAAAGGAGGAACACTTTACCGACGCAAGAGTGGCACGAGCCTACTACGACGCGCTGCAAATTGCCATCGCGAATGGAGATCAGGCAAGGGCGAAGGTCTTTGCTGACAGGGCGTGTGCTGAGAGGGTGGTGCTGGAGGGAGAAGATAGTCCGGAAGCGAAGAGATTAAAGGGCTTTGGGGAAAATCCTAGTACACATATGCTTTACGGGACTAAAATGGGGTGGAAACAGGATGTGAAGAAAGTACCTCGCAATATGAGTGCGACGGATTTCGAGAGCTGGCTTTGGAGGAAGAAGCTCTAGTCATACCCAGCAAGCTACCGTAGGGGGAAAACACTTATCCACATGATGAGACAGCACTGAGATGTTGTTAATGGGGAGCTAGGGTTCATAGTATTTTCCATTATATCGAGATGACTGCCTGCATCGGAGTTGCCGATCCGACCAAATGGTCACATGTTGCAGGAGATAGAGGAGATGTAGACTTAGAGTGAATGATATTGGCCTGAGCATACAGCATTTCCCACAGGCAGCAGCTGTTAAGATGTGGCCTAGCCATATTCGGACTAGTATGTGGCGAAGCAATAGTGGCGCGTGGCTTAGCCCTACGACGACCCAATGGCTAGCCTCAGTGCCTGAGCTAGCTTCAGCCTGACCGGCATGGGAGCCTGCAAGTCACACACTCAATCGCAACTTCACGATACTGAGAAGTATGCCTTTCGCTCTTCACCCTTCAGAGCATCAGGGTATCTGGAGAATTACCCGCCGGTACCCCGCAGAGCAGCAAGCAGAGGCACAACGCGCTTCACCGTAGTAACACCGATTTTGCACTGCCCCGTCCAAGAAGCGCTATCTTCTTGTCGTCTCCTGGGCACTCCGCCAACGAGACCTGATTGCCACCAGGACAATGTTCTTCCGCGCTTGGCTATTGCACCGATAACATCTAGTAAAATCTAGCCAGCCTCGTCGGTCGTCATCGCCTCCAACGCCTTCAACAATGACAAGGCCGCAGTGTGTCCGGGCGGCAGACCGCCGAGGCTCTGACGGGCGCAATCTCTTGTCGATACACAAAATGACGCACCAAGAGCTGAGTAGATTCTGGCACGGGGCAAACTCATCTACACAGCCTACAAGGTTTCCGTATATGGGCGCTTTCGATGCGCCCTCCTCGCTGTCACATCCTACAACTAAGTTTCAACGTGATATTACGTGTCGCCCCAGGCCCCTGAACTCCTACATCTACTCTCCTACATATCTTTTTGGGCGGACTACGTTTTTATCTACTTTTGCATTTTCTCATCAATATGGAGGCCGGCAAGCTAGCCCCTCCCACACTCCACATCAACACTCGACAGCGGGCGCTAAGCGAAGCTGACACGATTACTTCACAAACATCAAATCCATTCAGAACGCCAGTATCACCGAGCAATGCATCCACAAGCAACGCATCTACCGTAGTAGATGATCCCGATACATCAATAAGGCAAGAGCTCCGCAGCGAGGCCGACATAGACAACAATCCGTTTGCTTTCTCCCCAGGGCAGCTGAACAAGCTTCTCAACCCCAAGTCGCTTCCTGTATTCCATGCATTAGGTGGCATACAAGGCATCGCGACCGGCTTGCAATCGGATGTTCATACCGGTTTAAGCGTCGACGAATCGAGAGTGCCTCGAGATGTTACCTTCGACGAAGCCACCAACCCACAAACGCCCACCAAAGAAAAGGAGTCAAGTCGATCGCCTAGCGATGGACAACCTTTTGAGGACCGCATCCGAATTCACGGTCGAAACGTCCTCCCACCCAAGAAAGTAACACCGTTGTGGAAATTAGTATGGAACGCGTACAACGATACTGTTCTGATCATCCTCACAATCGCTGCCGCCATATCGCTTGCTCTCGGTCTCTACGAAACGTTCGGTGCGGAACACCCACCTGGTTCCCCAACTCCGGTCGACTGGGTTGAAGGCCTCGCAATCTGTATCGCCATCGTCATTGTGGTTCTCGTCACAGCGCTAAACGATTGGCAAAAGGAACAGGCATTTGCTCGACTCAATGCTAAGAAGGAGCAAAGAGAGATCAAGGTTACGCGCTCCGGAAGAATCGTCATGATCAGCGTCTACGATGTGCTCGCCGGAGATATTATACATTTGGAACCGGGTGATGTCATTCCAGTCGACGGCGTATTTGTCGACGGTTCTGATGTCAGGTGCGACGAGTCGTCTGCTACTGGAGAGTCTGATGCGATTCGGAAGACGCCCGGTGCTGCTGTCATGAAAGCCCTGGAGTCCGGCCAATCCATCAAAAACCTCGACCCATTCATCATCTCTGGCGCCAAAGTGCTTGAAGGCGTGGGTACTTTCATGGCTACCTCCGTCGGCGTTCACAGCAGTTTCGGAAGGATCATGATGTCGGTCCGTGCTGACGTCGAGGCCACTCCACTCCAGGAGAAGCTCGGTGGTCTTGCCATGGCCATTGCTAAGATTGGAAGCGCAGCTGCTGGTATCATGTTCTTTGTGCTTCTCTTCCGCTTCGTGGGTGGTCTACCTGGTGACAACCGGACCCCAACGGAGAAGGGTGCGGCATTCATGGACATCCTCATCGTCGCAGTCACAATCATTGTCGTAGCCGTCCCTGAGGGTCTCCCCTTAGCTGTGACTCTAGCCCTGGCTTTTGCGACGACAAAGATGCTGAAAGAGAACAATCTCGTGAGAGTGTTGCGTGCGTGCGAGACCATGGGTAACGCGACAGCTATCTGCTCGGACAAGACGGGAACCTTGGTAAGTTGTCACCGAAAAGCTAAACAGAGAACATGTCACTGACTTACCTTGTGTAGACAACAAACAAAATGACTGTCGTAGCTGGCACCTTTGGATCCACCAGTTTCGTACACTCCGATGCTGAATCAGAGAAAGCCCAAACTATCTCGTCTTGGGCCTCAGAAGTCGCGCCAGCTGCCAAGGAGATCTTAATCCAATCTATCGCAATCAACTCCACTGCATTCGAGGGTGAAGAGGAGGGGATACCCGTGTTCGTCGGATCGAAGACCGAAACAGCCTTGCTCCAACTTGCCAAGGAACATTTAGGCCTCCTATCACTTTCCGAAACACGAGACAACGAGCAGGTCGCACACATGTTCCCCTTTGATTCAAGCAAGAAATGTATGGGAGCTGTCATCAAACTCCAGAATGGCGGATATAGGCTGGTCGTCAAGGGCGCCTCTGAAATCCTCCTGGGTTTCTCCTCAGCAGTTGCTCACTTCGGTACCCTTGAGACAGAGTCTTTATCTGAGGCCCGGCGCCAATCACTGCTGGATACGATCAATGAGTACGCGAGCCGATCCCTCAGGACCATCGGACTTGTGTACCATGATTTCCAGCAGTGGCCACCGGCAAATGCTGAGCTCACCGAGGGCGGCAGTGTCAACTTCGGATCCCTACTACATGATCTCACATTCTTTGGCGTAGTCGGCATTCAGGATCCTGTCCGCCCTGGTGTGCCAGAGGCCGTTCGCAAAGCACAAGGTGCTGGCGTCACGGTCCGTATGGTCACCGGAGACAACATGCAAACCGCGCGAGCCATCGCAACTGAGTGTCTCATCTACACCGAGGGTGGTATCGTCATGGAGGGGCCAGAATTCCGCAAACTATCTGAGGATGAGATGGACAAGGTTCTGCCACAACTCCAGGTGCTCGCCCGTTCATCTCCTGAGGATAAGAGAATTCTCGTTCAGCGTCTCAAGAGCCTTGGTGAGATCGTCGCTGTCACTGGTGATGGTACCAATGACGCGCCGGCTCTCAAGGCTGCAAACATTGGGTTCTCCATGGGCATTTCAGGTACCGAAGTTGCGAAGGAGGCGTCTTCGATCATTCTTATGGACGACAACTTCGCTTCCATCATTACCGCGCTTATGTGGGGGCGAGCAGTCAATGATGCCGTACAGAAGTTTCTACAAGTAAGTTCGCTCTACGATCGCATCTGCTTCAACTAGACACTGACCAAGATAGTTCCAAATCACCGTCAACATCACCGCTGTTGTACTGGCTTTCGTAACGGCTGTATACGATGACGAGATGAAGCCAGCGCTCAAGGCTGTGCAACTCCTCTGGGTCAATCTCATCATGGACACGTTTGCCGCTCTTGCGCTCGCCACTGATCCACCAACAGAGGCGATCCTGGACCGCCCTCCACAAGGCAAAGACAAGCCTCTGATTACCACGACCATGTGGAAGCAGATCACCGGTCAAAACATCTACAAACTCACCGTCATCTTCGTCCTCTACTTTGCGGGCGGAAAGATCCTCGGCTACGACCTCTCCAACCCGGACAAGCAGCTCGAGCTCGACACGGTCATCTTCAACAGCTTCGTCTGGATGCAGATCTTCAACATCTTCAACAACCGCCGTCTCGATAACAAGCTCAATGTTCTCGAGGGCATCTTCCGTAACTTCTTCTTTATCGGTATCGTGGTTCTTATTATCGCGCTGCAGGTCATGATCATCCTCGTTGGCGGCCGAGCGTTCCAGATCAAGCCTGGAGGTCTCGACGGCACGCAGTGGGCTATTTCGATTGTTACTGGCTTCATTTGCATTCCATGGGCGGTTGGTATTAGGTATTTCCCCGATGAGTGGTTTGCGGCTATTGCGTCTGTGGTTGGTAAGCCATTCGTCATTGTTTACAGGTGGTGTTGCAAGGGTACATCGAAGGTCACGGGCTTGTTCAAGAGGAGTAAGACCAACAAGGACAGTGATGCAGAGGCAGGCGTCGCACCAGCGATCGTTGTCGTCGACAATGACGCCGCCTCAAGAGAGGGCAAGATACAATAATGTTTTCGTCACTCTTGCTTAAGTTTTAGAATTCAATAATACAAAAAAAAATCCTCAATTCAAGACACGACCCCATGCAAGTGAGAAAACTTACTGTTCCATCTGCGTTTTACACGATCTTTCGGAGATTGGAGACGGAGGCTGAAAGGGCCGCGATGCGAGGCTGGCCCAAGGCCGCTCGTTGATATTGCTCGCTAACCAGGGTTTTCATTGGAAATCCCATCTCGATTGCCCGTTTCACACATTTGGTGGAGGCCGTTTTAAACGAGCACCTGGATAGAGCTGGGATAGACAGGCTCCTTACCGCTTTGGACAAGCTCCCGTTTCCAAATGGGGGACCTCCAATTTTTTTTCAATGGGTCGTTACACACCACGTCGATAACGGTCTTCGATTTTCCTTACCTAATGAGACGACGTTTTTGCCGCGAAGCGCGCGTAAAGATTCAAGTTGCAAGCGAGGTGAAAGAGCTTGTCGATTGAACCACCCCAAGGCTAAGCAGCTCTCAACATCAAACTCAAGTTTGCACTTTCCAAAACGACAGCGTTCGGTGGTGCTGCACAGACCTACCTCCGTGCCTTATTAGAGGTTGATCTAGCGCAGAGATTGTTATACATAGTTTGCTGGGAGAGAGTACTAAGAAGAAGAAGACCGTTTCGTTTCGGTGCTACTAGAGAAACTTGAGACGGGTAAAGGGCCGTAACTGAGAGTTTCGGTTGTATTACGGGTTATCAGATGAAACGAACCGGATCTTTCCTGGAACGGTCCACCTTCAAATCAAACACGTCTAGCCTCTGGTAGCCTCCCACGACATCGTGGTACTGCTTGCCTTCGATGCAGTCGTCGAGATTCATGTCGGCATACAGTATGCCCTCCTCGTTCTGCAGGGCGTCGACTTGTTCAGCTTCTGCGTCTGGCGTCTTGAAGGTAAAGCTGGGAAGCGGAGCACCTGTCGCATCGAGGAAGAAAGTCGCAGCACGAGGCATAGCTCGTATTGTTGCGGCCACAACGTCGGGCTGACTTGCACCCGCAACAATCGCTTCCATCGCATCGGCCCCAAGGTGGCTAGAACATGCGATGCCAAAGCACTTTGCTTCAAAACAGTGCGCGGCTGCGCGGGTTCGATTAGCAGCAAGGTTGTCGTAATTCACTCCGTGAGCACCCTGCGATCCAGGGTGGCCTATGTCATTTTCTTGCACGCTCTTCTGGGGTACCCTCGTCGGCCAGATGGCTGGCCATGTCGATATATGGATCTGCTCGGCCTGCGCAATCAATGCGTAGCGTGCGAGTGCATTGGTGTTCTCACCGCAGATGAGGGTGCCGATGCGGCCAAAGCGCGTCTCAGCGACACGCAGGCCGTGGCCATCACCAGGACTCCAAGTGAGTTTCTCGAAGAAAGTCGGCACCAGTTTGCGATGATGCACGAGCACCTCGCCCTCGGTTCCGATGAGGAGGTTTGAGTTGTACAGGCAGCCGTTGCTGTGACGAGACCGCTCGCTGAAGCCAATGCTGACCAGCGTGCCTGTCGAGCGCGCAGCTTCGCGGAGTCGTTCTATTTCTTCGCCATCCGCATATATGGACTCGTGCACCATGCGTTGGAACAGTGCATGGTTCTCGGTTGGTGGCCGGAGGGCGCTCCATACCGGGAAGGCCGAGATGAAAGTTTCCGGGAAGACGACCAGGTTGGCGTGCCTGGAGGCGGCCTGCTTGATGAGGCTGATGGCCTTGTCGGTTGTGCTGCGGGCATTGAGAAAGACGGGAGAGGCGTGGCAAGCTGCTACGCGAATGAGGTTTGCCATTGTTACTGGGCAGACTTGATGGATTTTGATGGCATGCGACACAAGATGTTGTGGCCCCCGCGCGTCCTCAGGCACCCACCTCACTCACTCAGGGCGCGCACCTTCCCCGCGCTTCGGGTAAGCAGCTTACTTGCAGCTGCTTACTTGCACCTTCCCTTTTCCACCCGCACTCCTTCCCTTCTCGCCTTCCTATTCATCCCATCTCATTTGCTTTTCAACATGCTTTCTTCCCACCTTCCTCTTCTTCCACTTGCACTCTTTATGCAACTAGTTGTATGCGCATCGTGACGCCCCCCATGGCCGTAGAGTACTGCCGAGCATGACGCGTCCCGAACCCCCCGTATTCTAGCCATGTACTTACTGTACAGCCACATCGCCCTGTCCGAGACAAACACCACTTTCGCTATAAGCCAAGACATTTGCAGCCTCGACGCGTAGTTTGGCTTCTTGTCCGTGTGGCGATGACGTGGTTCTCGACGGCGCAATCCGTCGGCTGCTCTTGTACTCGTTGGCGCAGCTTATTACTCGGCTCGACGAGACTATGCGCACCTGTTACGTCGAGACGGCCTCTGTACAGCTTCACCGTTCGCCTGTTTCTGCAGTCTGTATCGTATTCGTACGTTCGGCAATGGCCGGCCGGATCTGCAGAGCTGCGTTACGTTACCACCTCGATTAGATTCTGACACAAACGATCGGTTCAGACAGGAACCACAAAATGTGACACGAACCCGCTAAGCCCATGCCAAGGGACTACCTACCAAAGCTTACACCTGTCACCCAACGGCCTTTCTCATTTCTACACCTCCTAGCGACCATGCTTTGGCCTCGTGCGCTCTACTTTTTCCACGCTAGTTTCAGAGAGGATGGTGAACGGCCCGTCTGGTAAAGCTTCAAATTCTTTCTTTGTACCAGGTCCGATTTCGGCCTGCTGGTAGGCCCTGCTGCACAGCTTGTTGCGGTATTGAGCTTGCCAAATGCAGCGTCGTGGCATCCAGTCCGACCCACCCTTGCAAGCAACGCTCATGCATGAAATGTATCTCTGTCACAGGAACCAGGAAATTGGGAAAAAATTCCACTCCCACCACCAATCACACATCAGACCACAACCCATGGAAATCACTTCTCCTCCGAACCTTAACCGACGTCTAGACTACCACGCCTG
Source organism: Cucurbitaria berberidis CBS 394.84 (assembly GCF_010015615.1). Lineage (NCBI taxonomy): Eukaryota > Fungi > Ascomycota > Dothideomycetes > Pleosporales > Cucurbitariaceae > Cucurbitaria > Cucurbitaria berberidis. The sequence goes on along the minus strand of NW_024468937.1, from coordinate 2,914,529 downwards.
TCATCAACTAGATCGGCCCGTTGGAAGGTCGCTGCCAAGGCCATTTTAATACTACCCAAACAAATTCTCCCCCGGAACTGCCCATTTGCGCTTGGCTCCGCATAGGGAAATGACGAAACCTGCACCGCAGTACCTGGGCAATGGATAGATTAAGAGGCTCCGCTGCAATGGGTAAGGTGCTCCGGCCAAACGGTTTCGAAACGCTGTGCCTTGTTTCGCAGACCAAGGTAGACCCATCTGCAACGGTATAATAGTCGACCAAGATCCCATTATTTCTATTGCCACGCTCCTCTTCACTCTTCCCTCTTCAACCCGGTCAATCTTTTCAACATGCGCCTCTCAGCAGTGCTTGCATTCGCATCCGTGGCTCTCGCAGCCCGCCCATTCCTCGATGAACCAGACACAGGTATCGATGAGCAGCTCGGTAGCACAGTCGCCAATGGTTCACTGGCGCCTCTCAAGTCGCTGGTCGGCCTCCCAGATTTCCAATGGGCTGCCCGCCGCTACATGAACACCTCCGCATACACCTACTACCGCAATGGAGCTGCCGGAGAATGGTCATACCGCAACAACCTAGAGGTCTTCCAGCGCTTCCGCCTTCGCCCCCGTGTCATGCGCGACATCACAAAGATTGATTCGTCGTTTCCTACAACCATGTTGGGCTACAACTTCTCAGCGCCCTTCTTCATCTCACCTTGCGCCCGCGGCGGATATGCACATCCCGATGGCGAGCTTGGCCTTGTCAAGGGTGCAGCGCAGGGCAACATCCTGTATATGCCCTCGCTCTACTCGTCCAAGAAGATTGATGAGATCTACGCTGCCCGAGGCAACAACTCCCAACAGATCCTCTTCCAGCAAGTCTATCTGGACGGCGGCTTGAACGACACCCAAAAGTTGTTCCGCGATATCGAAGCAAAGGGCGCAAAGGCTATTGTCATGACCATTGACTCCCCCGGTGACGGCATTAGGCATCGAGCTGCCCGTTACAGTGTAGGCTCGGCAAACACCGACTACACCCTGCTTACATGGGATCTATACCAACAGTTCGCCAACATGACATCTCTACCCATCGTTCTCAAGGGTATCCAGACTGTCGAGGACGCCCGTGAAGCTGTTAAGAATGGCGTCAAGGCCATCTTCCTCTCGAACCACGGCGGTCGCCAACTCGACTCGTCACCCTCCTCCCTCGAGATTGCATTGGAGATTTACAACGAGGCTCCTGAAATCTTCCAACAAACCGAAGTTTACGCCGATGGCGGCGTGCGCTACGGCGCTGACATCCTGAAGCTGCTCGCGCTTGGCGTCAGGGCTGTTGGTGTTGGCCGTCCATTCATGTACGCAAACATCTACGGTGCCGAGGGTGTCGCAAAGGCTGTTTCAATACTAAAGTACGAGCTTGCGAATGATGCCGCCAATCTTGGCGTTGGAGACATCCACAAGATCGGCCCGGAGTATGTTAACTGGAAGAGCACGAATGCGTGGTTCAGCTAGATGATTGGTAGTTATGGGTGGATGATACCAGATGCCCTGGCATGGGCTCAATGTTGCGTTTTCAGATGTATATATGTTACACATGTTCAAAATTCATTTCATAACCATTGCAAATGGACCCCTTCAATACGTGAAATTTGCCAACTCTCTTGTCCTGCTGGAAGAGCAGACCACAATCTCCATGCGCTGTTGACAGTCTGCGCTTGTACAAACGCTAAGAAGTATCTTCGGACCTTATTTTCGGTCTAACTCAAAACAGCCATGCCCTGCACCACCATCGCCTGTCTTCTATAAGAGCCTTCACAGAGTCACACATCCGGCATAGCTCCACCATTAGAAAGGTTGCAATAGGCAAGGCTGAAAGAGAAGAGTCTAGAGCGAGGCGGGGTGCATGCATACACGCGGTCCGAATAACGAGGCTGTGGTTCTCTGCCTTGTGCACTTGCAGGGGTCATACAAAGTGGACGCGTCTGTACGGATATCAATCGTCCCGAGAGAGAGAGAAGTGATCATCGGCCCACAGGGTGATCTGTCAGCGCCGCTTTTGTACTGCGAACCCTAACCTAACCCAGCGCGCGGCTTTGGGGATATTTCAGTTCTGGACGTGACAAAAGATAGATGGATTGATGTACTCTAGGCTCGCTGGCTAGTACTCAGGCGCTATTTCGTGGGATCGTGAGCCGCTCGTGAGCCACCAGAGGTTGACGATGTTCAGCCTTGTAGGCCCCTAATCATACCCTGCACACTCCTTCGAATGGCAATTCTTTGGCAAACCAACTATGAAGGGCTGGTTGTTACTAATGTTCTTGTGTATGAGTATGGTATTGGTATTTGCGGCACCGTTATTGCTGTTTTCCTTTGAGGCAAGAAAATGTAATAGTCCACACATGGTTGAAGGTGAGCAGAAACGCTTGCGAGAGCTCAAATGCTCACATTTCACTGTAGACTCTTCTTACTTAGTCAGACACCTCCTCTCTCGCCAAAGAGAAGCTGGAACAACATACTATTCTCCACCAACTTCCCCACCTCCACTGGCAGTTAATCCTAGCATCCCAGGATTCCCCGCTAATTTTAGCGTTCCCGGTTCGTCCGGAGGGAGCGTCATTACTAGCACTAGCAAGTTGGGAACGAAGACTGGTGTGATAGTTGGACCGGCGTGTTGTTTGTGATCCTGAAATCTTGCTTGCGTGTTTTGGAACATGTGCTTGTAAGAGGTGCAGGAAAGTTCCAGGGTCAGTACCGTGAAGGTGTGTTTTAATGTAGTTACTGTCTCACTATCTGGTTAACCGGGAACAACGGTAATGTCGACACGATGGACATGATTTCGCCGACCCATCAGCGGCTGTTGTTCGCCCGAGATTGACGTCGCCCTCGCGATGATTGTGTAGTCTCCAGGTGCCAACTTTAGCGTAGTGTGGAAATGCTGCCATCCGTATTCGGATCTCGTCTGCACATTGGCTTGGGTCCATGTCCGGCCTTCGTCCCAGGTCAATTCCACCTTTTCTACGCCAGCGTCGCTCCAAGCCCAGCCTGAGGTAGAGATCTCAGAACCTAGCAGTACCGCACTTGGCTTCGGTGCCGTGATCATTGAGTTGACATCTACATTCCACACAGGTCTCGTGGTCTGCTCCGCATCTCCAGGAATAACCTCATTATAGAAACGTGTTGTATACGGGCCTTGAGCTCGCTTCTTCTGCACCGATAACCTGCATAACCACTTCGTCGAGTTCGTCCCAAAATACCCAGGCACAACGAGCCTCACAGGCCCACCACGCTCTTTGCTCAATGTTTCGCCGTTTAGCTCATAAGCTACTAGGACTTCTGGCTGCATCGCCTTCTGCAAGGGAAGATCCTTTTGATATCGGTCCGCCTCTACACCAGCGAAGACACCTCTGTCGAGACCCTCAGACCAGACGAAGCGTTCTTCATCTGTATGCGGGATACCAGCTAAATCAAGTAGATGGGAAAGCCGTACACCAGTCCAATTTACGTTTCCAATACGCCATAAAGCTTCGATAGGTGGCTTCAAAGGACTTCCGTAGCATTCGTGAAATGCTGTGATCGAAGTCTTGGGCAGTCGTTTCAGTTGGTCGAGGTTTAACGAATAAGGTCGATCTACAAGGCCATCGATGACCAGCTGATATCGGGAGTGGTCGACTATAGCAGCGCCCATATGTAGTGTTTGGAAAAGTTGACTGTCGCACGTGATGTAGTCGTTGAGCTCGTGTTGAGGTGGTGGATGTCTGATCTGAAAACCGTTGGGCTCCATGCGTATGAATGCATCGCGTTCTTCATCTACTCCCAATGTTACCTCGTTAAATTTGCACGGTTTTATATGGCTATTTTGTACATCCCAATCGTCTTCAAGCATGATTAAAACTGTTCCACAATCCGTAAGGGACTCTCCTTGCCAGCCCAGAGGCTTTAGACGCGTTGTTCTTGCGTTCCTTCACATTACAGCTCGGCTAAGGACGAGGTAGATGAGGGGTTTTGATGCTCTCAGGGAAAGTTAATTCGAGGTTTGAAGGTGTTGTATCTTTTCGGTACATGCCTCAGAAGTCGTCCGTCGAAATCACGCTACTTACTAACGCGGCGCTACCCCTCGATTCTCCACCCGACTATCTTTCATCAACCTTACGACCCCGCTCATGCGTCTGATCCACAATCCGTAGCCTTTCTCATAGGCATGCAGAACGATGATGCCACTAGGCTCGTGCGCAGTGAGTTCCCATCCGTACTACGCATGCAGCGTCAGTGCCAGCCGTCTTGAATCCTCACGCCCAAGCTGTCATGCGAAACCACCCGTAAGCCGCAATGGCTAGTCCCGACAAACCTCTAAACCACGCCGTTCCCGGTACACCCTCCTTCCAGCACACATACGCATCGATCGCACCGATATAGGCGCCGAGCAAGAACATTAGCGTATCTACTACCTCCAACTTGCCTTGCAGATAGAACGTCCACAAGGCGAGGCCAATGGTAGTTGTGCGCCCCATGCCGAGAATCATAATAGTTTGGGCTTCCTTTGACTTGGCGATGCGCTGCGGGATACCCATTTCGCGGATGGCGTATTCAGCGTTGAAGATGGGGACCATGCCGCCGAATGTCAGGGCTGCTGCTACGAAAAGGGTAGGGATGTGGTTGACCGCGATGGGCATGGTGATTAGTCGATGAGCTAAGGATAAGAGTTCAGCAACGCGTGGAAATAGCGGAAAGAAATAGAATCGTGATTAGAGTTTCTTAGTTCGCGTGAAAGTGAAGTTGTTCATGGGTGCGAAGAGCCAATGCGACAAGCTGGAAAAGTAGCGTTCGAGTTGGGCGGCGCAGCAGCACCCACTTTCGGCTCCGGCAACCCAGATCAGATTGGTCATATGAGATGATTAATAGTAGATATATTCGTAAGCCTACTTCAATAACAATGCTTATGTTCGAAAGATTTCGAATACCTCACATGCACAAAACTTCAAGGCGAGCGTCGTGGAGATGTAGGCATGACCGCGCGATAAGCAGCTTAGGTGTTAGGCCCGGTTGAAGCGATCGGTTAATCTACCCCTCCTTCCTTCAACTCGCACTCCCAACCTAACTTGCCAACTAACCTGTATAGCCTTTGCGTCTTCACTACTAGAGTTCAAATAAGACCAGGACAAGCCCTAGAATGCTCAAGGTTCCTGCAGCCCAGGTTCACGCATCGGAATCTACGAAAACCCCTGCACCAAATGCAGAAACCACTTCAATCGCAGGCTTACTTCCGTCATCTTAGGGGTACACGAACCTGCTACCGCAGTTAATTTGTACTCGGGAAATTATCGCGTTGACTCTTTAAGATGCCCATTGACGCAATACTTCTCTCCCTCAGACTCTACGCCAACCTCCAACATCCAGAAAAACTTTGTCTCGACGTTGGCACGTCTTGCTTCTACCTCGCCAACATCTCGAAGCTCATACAAATCAACAATATGCCTTGTCGGCGGGACAGATCCCTATCTCCGGCTCAGTAAATCGTCCCGCGGTATAATTGTCGCCGAAGAACATGGTAAGGCACGGCTGAGCACGATAGCATGAATGACTAAATTGGTCACGCTGGGAACGCGAATTGAGAGAAAGATCCCCTTGGCAGCTTGCACACTATCGTAAGATCTCAAAACTCCCAAATCCCCCTTTTGCCTTTCCAACCCATCTTCCATTCCTTGCATCCTACCTTCCGTTCCTCTTCCTCTTTTGTGCACTTCTCTAGGCAAACAAATCCCCAAACCCACCATCAGAGTCCGCATCGATATCGATCCCATCCCCGTCCCCTCCGTCCGAGTTCGAATCTCCAGCGTTGTCATCAGTTTTCCCGCTTCCAGACGTCTCGCCACCGACCGCAGGCCCTGAGGGTGCGACGGTAGTGATAATTTCCTTAACGCTCTTGTCCTTGAGTGCGTTGGCAAATAGAGTGGTCCAGACAGGCTCGACTTCCTCGATACTGGCGGCCTTGAGAAGGGCTTGAAGTTTCTCCGGTGTGATAGCGACAGATTCGTCGGCGAGGATCAAGGCGGCGTAGGCAACAGCTTGTTCCGCTTTGTTGATGGACATTGTTGAAGCTGATCTAGTGGGGGTAGTTTGCACTAAATTTGGCGGACCTTTGAATTTGATTTGCGACGTAGGACTTCGACTAGGATTATTGTGCGATCTCGATAAAGAGTTGGAAAGGGTGGAAAGCCCCTACTTCTATATTGCACAGGAGCACAATAGGATATTCAGATGGCATATCAACTGAAGTACGTCAAGACGTTAAAGTCAATGCGTTAGTTGTGAGTCAGGAAAAGGGCGCTGTGTTGCCTGCAAAGGGAGGTTCGCCTCGTCGCCTCGTGAGTCACAACCAATACCACCCAAGCAAACTTCAAATCGCAGATGATCACGGAAATTATAGAGAAAGACGCTTTTCGATAATAGGATTATCGCATCTCCGTTCACGATGAAAACATATCGCAAATTTAAAGCTAAGTTGGTTGATTCATAAGGTACAAGGTTATGTCTTAATATAATTTGACTGCCTTGATTATGGAGCCCTCTTTCATCTAGATCAAGCAGACATAATCTGCACCTCTTGATTGGTTGTTATGCAAGTTGGTCAACTTTGGTACCTGAGTAGGCTATTCAGTGCTGAGTAACTGATACCTGTCGGCAAATAGCTTTTTACAAGATTCTCAAACCTCTAGGACATTTTTAAACGCCTTCATTTTCGCTGTTAGCGCTTGTGCTCTTATATCTTCTGGAGTGCTTTCTGGTCATGTAGAACTCGGCTGTGGACCTGCTACAGCTGGAAGCCGATATGGTTCTTTTTCAGTGAACCATGCCAACACAGTCTCATTGAATTTTCTCATCCGTGCCTTAAGCTCCTCAACATCGTCGGTGTTTAGATCTCTCATCCATTCAGCCATACCAAGGACGACATGGGTCACATCTCGTGAGAAGTCTTCCACTATAAGTCTCGAATGCTTAATGTACCATTCCTCCAGTGTGATACTTGCTTCGATTTGAGGCTGCGCAGCAAACAACCGAGCCTTAGGTTCCAAAGACTTCAAGTGTGCATCCCAAGCTTGTTGGTCTCCATGGAACTCTGTTGCCTGTCGAAAGTGAATGAATATACGGACCAATTGCAACCACTGGTATAGCATTCGTTGATGTGGCGACTGCGCATCGCCAAAATTCTCCCTAAACCGACCGTCTAATAGTCTCAATTTCTCTATGAGCTCGAGTGTTTCTTTGAGCAGGGCGGTTTGTTGGCAGCCTAGGTCTAACGCGCTGGGAAGCTTGAGAGCAAGGCGCTTGCGATCCAGTCGCAGACGAGCTGCTGCGGATCCTAGCTTCAGTCTGACTACCAATTCAGGGATCTTTTCTTGAGCTGCCAATGTAGTGGGTGCCTCAACCTCGACTTGTGAATCCCTTAAGTCACCTTGTACGGAGTCGATGTCATTGTAGTCATCGTTTGCGGCCTCAGCTGTTCTACAAGTTGCCACATGTTCGAGTCGATTGTCGGAGGCGTTTGACGGTGTGTTTTCAATGACGTCTTGTGGGCTCATTGGCAAATTCTCAAGGACTTGGTCGTTGCAGAATATGGTGATGGCAGAGGCGGTAGAAGCACTTTCAAACTGCTCCTCATTCCGAAGGGCATCTTCGTCTGAAGGTACAGTGATGGGTGACGGGTAAGGAATTCTACCAGAGGAGTCTTTTCGTTTCAATCGAGCTCGATGGGTTGGTCCGCTACTAAATCGTAGTGATTTGAAGTTTGTGCCTAATGTTCCGCCGATGGTACTTCTTGTGCGCTTTTGGGAAGTTTTTCTCTGCGCTAAATTTTGGGTTGAAAGATCGATACTAAGCGAGGAGGTATCGGAGAGCCTATGAGGTATGTATTCCGGGTCGTTACCCATTGCGTCTACGGGAGGTCTTCGTCTACCATGTGCAGGTGCAATGTTTTGTCCTGCTCGCTCGACCACATCAGCAGCAGGCGGCCAGCTTTCTGAAGGTTTCGGTACGTGATTCTGAACCTGACATCCGCTGGGGAACATTTGAGCGACTGGTACTGGGTAATGCCTTGCGTCAAGTGGATCCCTACGCTTGTCTCGGTACGAAATCCCATTTGAACTTAGTGGGTCGGTCATTCCACCGGGTGAAATATCGGGATCTGGTGGAAGCAAGCTGGTTTGGCCGTTTATTGGGGGGCGGGGCGATGCATGTGTGGTCTCTGTGATTACGAAGTGGTCTTCCTCAGAGTGGGAAGATTTCTTCCCCAGTTTGTGACATGCGCGTTGTAAGACCAAGCAGTAAACGTATGTTCGAATTCTGTGATTCATTGTGTTAGTTCCAGATCACGACTCGACCCCTATGCTACTCACCTTGATCGATCATCTTTGTTGGCGTACACAAGCCGCTGTGGGTAGATGTCGCCGTCAATAGTCGTTGTAAAAGGTCTCGACACGCCATCACTCCATATCTTGGAACCATATTGAGCTAGACAATCCTCAGTAGCTTCATGGTGGAAAGTTCGCTGCGCCTGTATGACCTGTTGTACTTCTTCTCTCGAGTTATAGCGTCCCACCAGGTCGTCAACTAGGCTCTGAGTAGCCTGATAGAATTTCTTAACGACGCCGGTGAATTTCGGTGGGCCACTTGGGCCTTTGGATAGTGATAGCTGGGTGAGGCCCAGAGGTTCGTAATATGTGGTAGTCGAAGTCTTTCTCTGGGTGCATCCCAGAAGAAGACTAGTGATCTCAACCTCTGTGAGTGGAGCCATTGGATCATTTGTAAGAGCGAATGTTTACTGCTTGGTTGACAGAAGGACTCTAGTTAAAAGAATTTTAGATTTAGAGCGAGTGAAGATATGTTATTTCATTCTTGTTGCAGTAGGGAATAGGAGGATTTTCCAAGGCACCTACGCCCTAGTTGAGCTATCGCTGGATGATCAGTGCTTTGACAGAAATGCGCAACGACTAGAAAAGGTTCGAAAAATCAATTGTGAGTGTAGGGGAGATAGACCCGGGTTAGCGTGTTACCATTAACTGAACCTCCTTTTCTGCCACTTGCTTCTAGCTTGTCTACTTGCCGGGGTATTCGAGTCAACAATCTGCAGCCTATGAGTTCCAGGGGTTTCTATTAGCCCGGGACACACGATCCGAAAATACAATCCATAACACTGCAGATTGCCAGTTACGACGGAAACATGACAGGGATTTAAGAAAGTGACAAACGAATCACATCAGATGCAAAGCCCCGTCTATAGATAATGCCATTCGTTCGTCACTTTTCTAAACCTCTTATTATGCGCTGTCGTAGCTAGCAGGAGGGGGTAGGTCTCGACAGGGCTGAGTTTCGGACCGAATAAGGTGTCCACGCCGCATATTATGAGGCTATTTTGTGGCTACTCTGGAATACATGTCCAAAGCATGCAACTTTTGTGCTAATAGTATCACCTTCAGAGCCGCCATTATAAAGATACAAGGTAATGTTGTCTTCTGTGGCTTTCTAGCGCAGAGGAGGGTCTGTGACCAATTTCACACATGTCATATCTATAGTTGAACCCATGCCAGTAGCATACGCGTCTTCGTCTAAATAGGAGGCATTGAGCGCGAATCCCTTAAAGTTGTTAAGCTCCAAGCTTGACGAACGATTGGACCGTAAAGGACTCGTAGAGGAACAGCCTCTAGGCAGCACTCTAACACTAGTTCTTAGTGCGAAAAAGCACTATCTCGCATGAGCGAGCTAGCGACTACGGTGTACGTACGGGGTTCCCTAGCTCGCGTACGGTTGTCATTTCACAACAAGCGTTGCTGGGTAGGCCACATTAATCCTCGGATCTCAGTAGCAGTCAATGTTTATTGGATTTAGGTACCTCTCTCGTGGATTCCTCTAGGAGGTCTAGAGGTAGCACTCACGCGAAGGCGCTTGAGAGATTGTAGGTTCGCAGAAGTTGAATGACTTTTGCAAAAGCAAGAGCTCTGTTCAAGGCTGATGGAGGGTCGCGAAAGTTTCTCATGCAGAAGAGCGGCGTGGTTCAGGGATGACAAGCTCTGACCTATAAGCACCAATCATTTCAGCCTTTAGCGCTTTTCAGGAGGACTTCGTATTCTTCAGCCAAGGTCCTCCATGGCGTCTATGACATTTCGTGGCTGTCAATAGCGGCCACCGAGTGGCATATCGCGCGCTCTGCGCACAAGACTAACGCAAATGGTTGAGACACACATGTGCATAGACGTAATGAAATGGACAACCTAACTTTTCAGGGTGAAACTGTATGCCGCAAAGTTTAGTTCTAGAGAAAGCGAACTTCGGTCCGAGACTTTTCTTACATCAATGAACTTGCGCGATCTTTCCTACACTGATTCTCTTCATTCAAAGCAAAAAATCGGGTATTATAACTGCAACGCAATGACAAATGTTTCAACTGCCTAAGTTACACCTACAAACTGTTAATATATTAACAGGTCCTGGGACGTAAGCGCATTGTAAATTTATTAGCTTCCTAGTCTATGTAAGTGCATATGTACCCTACTTTGTCAAAATGCCCTCAAATTGTAACATATAATACAAACCAAGCTACGCCATTAGGTATAATAGCTCTAAGGAAGTGAAGTCCTCACCACGTCACGTGCCCTTCTTCCAAGTGTCATGACTAAGCAACTGTGCCACTCACCGCTGAAGTGTCCGGTCGCGACTCCACCCACACCCGACAATGAAAGTATACGGCAATGTCATTGGCACGATCTTTCGGGGCAATCCACAGGAGAATTTTCAACAGCGTCAAACCCTCTGCTCTAGCACAGCCTTCGCGAGCTCTCTCCATTACCAGTCGAGGCATAGCTATCAGCCGCGAAGAACTATTCAACTACACGAACGGTCGCTTTCTCGCCAATGAGGCGGAAGCCTGCAATCGCAGATATGTGCGATTTGACATTGATCAGTTGTGCGCCGTAGCTGCGACAGCCGGCGGAAGTTCTTCGCCCATTAGAGCAATTGATAAGATGGAGGGGGGCTTTAGCAAGGCACTTATTATGCGGAAAGAAGATGGGAGTGAAGTCGTTGCTAAAATACCTTTCTCCATTGCTGGGCCACCCAAGTATACCACCGCCTCCGAAGTGGCTGTTCTCAAATTCAGTAAGGCTGCAACACCTATTCCACATCAATCCAAGACTGACCATACCGCTAATGGTAGTAAGCAAAAATACTCGAGTCCCTGTTCCTAAAGTCCTAGCCTGGAGCTCTAACGCGTCGAACCCCGTTGGTGTCGAGTACATAATCATGGAGAAGGCTACTGGCCAACAGTTGTTTACAACTTGGAGCGCCATGACTATCGAAGACCAATTCAACCTCGTAGAGCAATTAACGCAATTCGAGGCCGAGTTGGCGTCAATTCAATTCCCTGCTAACGGGAGTCTGTACCTTTGCGAATCGATGACAGACGGCGAGCACTGGGTTGCTTTGGACCGGAATGTGGACCCCTCTGGTCAATTCTGCATCGGGCCGTCCTGCGAGCGAGCGTGGTCAGGCCAGGGAAAGATAATGACACCACCTTCTCACGTCAATAATGGACCATGTAAGTTGGTGACGGCAAGCATCGTTTGCGCTTGTTAAGCTGACCCACTCTGCAGGGCCGAACATCTCATCTTTTGGTCTAGCGCTCGTGGAACGCGAAATCGCCCGCATTGAGCAACAGACTCTAGGCTCTGGCTTTGGACCACCCGGCGGGTCCGTCGATGAGCAGTTTGCCGTCCTGAACATGGCAAAGGAGGTCATGTCTAGGTTAGACATGGTAACGCTCATCAACAGGGTCTCGCGGCCCGTCTTGTGGCACACCGACCTCCATATGGGTAACATCTATAGCAAGCCTGAGGACTTCAAGATCTGCTCGATCATTGACTGGCAGTCAATTGTAGTCTCGCCACTATATCTACAGGCCCGCTTCCCGGAGTTCCTGTCGGTTGACAATGACTACGTTCTTGGCTTAACGGAAGAACCGAAACTACCACAGGAATAGCAAGGTATGGACGCCGATGACAAGAAGCTAGCTGAGCTCAAGTTCGGAGACACTAAAATGTCAAAATTCTATGAACTCAGCACTGCTAATCAGCACCTACGGGCACACCATGCCTTTCTTATGCCCCAGTTCACGCGGGAACTGTTTACAAGATGTGGAGAGGTATGCGACGAGGGTGTGATACCGCTCTGTTCCTGCCTAATTGAGTGTGCCAACGCGTGGAGCGAACTGGGATTCCCAGGTGAATGCCCTTTTAGCTTTACCGAGGAGGATATCCAGAAGCATGAGCAGCAACTTCAAGATTACCGCGACTTTAACCGAGTTCAAGAAATAGCTAGAAAGCTTCTCAGCACCGACTCTGAGGGCTGGATATCTCCGCAGCTTGATTTTGCGGAACGGCAACGAATGAACACAGAATTGTTACAAGAAATCATGCGTAGGAGCAACGAATATAATAAGACAAGTGAAGAGATTCAGAGTATTTGGCCTTTTTGTGAGAAAGCATAAATTCGAAATCAAAAACAATAGAATGGCAGGTAGGAGATATAGACTGTACCAAACCCTTTACCAAAAGCCGATCTGGTCTGATCAATAAAGGTGGGGGTGTTTGCTGAGCCGCCCAATATCCTACATAGGGTACTGATATTTATACTGCATCTCACTCTGGTGTGACGCTTACCCGGTTCTCAGATTTGATGAACGCTCCTTTTGCCTTTGCGGTCACGGATAGACGAAAATACAGCTGCTACGCCGCATATCGGGGCGCATACTACGTGCTCGGGGTCAGGCGTCCATCTGCCACCAATACATGACCACCTTTACTCCAAATGCGGCGATTACCGCCGGGAAGGTAATATAATTGGGTAGAGGCACAATTAACTGGATCTGGATTTCCTAACTCTTCGGGGGTGGTATTGTATGCCGCAAAGTTCAATTCCGGGAGGACCGAACTTCAATACTTTCTTGCGTCAATGAATTTGCGCAGTCTTGCAGCGCTAGAGATTTTATTCATTCAAGCAGTATATAAGCTACTATTGAAACCAAAAAGTAATAACAAATATCTCTGCTCTTAAAGTATACCTGCAATCGCCGGTAGATCAACAGGTTCAGGGACGTAAGCGCCTCTTTATTAGCTTCCCAGTCAACATAAGCGCAAATGTACCTTAGCTTTATTGGAAGGCCCTCACATCGTATCTTATTACTGTGCTTCTTGGCTACTTGAATTAGAAAGCTAGGAAAGAAAAGGGTATAATGCTTTCAGCAAAATCACCAAGTATGTCCATGTCTCATGATTTAGGTAGAATGTATTGAAATCTCATTGGTTTTTCTTTTCCGCTCATTACCAGGAGTACTTGAGTCCGCCCTCATCGTGATGTGTCTCGCACTTTTGCTATTTCTTTTCTATCATTAACTCAACTAGTGACACTTGCAGTCCTCAACTTCGCAATCTCCCGGATTGAACTCGTAATCTAAAAACATGTAGAATGCAATCATGAACGAGTTCGTCTACAGCTCAGCTCAACCCGCCAACAAAACAATCTCTTATTCAAACCACGCGAACAATCTCTCGTTGAACGTGGTCAGATCCTCCGCTAGCTCTCCTAATTCCATCGTGCCCATCCAGGTAGCCATTCCGAAGAGCACATGTGCCAGGTCTTTGGAAAATCCGGCTACTGTGAAATCAGGTTCCTGACGCCACTCTGATATGACTGAACTCATGCGAACAAGTGGAAGTCCCGCAGCCTTCTTCAACTCCCGTGCTAGACCTTTGATGAAAGCTTCTCGACTATTCTTGTCGCCCTTGAAGCCGGTCATTTGGCGAAATGTGGTAAATGCGCGAACACATTCGAGCCATTGATTTAGGATAGTCTGGCGTCTGTCGGGCGCGTTTTTTTCCACGCGATTGAGTAGTATGGCATCATCGTATCGTATCGTATTGATGAGCGTGATCGTGTCTTTGAGAATGGCGAGATCTTGGTTTTCGGGATCACCTGTTTTCAGGATATCTAGCAGCATGAAAGCCAGCTTGCAATGATTCCCTGATTTCTCGGCTTGGCGGGTTAGGGGTGTAGGTTCTGTCGACTGTCGAGTACCCGTCGGAATGTCGTCCTCGGCGCCTTTGCTGATCAGCTTGAGTTTGACGGTCAATGATGGGTGCTTACTTTGTAGATTCGTCCTGGTCGAAAGCCGGGGAGCAGCTAGGGAGCCTTGGACAGAATCTTCTCTATCATCGCTCCTGTCGGACGCCGGATTCCGACCCCCTCCGAGGCCAGCTAAGGCTTCTGGATTCAACGACAGGCCATGCGTACTGAACTCCAATCCTTCCCTGTTATGACTCGTGAGTGACCTGGAGAGATTGGGGAAGTTGCGTGGAACCCCTTCGACATGAGGAATCTGAGGCACCGCATATGAGAGCCTATCAGCCGACTGTTCTGGCTCAACATTGGGGTGTAAGCCTTGACTTCTATGCTCCTTGCCTAGAGAGCTTCTTAGGCGTTTGTGTGCAACACTCAGTTGTAATGCTGGCTCATCCGGACTCGATACGGCCCTCCGTTTCACGCTCCGAGTTCTGGATGACAGGGGTACCATCTGAGCGACTGGTGCTTGAAACGACCTTGGAAAGCTCTCAGTCTGGTCTTGAATACTCGCAGAATCAGATATGATCTCCTGATCTTGGCTAACTTGATCGCTATCCGAGTCTTCGTATTCACTTGAGGAGTTGACTTCATCGTATTCAAGGTCAGGATAAGAATAGGTGGATGGACGGGCTGCCCTGCCAGATCCCCTTGTCCCACCTGGTTTATGCGTCTTTCCTGGGCTTTTGCTGCTACTCGGGGTTTTCTTCGATGTTCCAGACGAGCGGATAGCACGGTAGAGAATCCAATAGTATAGATACGCTCTGATCCTGTAAACATGTGAGCATTTCAACGGAACCATCGGTGGGTACTGACCTCTCGAAGTCCTTGGGGTCAGTGAAGATGAAAAATCGCGGGTAATTTTCATTGATTCGGGTTAATCGCGGCTCCTGTTCACTCCATATGACTCTTCCATATGTCAAAAGAATGTTTTCCGTAACATCTCTGAGAAGGTCCGTGGATGGGTGCATTGCTTCACTGCGCAGGTCATTCGACGTATCATATGCGTTGCGAAGCTTATGGCTCATCTCAATAGATGACTTATAAAGGCTTCTGAGTTGCCCTGTCTCATCGTCGAACGTTAAGTAGCCTTTCTTGCCTTCCCTTTCCTTGGTGAGCGGCAGTCCGAGGCGTCTTACAAACTCCTGAGAATTTACTGTCTTCCTTTCACAGCATGAGACAAGATGTGACAGATTTGGATCTTGACGGTGGTCCATCTTCAAAAATAAATCTGACAAACGGATAGTTTTGCTCTCGTAGTAGCTAAATAGAAAACTTGGATGCGGGCTGAACAGGAAGGAAAATGAAGGACTTCATATAAGGAGAGGACATGTACAAGAAGCGGATCAACTTTGAAGGATAACAAGACGATTGCTTTCTTGAGAACAAACAATCGTGCAAGTGACACAAAAAAGCTTGTTACCTCTGGGACAATGATTGTGGGAGTCCAGGCTGATGGATCACATTCTGACCTGGCAGGTTAGAAACAGAGCCCGAGCTTAAAATTCTATTGCCAGTCTAGCATTATCATGGCAGATTTTTGGAGCTAGTTATGTCGCCTTACGAGGGCTGCAGCCC
>NW_024468937.1:2528380-2898712 GCF_010015615.1 Cucurbitaria berberidis CBS 394.84 | reverse complement strand
CCGTATATTCCTACCCGTGGCACGTGGTCTGTGTCTACTTATCTCTGAAACTGTTGACGAGCTTAGATGCTTCTAGCGCTACTTTATGACTTAGATGTTTCACTAAGGACAAGGTCTCATGTATGACGCAAATCTATTATCATATCCCTCGACTAAGAGAGACTTGGTAAACGTCAGGGAATTCCACCACGCTACACAATGCTTCATGAGACACCACCAACGGAATCCCATCCATGAAGCCCCGAAAATATATTCTGTCTTGAATTCAGTGAATGCTCTCCGTTCATTCTATGGATCATTTCTCTTTCTGACCCTACGTGCCTGAGTGTTCTAGTTATCATAGGTATTCATGTACGATTGCCGTAGTGCATCAAAATCTAGAAAGCCATGTCTAAACCTTGAACTTGAAAGCGTGCGATATGTCGATTAGGGTCGGATTTGGCGTCAGTCCGCGTTTACGGAGTGTTTCACGTCCTAGAGCAGACTCCCAATGATTCAGTAAGACCCGGGCTTCTTTCCCAGCCTCTGGCCCAACTCTTTGATTCATATACGACTGTGAAACTCCGTAGTCAGCTGCACGAGCTACGTGTTCGAACCATTGATGTACTGCATAATCACAGAACGGTGCGTCCAGGATTTCTTTGTTGGTCTTGCCATCCCATCGTAGATGCTCGAGCCTGATGTAGTGGTAACAACATCGCGCAAGCCTTTCATGACTCTTTCCGACCCATTCCGAGTCTGAAAACCCCAGCGAGCGATCTTGTCTTTTCAAACCGCGCAGCATGTTTGGACTAGCGATGTATCCTGCAACGGTTTGGTGCAAAGGTTGAATGACAGAACACGTTCCACCTTCATGATCTTCCTGTTCGACGACTTGCAACAGTCCCCCACTATACTTTTGGACAAGATAGGACATTTTTGAGTTGTCTGCAATGAATCCCGCGGAACTTTCGCATGATTCGACGCCAGTGATCATGAACATCTCATCCGAGGCGAGTGCATACCTCATTTCCGTTATCGTGAAAGGTCGTGTGGCAACAGCAACGTATTGCATAATTGCAATGATGAAATCTTGCCATTTCTCTGCATCAAGTTCAAGATTTAGAGCTCTTGATAAGATGGCACTGTAAAAGTTTGCAAGATCCTCTGGAACACCTTCAACAATTTCGAACAGTTCTCGAGTGTTGTAGCCGTAGTCGAAGGATTGTTTCAGTCGGTACATGATAAGTTTGGCGTAAAGGAACATGCCGGAGGCTTTGCTTAAGATCATGCGCCGCAACTCGTATCTCTGGGCTTCTTCTATTTCCAATAAGTAGAGTTGTTTGTCAACGTAATTTTGAATATCGTTTTCGTTGCATTCCTCTACTCGTATCTGGAGACCGTTGTCAACAATGATTGCAGGATAGTACCTGCAGCTATAGCAGATGCTGAGAGGATTTTTCCATCGATTTGCCAATTTGTTCAGCTTGCGAAGGTCAGCAACAATTTTGCGCGCCTCGTCGTGTCCAACTTCGTCGAGGGCGTCGACGAATATTCTGACCCGAAATACTTCGCAGGCATTCGTTAAAGCGGCTAGAAACTGAGTTTGCAACTCATCTAGGCTCAATATTCGAGGTGCATTCGACCTGTCCTCTTTGTCCATCATCTCCCAGTAATCGAAGCCCACGGCTGGAACTTTGCGCAATAACTGGTAGAGTAGTGCTCTGTAGAACCCCATTCTAGAAGACTGTAGAGCGTGACCTGCTTGCCAAAAGAAGAAATATAGATGCAGATGAGTTTGCTTGTTTTGGGGTTGCAATTTGGTGAGAATATACTTCATGACAGTGGATTTACCACAGCCGGGTACTCCACGGATCCCCAGCATTCCTGAGTCATTGTGAATCCACTTCTGATAGGACGGATGGGTTTCTACCCAGGCCAATGTTTCTGAATCTGCCTCGTGCAGCTCATCAATTCGGTATCGCATTTCTGGAAAGCCTAAGAGACCCAATATTCCTAGAGGGGGTCAGCAGAGCCATGTATTGGCCCAGACCACTTACGCTTTTGCTTTTGATCTGGTGAAACGAGGAGCCATCTCGGAATGCGATTAGAAGATGATTTATCATGCTCAATTGGCATGTCAATATCTGGAGTGCGTTGGTCGGTAGCCTCTCCCTTCGTCCAGGGTTCGATGTAATCAGTAAGGGAACGCTTTGGCACTTCAAAAGGTCCATGTTTTAGAGAGCGCCTCAGCTCTTCGGATACTTCCCAACGAAGGTGCCGTCGGAACTCTTCGATTGGTATGTTCAGGTTATCCTTGATGTTTGCACTTCCGGTATCATAGTGATCATTGATAAACGTGATCACGTGCGGCATGCCGCTATAAATTCTCTTCAGAAGTGTAAGGAAGAACTTCTGCTGTTGTTGGAATCTGCCTGGACCCCAGCAATGTTTCATGTTGAGGCAATGTGTTGTTTTCTCCAGATATGGGAGATCTTTAAAAATTGCTTTGCTTCCGCCACGAAGCGAAACAGGAATGATGCTGGTACTGTTGTGGTCATAGGAGGCTCGCAACTCCACAAAAGCAAGCTCGGTTAGAACATGATGGAATCCCGCCTCGTAGCAGCGATTTTCGACAAGCTCCTTCAAATCCTGTTGATAATCTGTGCCTACTTGCTGAGTATTGAGATCATCATTATTACCGTGATACAGCAGGTCCAGAAGATCCTTGCCGGTGTGTTTCAGCTTGGACATGAATTCGCGACCCGCATTATCCGCACAATAGTTTGAGAGGACTTCAGAGTGGCACAAGAGCACTTTGTCAACGGGATCTGTGGCAACTCTTTTGGGAAGAAGACACGATTGATTGTCGAAGATGTTGTGCTTTGCCCTGCCTTCTAGGTCTTGAGATCGGTCAGAACGTGTTTTTGCCTTCATTTGCTCGAAGTAACGGATGAATTCGCGGATCGTGCGACCATCAGCCTTGCCATATTCAGAATTGTCGTGTGCATAGATTATGAAAAAGCTTGGTGCGCTGTGGTGTGAGAAGAAGTTGCTCAGTGCATATCCGAGTAATATTTCATCCATGAGGATACGCAACCCTAGTTCCGTGTAAGTTTCAGCTTATCAAAGACAGCACTTGCATGTAAACTAAAGAATAGACCCTTACGTTCCTGTGTCTTGATTTCACACACAGCTTCCGTCCCTTTCTCTTGACTCCTTTCATCTTGGCTGCCTTCATCTTGGCTGCCTTCATCTTGGATTCTACCCGTATCTTCTCCTTCGGTGCTCGTCTTGGCCTCACCGCTAGTTGTTTGGTACCCTTTGCCCCGACCAGAGCTTAAGTCAACATAAGCAAGCACGGACCCAGCCACCACCGGTAGCGCGGAGCACAAAGTTACAATCAAGACACTGAGGAGGTACTTAGGCATATTGCAACATGGATCACCGATCCTAGGAAAAGGAGGGTATAATATCAGGGTGTTTGGGAAGTAAATGGATCCTGAGCTCGCAAGGTTGGCAATCGCGGGGTGCTACCTTCTTGTAAGCGCCGGTGAGCTCAGCCGCACTTGTTACAAATATAGGAGCCAATGGGGGCATTCCCTAGAGGAAAAGCACCTCAAAAGCATCATAGCTGTCTACAGCCTTCAGCGATACTACAGATCTCTGTCCATATGGGCCGCGTAGAAGTACTCCACTTAATTGAACTTCGTGGGCTATGCCGACAGACACAATCTAGTATTTATGGATTCGAGTACCAGTCAAGCTCTCTTAAATCAATGGCGAAACCCAGCAGACATACTGAGCCTCCTACTACTTATCGGCGGCAACATCGTACAGATGGCCATTGCCCAGCTGGTGGGCTACTGTACCTGTCGCGATGGTTACAGAGCCGCACCCAAATCTCCAGGCCGGCGCACATCATTAATCTGCATTCCTCTTACGCCAGTCGCATTCTCATTCGGTTGGGTGGCGCTCGGAGTCAGCCTCCTCTTTTCCTCAGTTGGCGACAAGAAATTACTCCCCGCGCCCGAGAGATCCTCCATTGTCATCAACTGCGCGAACGCGTTTCAGCGCGAGAACAAGTCTTGGGTCCTGGAACGACTCTTGCGAGATCACGAACTCTCCACATCGATAGACAGGACGACGGATTCGATTAGGATTGACATTTTTGAACTCGGGCCACTCCAAAAGGTCAAGACGGACTTCGTGTGGTGGCTGGGCTGGCTCGTTATCGTAGCGCAAATCGCTGTCGCTATTGTACCATGGGTGCTGTACGGAGACTGGGGAGTTATGATGGTGGTACTGAGCGGCAACCTGCTGGCTTCAGTTACGTGCGCGTTGCCTCAATGGAAGGACGAAAAGTGGCCCGTGAGAGGGCTCAAGAAAGACAACGTCATCTGTTTGACCCGCGGAAACGGTCATATGCATGTTATGGTTTTCATCGGATCACCGGGCTCGCCAGACCTTGAGGCTTTCGCAACCTCGAGCAGTGAGCCGCGCCTGGAAACAACTCCTATCCTTGTTATCATCTCCGCTCTCTGGGTTTGTCTCTTGCTTAGCGTTATAGCATTGAAGAACCATTCTTGGTACATGGTCGGAACGGGTGCCATGGGCATGGCACAGAACGTGTATTCCGCTGGTGTGGCCAGAGATCCAGCAACTGCAGGCTTGCAACTTACCGAGTTTCAGCGGAAGAAATATATTGTTGGGAAGTATCTACCCTTTACTGATGATGCGGATGCGGAGGTCGATCTAAATGAAGCTCTGGCGGGTGTTGCGCCTTTAGAAAACTGGATGAAGGATGACAAATGCAACCCGGACAAAATACCTAAATGGCTAAAGACAATGAACAAATATGAAGGCGTGCCTCCTTGGTTGGAGCCTGCAAAAACTAACAACGACGTATTCAGAGTACAAGGAGGCCGAAAGGAATTAGAGAAATGGGTACCTACAGCAGGTTTAGCGTTGCTACACGTATTTTTTCCTGGTAGTCTCTAGTTTGCAGAGGAAAACATACGAGACAAAGTGAACAAAAAATTCTGGAAACGCGCATCGCATACAAAGGGGATCCGAAGACGAGCGGAGCATGCTAGGAGGAAGAATGAGCGACCGCGAACAGTGACCGCCCAAGTATAGATATCACAAGATCGAATCTGTTACAATTTAGCTCCCCCATAATTCTGCGTATGCGATACCAGACGGACAGACCAAACTTAGACCCTTACCATATGTGGCTAGGGTTGTAACCTTAGCTCGATATTGGTGATCACAATCTGAAGTAGTAAGTGTGATACTCCCGGCTCGAACATCTTAAATTCCATAACCATACCAACGAGCACGTTAGAATCTCTCGACAAGCATGATTGGAGGTGGCCACAACCCGTTATTTCAAAACGTGGAGCTGGAGGTGAATTCGCTTAGCTGTGGTGTGTATTCACTACATAGCGGTAGTGTGGTAATGTTTGTTAGCAGCAGCAGTGTTATATTATGGAGAAGTTAGCTACTAGTAAAAGAGACCCCAGATTGCCGTGTTGATGACCATTACAAGCGCAGTGCCTATCGTGTATTTCTGATCCCCAGCAGCGCAAATGGCCGAGTCATGTTTGCCAACGAAGATACGACTGGACAAGGGTGAGCTGAGCGAACGTCTTTGCTCCAGGGGCACACTGTAAGGTAGTCGAGAGACGTAAAATGAACATTTGGTGTATTTTGAGTGGGAATGTCAGGCTTCACTAGTCTACTATTCAAAACCGTGTGGAAGGCGTGGGGATTGCAGAAATAAAAAGTGTTATCTGCTTAGAATATCCCAAATCTTTTCAAGGGCGCGAGAGTCTTCTGGCTATTGTGGGGCACATTTTAAAAAAGAAAAATAGAGAAAGCGTCCGTCGCATCGAACCAAGAACCAACCCGTGCTAGGATATCCTGGCAAGTACTAAAACCTTAGAACTTTAATGTATAGGAAAGCTTTTACTCTCGACCTTCCGTTGTGGATGATTTCGGCGTGAGCTTATCCATCCCTCCCTCCACCTTGCTTCTCTTCAACTCTGGCGTACCCGGACTTGCACTAGGTGAGCTCAAGTCAAACGGCTGAATAAACTTCCTCTTCTTCTTAGACGTCGGATCAAGCAGTGCTGGATCATCTATCGGGCTCGCTTCCTTTAGAATCCTCTTCGGATTGAACATCCCTAGCCACGTAGCGAGATCGCCAGGCATCGATTTTGGATGAGAACTAAACGTCACATGGGGAGATTCTCGGGTCCCGTTTAGGCGAGATGGGTGGAGAGATCCTGTGTTGCCTTTGGGTGTGATGTGCTCCGCGGCAGAGACGACAAGGCTCATGTTCTTCTTATCCTTGTCATCTCTACCTGTCTTCAACTTAGTGTCAGTATTAAGGTCTGCAAACACAGCCTTATCAACTTCTACTTTCCGGGTCTGACGCGCACGTAGATTCCCATCAAATAGTTCAGGCACGCCAGAGAACTCATATTTTTTGGGCATATTGCGCATCGAGCTTTTGCGTACTCGATGCAGAATCGTCCAAATAAGCCGGTCGTCCCCTATTTGACCTTGCCTTCCTGATATGCCCTTGATATCGAATTCGAAAGGCCAGAAGGTCCTAAGCTCCTGCTTAGTGTACACTTGGGAGGCACATACCGCGTAGGCGGCTCTGTTATCCAGGTAGACATAGTAGGGAGGCCCATTCTTGCCGCGGGTGATGGAGTTGGCAACGTTGCCGCAGAATATCTTCCACGTCGGATGGCCTAGCCGAGTGGTTTGGCAGCGCTCAATTAGGGAGCTGCTAGGCTTGCCGTTGCCATCGCCATCGGCCCAGAGAACTCGCATACGTCTACCGTCCGAGGCCATCTTTTGACCCGGAGCTGCAGCCATGAGGTCGCCGGGTCTGATCGGCATTTCGAAGTCGAATTTGCAATAGGAGAAATGAACAGTGTCTGGTTCCAGGTATGGGCGTCGCAATTTCGTCCAGCTTTGGGTCTGACGGCTTGGTACGCGACTGGTCGACTGAAGCGCGTCTCGCCAGCCGTGGGACTTGAGAGTGTAGGAACGCGCCGCAACGATGTTTCCGAGTTTGGTGTATTGATCTAGACTAGAATCGACGTGGAGAGTAGTGAAGAAAAGTGAGATGAGATAGGAGATGTCACAAGCAAGAGACTTGAGAAAAAAGACAGTTGTGAGGTAATTAGACGAAGAGTGCTGTGACGAAAGTGAGGGATGTGGCTGAAGACTGTATTTAAACTGCACGCGGCCGCTGCGAGCGGTTATTAATTGGCGAGGGCATTCATAATGACGCCTTTGTGACTTCGGACTGTGAGGTGAAGGCGAGAAGAAAGGTGCTCTGAGTTAGTCCCGGTGCGTCACTGCGCCGTGCAGGAGGGTCTCAACACGATTGTCCTGACATTTCGAAATCCTGATCAATATGTAGGCCTGTGAATGCCTGCTTATGCAGTAGTTCTTCATAACTTTCATCTGCCGGGTATCCAAAAGTTGTAATGATACGGCATCACATTAGGGCCAGTGGGCAGCATGTGTGTCTCCCACATTCCAACGACACATAATGGAAAGGTGTCAGTACATGAAAGGTAAGGGAGTATGGACACAGTGAATGATTACCCTAGCGTAGGTGATGGTGTAATCGAGTTAAATGTTCAGAGTGCCAACGATGTCAGCAAAGCACGGAAGCGGCCAATCACACAGGCCAAAAAAAGCATAGGTCATCGGATCGCTTGGCGTCTGTCAATGACCGCGAACTTCACGACCGCCACCTCTGCCAACGACAACGCCCGCTTGCCGGTCCCCAGGGCATCAATTGCACGAGAGCAAACACATCCAATGTCCACGATGCTCGCACGCCACGCACCTACCCCGTCAACGCTCAGCGCGGCTGCCCACCGAGCTCTGCCCGCAGCTTCGGCAGCCACTCGCCTTGCGACAGCCACCTCCTCATCACGGACACAAAGCCGGGGTTTGGCGACAGTACAGGATACTCCGCCCAAGAGAACATATGGCGGCTTGAGGGACCAGGACCGTATCTTCCAGAACTTGTATGGACATCATGGCGCGGACATCAAGAGCGCTATGAAGTATGGCGACTGGCACAAGACGAAGGAAATCCTGCTCAAGGGGCACGACTGGGTGTGTATAGCTGGAAATAGCATGGCGGAACTATGGCTAATGGCAACTAGATCATCTCTGAGATCAAGGCTTCCGGTCTACGCGGCCGAGGCGGTGCTGGCTTCCCCTCTGGTCTGAAATGGGTACGCAATAGCCTGCGATTGAGATATGAAAGGATGATACTAACCATCACAGTCATTTATGAACTTCAAGGACTGGGACAAGGACGACAAGCCCCGCTATCTGGTCGTCAATGCCGACGAGGGCGAACCCGGAACATGCAAGGACCGCGAGATTATGCGCAAGGACCCACACAAGCTCATCGAAGGCTGCCTCGTCGCTGGCCGTGCCATGAACGCTACCGCCGCCTACATCTACATCCGAGGAGAATTTTACCACGAGGCTACCGTGCTGGAGCGCGCTATCCAGGAGGCATATAAGGCTGGTTTTATTGGCAAGAACGCCTGCGGTTCCGGCTACGACTTTGATGTCTACGTCCACCGCGGAATGGGTGCTTACGTCTGCGGTGAGGAAACCTCGCTCATCGAGTCACTGGAGGGCAAGCCCGGTAAACCCCGTCTCAAGCCTCCGTTCCCCGCTGCCGTTGGTCTCTTCGGATGCCCTTCGACCGTCGCAAACGTCGAGACCATCGCTGTAGCACCCACTATCTGCCGACGAGGAGGCAGCTGGTTCGCCGGCTTTGGTCGCGACCGCAACCAGGGCACCAAGCTCTTTGCCATCTCTGGCCACGTCAACCACCCCTGTACCGTCGAGGAAGAAATGTCCATCCCCCTTCGTGAGCTCATCGACAAGCACTGTGGGGGTGTTATTGGTGGCTGGGATAACCTTAAAGCCGTCATCCCCGGTGGTTCCTCGACCCCCATCCTGCCCAAGCACGTCTGCGACGATCAGCTCATGGATTTCGACGCCCTCAAGGACTCACAGTCTGGTTTCGGAACCGCCGCCGTCATCGTCATGGACCAATCGACCGACGTTGTTCGTGCCATCACACGCCTCGCGAAATTCTACCACCACGAGTCTTGTGGTCAATGCACACCTTGCCGTGAGGGATCAAAGTGGACGCACCAGATCATGGACCGGTTCTACAAGGGCCAGGCGCGCGAGCGTGAGATCGACATGTTGCAGGAGTTGACGAAGCAGGTCGAGGGTCACACCATTTGCGCGTTGGGAGAGGCGTTTGCATGGCCGCTGCAGGGTCTTATCAGACATTTCAGGCCAGAACTAGAGGCGAGGATAAAAGATTATGGAATCAAGAATGGGGGAGAGGCGTTGGCTGGCGGTTGGGCACACGATGCTGCGAAGCGGGGGCAGTTGATTTCGCCGGGTCAGTAAGACCTTGATGATAGAGGGGATTGGAGATTGGAGAGCATCTTTGTACAATGCATGTTCCTTTTGTTTGAGCCTTCTTTTGGCGTGCACGAGTTGGTGAGCTGAGCTGTAAATAGTTCCTCGGCGCAAATGAAGAAGATTGAATTTGACTTGAACATATGGTATCTTGTGGCGAGCTTGGGTTTACATCTAGATCATGAACCACCAGTGTACGCCGATTTGCTCCTGAACGCCCCGCCCTGCCTTGGCCTACACACAGATTCGTTTTCAACCCAAGCAGATATTGACGAACTCGTCCCGACTAATCGCATTGTCTCCATCCATATCAAACTCCTCAATCATGGCAACTAATTCGTCGTGAGACAGGCCTTCGCCCAACTCGCGCGCCACACGCGTCAGGTCTTGCAGCGTGATCTTGCCCTTGCCCCCCTCATCAAAGAGCTCAAATGCGCGTATAATTTCTTCCTCTGGTTTCCTAGTCAATATCATCTGCGCCATGAGCGTCTGGAACGCCTGGAAACTCAACAACTGCCGCGGAGGAGATTGGTACTGTTGCTGTCTCGCCTGGCCCGCTGGCTGCTTCGACGACGACGACGCAGACGGAGCAGCCACGCCATGTGTTTGCAGAATACCCAGAATCTCCGCCTTGGGGAGGTCAAACCCGAGCGCCTTCATCGCGACCTTCAGCTCGTGGTAGTCGATATAAGTGTCCTTGTCCAAGTCGAAGAGGTTAAACGCCTCGCCAATCTCCTCCCTTTGCTCCTCGCTCAGCTCAGCGAGACTGTTTTGGCCGGCTGCTTCCATTCTCTCGCGGTCCTCCCGCGCTTTGCGGTCGCGCTCTAGGCGTTCGGATTCGAGGCGCTGCGCGTTCTTGGGGTTGTTGCTGGGGAAGGCGGGTGTGCTGAAGGTGTTTTGGGCGGGATTGGGCGTGGGGTTTGGGCGGCCGAGGCCGTAGCGCGGACCGGAGCCGAGGGGGTTGGATGATGTTGCCATGTGCTGAGCGTAGGTGTGTGTGAGTGGAGGGGGATGTTGAGCGTGTAGAGTATGTACGCGGGGGTGCGAGAGTCGAGAAAGACGTAGGTTTGTCGCGCAGTGGAAGCTGGATCGAAAGGTGGACGACTGAATGCGAGCGCGACGGTATTCAAGTTACGGTAATTGGGTTCTGCGAGAGCGACAATGCGACTTGGTTGTTCCAGGTTCCTTTGTTTGGGTTTAGAGATGTGGTGCTGTGTTGGACGCGGTCGCGTACGGGCTCAAAGCGTAGTAGCGCTACTAGCGCGAGTTGGGGAATATGGTCTTATGCTGCTGCACATGGACGAGAGTTTGCCTGTGACCGGCTTCAGATCATTGTATTCTCTCTTGAAAGTCTGGAGCCTTGAACAGATTTGAAGTTTGAAGTGTGAAGCATCCTTGCAAAGATATAGATACTGTCCTACAAAGATGACCAGAGGGGCAAAGTCGGGGGCTCTTTGTCATGGGAAATTGGGTATGGTTCAACTGCTACCATCTAAACTTGTCGCGTAGAGTTGACAGTTGCCAACATTAGAGCTCGGCTATCTTTGGCTAGGCCGGCCTGGTGAGTTGTGGTGTGTTTCAGGCTCGTTCTACAGAGACGGCGTTGTGGTCGCGTAGCCCCAGCCCGCCAGGCAGCCGTAGGTAGCAATCGGAACTCTGGCAGGCAGCTTTGAGATGACGGCATGCCTTGGAGACGTCCTATTATCATTCGCTAATCGCCGTCTTGCTTTGTCACAGCGGCCGTGTTTGTGCCGCATCCAGCAACTCCTGCCGCAAAGCGAGGTGTGAATTGGCCACGTGATCCCTTGGGCGTGTTCTTAGCGCAACTCTGTGCCCTCCTCCTAAACCCACCTCACCTCGCTGCCCGTCCTCGCTGGCCACACCTTCCCGTCGCTCTTTCTTTTCCATGACGGCTATTTTACTACTTAATCTGCTCTCCTTCTGAGCTCCTTTCACTCTTTATTTCCTCGCTCGCCTGCAGCAAAGCCCCGCGGCTTGCTTCCCAGCTCTTAGCGCGTTTTCCGCGAAGCTCTTCAGCAACGCCTGCAACCTACCCACCACACCTCATCCACGCCCAATACCTACTCAAACCCAACCGCGCATTGCGACTCGTCTGACAGCTCTCACACGCGCAACCCGTGGGCAGGCTCAACATGTCCTTCGGCGGTGGTTTTGGGGGCTTTGGCTCCACAAACAACAACAACCAATCCAGCGGCGGCTTCGGTGGATTTGGAGCAAGCAACAATAACAACAACAGCACTGGTAAGTTTGATCTCTTGTTTTGATGCTGCCGACCCTGCATTTTTTTCGCGACTGCCGCAAGCGCCTACCACGAGCGCCACGGCCTTCTCGACAGATCGTGTCTAACTCGCCTTCCGCCCCAGGCTTCGGCTCCAACGCGAATACCGGCTCCAGCATATTCGGCGCCAACAACAACACCACCACGGGCAGCACCATGTTTGGCGGCAGCAATAACACCAACACGGGCTCTCCTTTTGGGGGCGGAGGTACGTGGAAAGCTTGCGCGTCGCACTCGCGTAGTAGTCGTTTAGGACTTTGGCGCTCATCGACTTCGATCTATTCAAGCTCGCGCTATACGGCATCGCCGTCTTCACGATCGATGGCGGTTATTCGTGGATTTTGCATGCGACTCTGATTCTTTGCTGGGCACCATGTACGGACACTAACATTCTTCTTTCCAGGCGGATTTGGTACCAACACCACCAACAACACAGCCTTCGGCTCAAAACCCTTTGGAAGCTCCACAACAGGCGGCGGCCTCTTTGGCGGCGGGGCCACTGGTTCTTCTGGCAGCACATTTGGTGGCTTCGGAGCTCAGAACACCACTGCCGCCCCATCAGCGTTCGGTTCCAACACTGCTAACACTGGAGGCGGTATGTTCGGCCAAAACAAGCCCTCCACCGGTTTCGGCGCAGCATCAACGGGTGGCGGTTTGTTTGGAGGAGGCGGCACCGGCGGTGGATTCGGCTCTACCAACGCGAATACCACTACAGGTGGCTTTGGTGCTTCGACAGGCGGCTTTGGTGCAGGAGGCAACCCTCCGCCAAACAACGGGACTGCCAACACTCCATTCCAGGCCTTCACCGAGAAGGATGGCGCCTCCGCAACTGCCACGCAGCAGTACCAGACCATCACCTTCCAACAGCCATACCAGAACTACTCTCTTGAAGAGTTGAGGGTCGCCGACTATAACCAGGGTCGACGATACGGCAACCAAAATGGACAGGCAGGTGCATTCGGCCAGAGCACTGGATTTGGAGGCTTTGGCAGCAATGCTGCTGCCCCTGCTTCCACGGGCTTTGGCGCGAGCGCAAACGCAAACACCGGTGGTAGTCTCTTCGGTGGCGGCAATGCCAATACTACATCATCGTTTGGTCAGAACACTGGCTCAGCGTTTGGCGCTGGCAACACTAGCGGAGGTGGCCTCTTCGGTCAGAACAAGCCCGCAACCGGTGGTCTTTTCGGAGGTTCCAACACAAACACCACGACCGGCACAACGGGTGGCCTCTTTGGTGGCGGCTCAACAGCCAACACGACAGGAGGATTCGGTACTGGTGGCGGTGGTGGCGGCTTCGGCGCATCGACCACAGGTACTGGTGCTAGTGGTGGTCTTTTTGGCCAAAATAAGCCCGCGACTGGAGGTCTATTTGGTGGTTCCGGCACCACCAATACCGCTTCGACACCCTTTGGTGGCACGACGAATACGAACACGAATGCGTTCGGTCAAGCGAATACCGGTGGTGGACTCTTTGGGCAACAGAATACCCAACCATCGTCCACGCCTGCTTTCGGTGCATCCAACACTACTACCAACACGGGCGGCGGCCTGTTCGGTGGCTCTACGGGTGGTTTTGGACAGAACACCCAGGCCCAGCCACAGAACACCACATCTGGAGGTCTCTTCGGTGGTGGCTTCGGTCAGAATAATCAGCAAAATCAGCAGAAACCTGGCGGTCTATTCGGCAGCTCGACCACAGCTTCTACAGGAGGCGGCTTGTTTGGTCAGGCCAACCAGAACCAACAACCCCAGCAAACTGGCGGCTTGTTTGGAGGTTCCACTGCCAATACCAACACTGGAGGTAGTCTTTTTGGCCAGAAGCCTGCCGCTACAGGCAACAGTCTCTTTGGCGGCAGCACTGCCAATACAGGAGCGTCTGGCGGGGGCTTGTTCGGTAACCTTGGTGCCCAGAACCCACAGCAAAATGCAAGTTCCGGTCTCTTTGGAGGCCAAAACAATCAGCAAAAGCCAGGGGGTCTCTTTGGGGGTTCCACCAATACCAACACCAGCGGTGGTCTTTTTGGTGCTATGGGACAGCAGAACAACAACCAGTCTACAATGGGTGGCTCCTTGTTCTCTAGCCAGAATCCACAACAGCAGAATCAGCAACCAAACAACAACAGCTTGTTTGGCGCCTCTGGAAGCTCCCTGTTGAATACCTCTATGGCTACCAACCCCTACGGTAATGACGCTTTGTTTGCAGGACTTGCTACACCCACCCAGAGCCCTGGTCCAATTGCCACCCCTCTATCCAGCAGCCAGAAGAACAAGAAGAGCGCTATTCTCCCACAGCACAAGCTCAACCCCTCTGCGTCTACACGTCTACTTACGCCACAGAACAAGCGGGGTGGTGGTGGTTATGGATTCACGTACTCAACCTACGGCACTCCCGCCAGTGCATCGACCCAGAGCACCCCTGGCTTTGGGGGCAGCTTGTTTGCAGCCGGTGGCCTCTCCCGCTCTCTCGGAAAGAGTCTGTCTACAAGCAACCTCCGTAACAGCTTTACCCCCGAAACCAGCATTCTGTCACCGGGCGCTTTCTCCACCAACGGACGTGGTTTTGGCAATGGTAGCCTCAAGAAGCTCAACGTCAACCGATCTATCAATACCCGGATCCCGTTGTTTGACGAGCCATCCCAGAAGCGTGTCAGCTTCGCTGGTGGTGAGATGTCGAACGGTCACACCAACGGGGAAACTTCCTTGATTGTCCGACAAGACGAGGATGACACATCTCCGAGGGCAACCAACGACGATACTAGGAACGAGACCCCTCGCCCGCCACCCATGCAACAAATCAACGGCACTGAACTGGCTCGCGTTTCCGAGGACCATGCGCTTACCCCAAGGTCATCCTCATCCGTCAACATCCAGCCAGGACAGGAGCCCAAGCCTGGTTCTTATTGGTCCAGCCCGGCTTTGGACCAACTAAAGAGCATGAGCAAGCAGGAGCTCAAGAGCGTACCCAACTTCATCGTCGGTCGCCACAACATTGGCCAGATCAACTTCCATTATGGCAAACCGGTCGACTTGTCGGAAGTCAATCTCGACAAACTGTACGGTGACATCGTACAACTCAATCCCCGTAATGCCACCGTGTATGGAGAGACCTGTACCTGTCTACCAAAACCACCACTTGGTACGGCTCTTAACCAGCCCTCCGAGATCGTACTCGGGAACTCCTGGCCTCGTAACAGGGCTGGCAAGAAGGACGTCAAGCATCTCGAGCGTCTTAAGCGCGTGAACGGCACGACCTTCATCAAGTACAATCAGGCAAATGGCGAGTGGACCTTCTCCGTGCCCCACTTCTCGTCTTACGGTCTTGATTATGAGAATGACTATAGCGATGAGGAGGATGATGAGGATGACTCAAGCGACCTTAGCGATGTCCCGGACACACCAGCCCTACCGCAGCATCGCTCGAGTCAGATGACTAGCACTCCCCAAGAAGACTCGTTTGTTAGCCCTACTCAGTCTCAGTCTAGCCCTGACGACACTTTCGACTTCAAGAAAGGTATGCGCGCCCGTGCCAATGTGCCCGGTGGATTTGGTGACGAGTCTGTCTATGAAGAGGATGTTGAGATGAACCATCGTGACAACTCTTTTTTAGGACAGCGCTCCGTGGGTTCGCTTGATGGTCAGCAAGATGTAGACTACTCTGAACAGAGCGAATCGGAACTGGTGCAAGATCAGGATATGGCGGATTCTGTATCTGGCCCAGTTCATTCCACGGAGCAAACAGCCGCCAAGGATGACCCTTTCAAGGCCACATTGAAGCCAAAGTCCATTCTCAAGGCCAGTCAACTTTTAAGGCCAGGTCTGGACACACCTTCGAAAGGCCAGCCCGTCTTCGATGACAATTGGGCAAACCAGCTCCAGCGCACGATCAGCCCAAAGAAACAGGATCGACAAGCCCTTCGCGAAAGTCAGGGCAACGTGCTTCGAGAACACGACGGAAACGCTACGAATTTGTCGCAATCATTCGGCGGTGGACAACTTACCACGGCTATGGATTTGATGGAATCTCTTTTCGGCGAGACGGAGAAGCAGAAGCTTCCTAAGCGCGGTGGACATGGTATTGAGGTTTGACTTCCCCCCTCCCTTTAGTGTGTGTTTATGACATGGTGCAATTTGTGGTGGATTTCCTTGACGGTTGTCCTACATAGATTGACGCCTGGGGCCTCGCCCGGCAATGTATTTAATCACAAAATTGATGTGGGACAAGATTTGCTGAAACTCTTGTCTCTAGTTACCATATTCAAAGCGACCCAAGACCGCGTCCGATCTCGACCATCTCACCGGTTCCGACAGAGACTTTCACACCTGCAGCAAACCCCACTTTAGCGAAGCCAACGTTCTCATATATGGCAACAAAGGCACCGCAACTCTCGAAAGCGGCATATTCCTTGCAGCGCAAGAACCACTCGTTGGCGCTACAAAGGATACACGATTCGCAAAGATGCCAACCTTCACAGATGTGAGAGCATCCCACGTTTGCATGCGCCTCGATACTGACTTTATACAGTCCACACCCGAGACTTTGACTATACAGAAGCAGCACACTAAGATATTCACCACCGACGGCGTACCATCAGCGAGGCTACAGACAGACCCTGCACCCGTGGAGTTCTCTGATATGGCGAGGGCTGTCACAATCGACACCACGGAAGGCGCTCACGAACAGCATATCTGGCAATTACTCTCCCTCCTCTACGACGATGCCGACAAACTTCCAGACGGCGTTAGGAGCGAAGAAAAGGAGATTGATAAGAAAGAGAGGCTTTCCGAATTTTGGAAACACCTCGTCTGGGATGATGCACAGAAGCATGCCCAGCAAGCTACATCGCTTGAGGAACGTGCTATCATGCAACTCAGCTGCAATAACGTCGCTGACGCCTGTCATGACCTTTTGGAGGGCCTGGATCTTCGCCTTGCTACGATGCTTGCCCAGATCGGCGGTGATGCGACGATGCGTCAGAGCATGGTCACCCAGATTGAAGAGTGGCGGCGCCTCGATGTCCTCTCTGAGATGGAGGATCCTCATCGTGCCTTGTACGAATTGCTATCCGGTAACTGCGCGCAATCGGAAGGAAAGCTAGGAGCTGGTCGGGAGAACAAGGCCTCTACGTTCAACATTTCAAGTCGCTTCGGTCTTGACTGGCGGCGTGCCTTCGGCCTACGCCTTTGGTACGGCATCATGGCCGAAGAGTCACTTGAACTGGCTGTGGCTCAATTTGCAGATGCCATCAACTACGGCCAGGAGGACGTCAAACCTGTACCTTGGTTCGTGCAAGAAAATTTGGATATGGGCTGGAACGACCCAAAGGCGGAGCACCGAGAAGACTTGCTGTGGGGTATCCTGAAGCTATATGCTGCTCCAAAGATGGATCTTGCGGCCAACATCGAGGATGTTTTGGCTCCTGAAAATGTCTCCGGGCATCCTTTTAACGCACGTCTGTCGTTTCAGCTGTTCCAGCTCTTTAGGTCCCGCCAAGAAGACAATAATGAGGCGGACGAGCGGAGAGTAGCCATGCCTACTGTTCGTGGTAATAGCGAAGGAGACCATCGGTCCTCGTTTCTTTCGTCGACGACTTCATCTGTGGAAAAGGAGACGCAAGTAAAGAATCCGCTCGTCGAGCTTGGTGATAAGATTACCCTCACATATGCGGCCTCGCTTCACACACTAGAGTACTGGACAACCGCTATTTGGGTGTACACTCACCTCTCTTTGTCGGGAATGCGCGAGCACTATATTCGCTCCCTTCTCAACCAGTTCTCCAGCACCTACTCTCTCGAAGACACAGATATCACTTACGCTTACCTAACCAACGATTTGCATGTTCCCACCACATGGCTGCACGCTGCTGCTGCCCTCCAGGCAAAGACCGAAGGTGACGCTCTACGCCAGGCCACGCATCTCATCAAGGCTGAAGAGCTAGATGAAGCGCATGAAGTCCTCTGCCGTATGGTCGGTCCGGACGCTATCATCTCGCGCGACTACGACCCTCTTCGGGAGCTCATGGGTGGCTTTCTTCCTACGCCGACGAACAGCCCTGCTTCGTTCGCTTCGTCAACACGTACTGTTTCCGCGCGTCGGAGGGAGCCTGTTCAGGGCTGGGCACAGGGCGGTCAGATCTATCTCGACTACCTTGAACTCATTGACCTAACGGGTCAGCGCTCGACGTTCCGCGTGGATGAGGACCTGAACAACCGCATCCAGGAGCTACTCGTTAAACTGCAGCGCGCACTCGAGATTGCGGCGCGAGATAGGCTTGAAGCTTGTGGTCTAGAGGAGCGTGTCGCGCTTATGGAAATCGCGGGTACTGTCGCCAACCTTGTGGCCAAGAACCAGGTATGTCACATCGCCCACCTAACGGTTACCGACGGAAATGAACAGAGGCTAACAAACACGCAGCGCACCAATCGCTCCAGCATCCTCAAGCTCCCACTCACAGAAGACCTCTGGCTTAAACACTCGTGCGATCTTAGCACAAACTACTACCGCAGTATCATGGCAACTGGCAGATAGATGCCGCTACGCATGTCCGTTGTGCACAGCCTCGAAGATCTAGCACGCTTGAAGGAAAAGATTAGGGAAGCGAAATTACGTAGATTGCCGAGAGGATCAAGACATCCGTCACTAACCAGTTTGGGGACAGTTTAAACCCCCTGATGTTAGACGATGGCTTGCAGGTATAAAGTTAGTTCACGATGCGCTTTGGTATGTCGATTTGGGAAATCGTTGGACACTGAAAGTGAGCTTTGGGATACACGGTGTACATTTTGGGATTGGAAAAGCGCTTCGATTCGACATGTGTATAATAGGATTTGTGTGAGAACTTGTTTTAATGGTCATCTTGGTGTCATTCCTCCTCTTTTCTAATGACGATCGACGGTCCCTCATACTATTTTCATTCCAAATATGTTGCTTTACTTCTGAGGTCTAACGAGTCCACTCTACGAGGTAATATCGTATGCGTACAGAGAATTGAATGCAAATGTTAAAGACATTTCAAGATGCGATGATCTCATTAATCTATTGTGCTGTTGTTAAAAGTTGGAAGCAATGTTTATGTACACCTTGTGGTTGAACAGTATATACTTGAATGCGC
The DNA here is from genome assembly GCF_010015615.1 of Cucurbitaria berberidis CBS 394.84. NCBI lineage: Eukaryota > Fungi > Ascomycota > Dothideomycetes > Pleosporales > Cucurbitariaceae > Cucurbitaria > Cucurbitaria berberidis. Next base: position 2,879,827 of record NW_024468937.1, on the reverse strand, counting down.
ACTTGTGTCCCATCGTTATGAAGGCGGAGCTGGTCCTTGCGTTCTCCCTCCTCTCGCACCACGACCAATTCTGCCTCTTCCTCTGCCTCGGTCGCTGCTATCGTGTCCTCTAGACCGACCGCCAACCGGTACCTTCGAAGGGTTGTTGTCTTGCTGTGCCGGTGCTGTAACCACAGCTTTACTTCCCTTGCCTCTATTGCCGTCTGCCTCATCCGCCTTCTTAATCTTGGTCTTAGTCTTGCCTCCTCTCTCGCCACGGCCCCTACTACTTCTGCCACGATCGGCGTTCTTAACAGCGCGTTCTGCGACCCTCTTCTGCTGCTCCTCTTCTTCTATGACCCTCCTGCTCTCCTGGTCCCACCACTGCTGGAATTCTTGCTCTTGTTGAATTTCCTGAAGGCTACGCTTTGCTGCTGCGTCGCGTATCGACGTTTTTTCTGCTTCTTGTAGAGACAGGATCTCCATCATACTGAGATTTAGACTGGGAGAAGTAGGAGAATGGGATGGAAGAGGGATGTGCCGGACTGATCGTGGTGTCGGGATGGGATCAGTCGAGACGGACATCCCTCGCTCGGTTGCAGTAGGACGATTCTGGGAAGGTGCACTAGCAGAAGCACTGCGAGAACTTTGCGCTTGAACCTGCTTGTCTTTGTGTTTGGCGGCTATACCATTGTTAGCGACAGTCTGTCGCATGGTAAGTTGTGGTGTGCTAGATGTTCGGGGAGGTTGTGGTGAGGGTTTCGGTGATGATTGTGCTGTGGGTGCTACGATAGGGCTATCGCTTGGCTTCCGATGCGACGCTTGCCAGGGAGACACTGCGGGTGGTGTCGGCTGCGCCTTTGCAATTGGTGTACCAAGTTGTTGAGCTTGCTGAAGCCGTTTGCGCTCCTTCTGAGACAACTTAGCGTGCGCGGCCTTTGCGATGCGCTCGTTTTCTCCCCGTGATAAACCTATCGTCAGGTTCGACGGTGGGACGGTCGAGGTCTGGGCCATGATATCCTTGAGGTCAAGTTTCGCACCAGTCAAGGGCGAGCTGCCCCAAGGTTGACCGGGCATTCTTGTCTCCTGAACAGCTGGCGGGGGCAGGGGGCTGACAGACTTGAGTGGTATGTCATCTCCTCTATCGAAGCCATGCGGTTCGGATCGACTCTGCCGTCGAACTGTGGCCCAAGGTCCTTCTAGAGAACCAGTTGGTGTTTCAACAGATATCGAATCGTTGCTTGGTTCCATGAACCGCGGGGGTTTGATCTTCCTCGTTGTGTTATCTTCATCATCATCTCCATCGGACATCTCGAACATGAGATCTTGAATCGAGTTCCTGCCCTTGAGTGTCGGTGCCAAAGCCGGACTCTTGTTCTCCTTAGACGCTCTTCTTCGGTTGCGTTGGCGCAGAGGCGAAGCTGATACCTCTTCCAGGCTTTGCGCCCTGAAAGATGTAGAAAAGGTGTCGGCGTCTGCATGCTTGTTGGATAGGACGATCGCATCGACCTTGGCTCGCTTGCCACGTTCGATCCTCTCAGCAAGTTCTGGGTAGCGGTCGAAAAGCAGAGCCTCTGCGCGCCCACTTCTTGCAAAGGGTAGATAAGCTAGCTGATTTTCATGAGCGACCTGGTTAAGCTCTAATAGTAGGTCCTCATCTAGTTCGTCCAACGACCTAGACAGTATTAGACAAGCACTTTTAGTCGAAAATAGGACATACCCGTTCTGCATCACTGTCTCTAGGCTGAGGCAGACATATTCCAGTGCAGCGTCTTTGAACTCTGCAACAGAACTGGGTGCAACCGCTGTAAGCAGAGAACACACATTTCGAGCGTTCACTATCACCCATCAGCACGTGAGCTAGACCCTGAAATGTATGCACTTACCATATCGACCTATCAGTCTTTGACAAATTTGCGAAAGACGATCGAGCATCAGTTCGTTGGCAACTGACATGACGTCCATAACGTGATCTAGTAACTCGTCGAGCGCGAGCAAATCGTTGAGGTCCTCGCTTGTCACGTCTTCGAAGATCTCCTCCCCGGCGTCGGTATAGAGATGACGCACGACAAGTTTGAACAAATGCGTCTCAACGTGTGTGAGATCGATACGAACGAGTGGAGACTCTTCGGTGCGCCTTCCAGCAAGCCACTGGCCACCAGCGCGCCCTCTGAACAGTCCTTCGAAAAATGGACAACGCTGGCAGATGACATCTGAATGCAGTAGCATCTCACCATCAGCAAGGTCGACGATGACATCGCCACTGTCAAAGAATGATTGATCTTTGATCGCAAGTTCCAGGTCCATGTGCAGGGACCTCCGCGGATTGACCATTTGACGCACAGCAGGCTCGAGCTGTCGTAGATCAAAGCGAGATGCAACCTTCATAAGTTCTGTTCGTACAGCACGGTATCTGTACGCTAAAGTTGGGTAATGTCGAGTGACATTCCAGAAGTCAACGACCGAATCAGTGTATGCGTATAGTACCAGGTCAAAGACAGTTAGAAAGTCCAGACCGTGGAACAGTACGAGAACCTTTTCGCCAGCTTCTTTGATGGTCAACAAATCGGGCATCACAAAATCGGTGCCAATGGCACGGAACTCGAGCAAAGCATCTCGGAATACACGAGAACGCGCAGACAAGATAAGCTCGTGGATAGGGATGCGGATATTAGAAAGCGTAGTCCCGACTTCCATGTTGTACGTGCGGTCCGGAGACGTGAAAGATTGCTGTAGCATGTCGGTCATCTCAAGTTCCAGGTCCTTCGACTTCAAAACACGCTTGCGAAGAGCTTGCGAATCTGTTGCTCGATGCCAGAATCTGGGCGTAGGCTCATCATCATCCGACGTCTCCTCGTATTTTGTCATCTCGTGAAAGGAGAGCAAAGGCGCAAGCTCATTCCAGAGATTGGGCTCGTCCACGCCTATCTGATTCCTAGTGACGTCGCAATCCTTTCGTACTGCAGCATAGGCCCCAAACGCAGAAGCGCGGACGGCTATGACACGAGTCAGACCTGATACTCTTTGAAACTTGTAGTCTTTTGGCTTGGTCTCCGCTGCGCCTAGAATCGTTGCATTCTTGATGGTCGCCCTCTTCGTACGCCTCCAGACACTGCCAGCGTCAGTGGTCAAGATGATAGATCCATCTTGATCAACATCAACGTCTCTTGCTGCCATGTGACTTTTCTTAGATGACCAGATGCGATATGGCGCAGAAAGTGCCCCTCTAATCTGCTTGGGATTGGTGGTGGATGTGTTGGCATCCGGCAAGGTTTCGGAACGCCGGCTGACGGCAACGGTGAAGACCTCCCCAGAAGAAGAGAGCGCACAGATAGTATCGCCACCAGAAGTGACTTTCTTGATCTTATTCGGTGCGGTATCGTACTTGGTTGTCAACCAACTTTCCTTGAGGAAACTACTCGTAAAGCCCTCCAAAGGAAAGTTGATCTTGGCGTAACCGTAATTTGCGAAAACCCACACTTCACGGTTCTCCAGGAGACATATCGAAGCACCGTCTATGGCAGATACTGAGTGGATGGGACTAGAGAACAGCGAGGCAGCAATCTTTCGAGGGATGACTTGCATCTCCAAGGATCGGGCATCTGAATCCACAATACCAAGCTGCCCCTCGTTCTTGCCAAAAGTGTATAGAGACGTTGTGGTGTGCACGACCGAGTGTATGCGCGATGCGGCAATACCCGTGACAAGGTCGCGCTTCAACGGACCAAAGATCTGTCGCGGAATCATCGAGATTGGATCGTCGTCTTTCATCGCAGGCTTGGGCAAAGTGTATCCTAGCTGCCCATATGCATTGTTTCCCCAGGAGTAGATCTCTCCCTCGTCAGTAACGGCCAAAGTGTGGTTTTGGCCAAGAGCAATGGCGGCGATCTTTTTCTGTCCCAGTCCACCGCTTTCAATGCAAGTAAATTGGTATCTCGTAGTCTCGGTACCCGTGCCTAAACGACCTCCAGGGCCATGCCCGCACATGTAAAGATTGGAAACAGGATCTGTCGTCAGTACCGCAGTGTGTAGCTTTGACATTTGCACATCCTGGATTACTATCGGAGTGTTACGAATGTGCGTTGGGAGGTCTACCGTGCCCTTTGGCTCGAGGCTCCCAGTATCCTGCGCTGGTATACCCATTGCGACCCAGTATTGATTTTGGTTTTCGCGATGCTCTCGATAAAATCGCTGAAGGAGATGGTCGGGTCTTCTCAGGGTAATGCGCTCAGGAAATTGACGATCGTCTTCGTCGCCAAAGCCAAGTGTAACATTCTTGTTACTCCCAAAAGTGTACACCTCGTCCCCGCCAAGCAGAATAGGCGGCGCTACCAGTCTTCGACGGATGTCATCATCGACGTCACCGCTGTCTCCATGGGCCATCTCGTCGTCAGAGTCCAAGTCCATGACGGGTAACTCCTCTGGTCGTAACGTTCGATCCTTGATCGTCATGGCAAACAAGTCTAGTGGGCCATAACCTTCATTGTCCTTGATCTTCACGAGCCCTCGAGCATGCTGATTGAACCCGCTTGATCCGTGGCCGAGCATATCTTGCGTGTCGCGATTTAATATGAGACGCGCAATCGCAATGTTGCCAAAGTAGAAGGCTCTGTGGAGCGGGGTCCAACCATTCTCCACATCCTGGATGTAGAGGTCTGTCCATGGGTGCTCAAGAAGTGCTTGCGCAAACTCGACAGCAGTCTCAGATGTTGACGATGCGGCATGATGTAGAACCGTCAAGCCGGCTGCATCGCGACTGTTGAGGTCGGTACGGTTCAGATTTACAGAGCCAGTCATTCCAATCTTGCGACCTTTAGAACCCGTCATTGGTGAGGCACTATAGCTGCCTGGACTACTGTTCACTGCTGCGCCATGTCCTCCTCCCTGCCAGCTAGCAAAGCTTTTCTGTGTTGCCGCGCGGGCCGTGTACGTCGTAGTCGTGAGGACATGTCGGAAGTTATCGACATCGTCTTCGAGGTAGTATTTCCAGAGATAGCCGCTCATGTGCCGATACGAGATGAGGAGTGATCCGAAGCTTTCACAAGAGCACCTGGCCTCAACCTCAGCGGGTCAAAGCGTGTTTAAAGGTGCTGGCCGTAAAGCTGAGGAATACTCCAACGGAGGGGTGCCGGACGCGACTGGTCGGCGGTTTGTGCAATTCTGTCTACTATTTTGAGCAGATCAGATCGTGTATGGGAGCGTTGGGTGTAGTGGGTCGAAGGAACTTGCAAGGTGGCAAAGTAGTCGTTGGAATGTGCCTGCTGATCTGGTCTCGCGGTTGAAGATGACACGGTGATGTGGCGAGCAGAAGGAAGAAAGGCTCGCGGTGAAAGCTCTCGGCGCTTTCAATAGACTGTCCGTAAGCAAGGCACTGGTGGTAGTTGTGCGAGTGGTTTGCGGGTGAGCGGTATTCTGTATGAGTGTCTATGACGAAACTACCGAGGCGATGGTGAGCAGGAGCCGTGTCTGTTCGTCGCAGGGGATAAAATGAGTCGGAGTAATTCTGGTGGACTTCCTGAAGCTTCTGGTAAGTGCAGACTAAGTGTTAATTATGTGCAGCAGTCGCGAGGATAGTTTGGAGTAGCAATGCGGCGATGTGGGATGTCCATTTCGGAATCATTCGGAAAGCAGCCAATCATGGCCGAGTAGACGGGCATGAGTCGCATTCATTGCTTGAGCGAGGGTCAGCATCACGACGCTGGAGTAAGGATCTGATAATATGGTGAGGTCATGGGCAGCTAGAACCTCGGGTGTATGGGAGTCCCAGAGGACTCTGGAGCTCAGCAACAGACTGTTGCGGGGATCGTCACCTAATATACAGCGCACGGTTTGCTCCACCCACTGGCGGTGAGCGATTGAGACGCAGGAACGACCCGGAGCTTGGCATGTCCAGAATACATTCTATCTATAGAAGACAGTCTGAAGTCAGCTTTTGCGAGAATTGAGATCAAACTCGGTTGTTTTTAAGAATTTGTACCATGACTACATCGTACCGGGTACTTCAAATTGGGTTCGAAGGTGACTCGACATATGTGAGGAGCCGAACTTGATTGGAAACGTGTAATACACGTCCTGTACACTGCATTGCACACTAACGATCTTGACTGATTTTACGCCTCAAGGCCAGACGACTGCAGGAAGGCTGGTACATGTAACGGGCCTTGATGGCGCCACGTGATGCATTGCAACGACACTGCGTTGGATCTCCACTCAATGAACTACTCTGCTCCTAGTGGACCAGCATTGTCTAGTATTCATCTCACCTATCAAGTCTACGCCTCGTCCTGTGATCAGTACTCGGGCCCAATATTCATTTCAGACGACTTGTCACTTTAGTCCAGCTCGGTTCCGTTAGTCAACTTGCTACAACCTTGGAAGCGCTACAGATATGCTACCAAAGCTTTGTCTAATCGAGTCGAGGTTTACGTTTACCAAAATTGACTAGTAATTCAATGCTGCACAAAAGTAGGCAACAGTGACTTCTAGAGAGTTCTCTATTGGGGTATATATAGTCAGTCTGAGCATTTGGAACGTTGCTGCGCACTGCGCACTCTGGAAGGCAGCTGTATGCATGCCAGAGGTGATGATGCAAGCCTTTGCACGAATGAGACCATGCCCTGGTTCGCAGCCTAGCTCTCCTGATGCAGCACAGCGATGTTGCCTAATAACCTTGGAAGTCTGCAGCGCTTCGCTGGCCATTGAGCTGGACGAAAGAGCAGCAAGCAATAGTGGGGTTTGACCGGCGACGGATGGCACAGACGATAAAGAGGGATCTTGTAACACCGGTCAAGCGCTCGCTTCAGCTTCTCGACGTGAGGCTGTGGAAAGCAAAGGTGAGGCGTCGAACGGTGATGCATCAAGAGCGGAGCAGGCAGGCCAATGGCGTGACATGTCGCAACTAGGACTGGGCGTGAATTGCCCATGGAGCAGCAGAATTGCGCATTCGCGAGAAGAAGAGCGGCAGGCGGTTGCGCATCCGCAGGCCCATGGGACCCATAATAGTATCCGGAGGCGGGTGGGAGATGTCTTGCTGTCGCCAAGCGGCTGCTAACTGACTAACACCCAGCCCTCGGATCGCTGCGAGGTTGGAGAGCTGGTCGACGTCAAGCTTGCACCACCACCCAAGACGAGAGCAGCTCCATGTTCCCCAGATGACATGAGCACAAAGTGAACATTACCCGTCCTACTACTACACGTACAGGACAGCGCTGGCCCACCTGCAGCTTCCCATAGCTTTAGATCCTTCGCTGCTCTTGTGCGGCGACTTGTATCAGCTCCCCCGTCCTTGTCCAGAGCTTGGGTCATGCTGCTATCGCTGGGATAAGCGTCATTCGCACACTCGCTCGTGACTCGACTCTCATGCGTCTCAACACTCTCTGACTACTATTCTTACGCCATCTCTATCGCCGAAACCACGCCTCTTCTTGACGCCGTGTACACCTAGCCTAGCATCCTTCCCAGGTTCCCATATCCGTCTGCACCTCGACGCCCCATCGCCAAACACAGTACAGGGTGCTCTCAACCTTATCTCCGCCTCTCCGCCTCTCCGCCTCAGGCATCGCAAGCACAAGCTCAAGCTCTCCCACCCTGCCTACGCCTACCATGGCTGCTGCCTGAGCCCTGCCCGGCTCCTCAAGACGTTCCCCGCGTGCTCCCGTCTTCTGAGAGACGTATCTGACTGCCACTGCCCGACCCTGACCCTGGCTGCACTCGTGATGGCTCCCATCAGCACTCGCCTGTTCCCGCCGCAACGATAACCATCCTACATTCACACGCTCGATTCCAGCCTGGACCCGTGACACGCCCACTCAGCGCACCTGTACCTGCAGGAGGCTGCCCACGATGCATCCATATTCGCGCCCCTCGCCGCGCACAGCCTCGCCGGCCAACAACCTCCAGACCAATCCCACACGAACCAACAACCAGCGGCACACCAACCAAGACGCCTCTCCATACTCCACCACACCTCCCTACAGCGACCGCGGCGTTGAAGATTCAGAAGGCGAGATGATGTCCCGCGGGGAGCAAATCCCCGAGACAGACCAGAAGCATTACCAGAAGGTCAACCAGGTCATCCAGGTACGTACCCTGATGGGCATGGACATGGACTTGCCATTTCAAACCTGTGTACTGAACCCCCACAGAACTTCTTCACCAAAGCAGCCCTTACCATCGTATCTTCTCGAATAGTACTACCCCCAGGCTTCAACAAGACTGGCGAGCTTAAGCAGAACAAGTGGGTATGTTCTCACTCACCCATCTCGAGACGGCCTTTACTAATATAATACACCAGTTCAATGTCGTGCTCGCCGACAGCGACGAACTCCAGCGGCAACTCACCGAGTGGAAACTCATGGACGCCATGGCCGGCCAACACCCTTCCCTCTGCATCGAAATCTACCTGGACATACAAGGATTGGGCCACCAACAGTCACTAGTCGTACACGGTGAGGACGGGAAGAGATGGGACGTTTCCTCAGCCCTAAATGCTGCCGAAGCCGCTTCTCGCTCGTCAAGTCGTGCAGGAAAGCTCACACAGCTCGTGCTCGAGCGCTGGAAAATCCACGTTGGCGACAAGAACTTGGTCCATCCATCAGAACTCAACGACCCCCTGCCCAATGTATACAAAAAGGCAGTCGTCACCTTCCGATCCCTCTTTGCGAATCTGCGCCTCATGCCAGCCTTTAGATACAACAAGACACTTGCTAAACAGCCCGCAAATAACCCCGCCTTGAAGCTAAACTACCGCATCACAACTGGCGAGTTTAGGAGTCCGCACGTTGACACGTTGAGTCTGGCTCTGTATCCGTCAGATGAGGAAGTGACACTTCCTCAAGAGTTCAAACCAACAAACTCTCCAGTTGGGCCTCTTTGTGTGTCAGTGCAGTATCGCACCAATTGCGACTTCAGCGTCGATGATTCCGAGTCGCTACTAAGCTCCCAGTTCATGGGCTTAGACGACACTTATTTCGAACAAAAAGCCCGTGGAACAACCCAAGTACCCGGGTCGCTTCCTGCCAACAAATTGAATGCGCAAGAGACTCCTGAAGTGGGACAAGCTTACGGCAGCTTGTCAACCTTCCATCAAGTTGGTCCGCCAACAGGGACGAGCCCAATCTCAGCGCTCCGAGCAGCCCGAGATATGTCCTCATCATCCCCGACCGAGTCACCTCCACAAAAACTACCACCAAACCACCGAACTGCGCAAGGGTCAAAGTCGTCCCTGCGTTCTGCCGATACACCACAGTATCAACGACGAACTTCAGTCTCCTTCCAGCCGTTCAAAGCTGGCTCGCTCTCATCATCACCCGCGCCTGGCTCTACACTCCCACCTCCTTCTCCTGGTAGCTCCCTCGGCAGGCAAAGTAGCCTACTGGGACGCAACGCCTCAAACCCATTGAACCAACCACGAAACCGGACATCGCTCACTGCACTTCCCCAAGCGGCCCTGAGAGCACCCTCCCTGCCGAATGAGACCGCAATCGCTTCTTCCGCCTCCAGCTCCCCGAAACCCGCACCAATAACTCGATATAGTAGCAGTTTCGGGCACAGGAGAAGCAAGTTTTCTTCAGGTGGCGGTAGCAAGACGGAAGATGACAATCTGAGCAGTGGCAAGGGCAGTGTGGCTTCGTCACTACAACGAGGTTCTGATACGTTAAACGAAGGGCCCGGAGGCAGCTCAGGAGAGGTCAAGACGGACGACGAGAACATTTCCGATTTCCTGAAGCTGCTTGAGTCTAAAAAGGATTTGAAGAGCTTCAATCGGAACGACAACGCTTCCAAGAACGCCACCATGCAAAAGACTACGGCCCAACTGACAAAGTACCAGCGCTTGAGGGACTCTCATACGGCTCTGTCCGATTCCGTCTCGTCTTCCATGATGCTACACCGTTCGTCATCCTCCTCGAGTCGTCAGCTCTCAAGCGTTCCCGCCATGATTGCTGGCACCTCCGTGTCGACTGCATCCTCTCTAGGAAAGCCAATCTCGCCGCATACTCCTCATACTCCGGCCATTCCTTCTCGTCTAAGTGCTAATAGCATCATTGAGTATGAGCCCCGAGTACGCCGCAGCCGAAGTCGACCTGGTCGGACGCCACGTGATCAGGACTCGGTCAACGTAGAGGAGCAGAGCGAGAGTGAAGACCAGAGTACGAACGCTATTGACATTCCCACATCGCCCCGCGCCTGGAACTATCCGCGTCGGTCGAGCTCAGTCGCTCAGCAAAATCGCAATTTACCCGAAGATGAACCAGATTTATTCGGCGTGCGCTCAGCGAGCCTACCAGCCGAAGAAGGCGACCGCGCTCGGGACTTGCTCCTAATCACCAGTCCAGACCTGACCTCTAGCGGTCTCTTTGCGCAGACCGAGCTTCTCGCCAGCGCCAGTCACGACAACCAGCCTGTTGATAATGACTCTCGCGACGATTTACCGCGACCTTCGTCTACATCAAACATCCCAGCTAAGCGCGCTACATACTCCAGCGGTTCTCGTGGACGCGGTGGTTTTTTCTCGCATAGCTCATCTACGAGTTTCAGTACAGGCGCTACGAGCTCGACTGAGCGTCAAAGCCGATACAATTTCAACAGTCGTGCTGCCACGAATGTTGATGATGACGAACCCCTGCTTTTTCAGATGAGTGAGATCGGCGCTGGTGGTTCGCGTCGTAGTCTCGAAGAAGCCAGAGGCGGGTCTAGTACTGGCAGCGGAGGGAAACGGGGACCATACTTCCGCTAAGCCTCCCTGCCGAAAAGCGAAATCTTTACACTTACTTCCCACGTCTTATTGCTGTTTGACCTTTCTATTGGCGTCTTGGCATCTGGTTGTTTCCTCCATATGCCTTTTCCTCACCTTTCATCCTTAGAGGATCATGTATTTTCAAGCTTTTCGCATACGCCACGTGTCTTTACATTTTGTCTATTAAATTGCACACATGGCGAACTTGAGGCAGAGCTGGTATGGACCTGGCGTATTTATTTAATGACTTAGGGGGAAGCACATGTAACTTCCATATACGGGGCTCTACTTACGGCTGTTGCATACATCATTTCACGATCCGCTTCCGGATGGAGTTTTCAAGGATAGGATACTTGGTATAGCAAGGCGCTTTGGAAAGGCGTCCAGTGCTCGCAGCGTCGAATACATTTCACTCATATGAATTAATCTGCTCTGTTCTCATGTTGTGCGAGGAGATTTACCATTGATAGAGATAAAGGAATCCTCTCTTTCAGTGTCTGGGAGCAACATCTTGGTATCTCGGTGCTGTGGTGATTAGGTTGTGCCGCGATGCAGGACTGTTGTTGCACGAACTTCTGCTTCGACACGTGATAGCGCGACGGCTTTTGCGTCATCATGGCCGAACATCCGCCAACAGGCGCATGCAACACCTGCTTACCTGACTTGGTCTCTGAGATATGAATAACCACCATTCTTTTGATCATGACTCTCGCGCGACATGATCATTTACTCTAGTCTCAAAATTATCGACTGTGCACGTCATCGCCGTTCCGTCCCCGCATCTCCCGCCCTCTAGGCAGGTAAGAGAAGATATGTCAGGGGCGCGAGGGAGGCTGCACAAGACAGCAGAGTCGAATACACCAAGACGATCGGCGCGACGAGGAAGGAGCTCGCAACAAGACAATGGGGTACCAGTGGTCTTTCAAGAGATGTTGTACGAGGAGCAGGCGTCGCAAGCCGCTAGTATTGATGACGATGAGCGCCCGCTGAAGAAGAGGAAGACTGTGCGACCCCATAAATCCGAGAGCCCTATACCCCAGCCTCAGCCTGTACATCCACCAACTAGCCGTGCGCCGAGACCGCCATCGCCCACACGTCCTCATATCAGAACCGCTGCACCGTTTCAAGCGCCATTGCACACTCGAGCGCAATCAACCACCAGCATCGGTTCTGTTGCCGAGGATGAGAAATCTGCCAATGCGCGAGTGGTACAAACAATCATCGATTCAGACGAGTCCGATGGCAGCGACATGGAGTGGGAGGATGCGCTTGGCGACGAAGATGGGACGGAGGACGACATGGAAGATATCAAGGCTGCGCCCCAGATTGACGATATTTCCATCACAATCGGGGGTAAAAAGGCCGAAGAGATGGCACCCAAAAGGAGAGTGCGAAGACGAGCTATCACCTCAGTAGACAAGAAACGGCGTCTGGATATTCACAAGATGCACCTGCTTTGTCTGCTATACCATGTCCATCGCAGAAATGCGTGGTGTAATGATAGGAGAGTCCAGAGCACACTACGGAAGCTTGTACCTCCCAAGACTTTGACCAACCTCGTACCAGACCCGGACATCACTCAGTATTCGGCATCAAAGCGCTTCGTTGATGGGATGAACGAGCTGAAGATTCTTTGGGCAAAACGTTTCAAAATCACCGCGCAGGGCATGTACAAGCCGCGATGGGCGGAAGCAGATGCAGACATTCGACCGTTCTCTGATTTTGATGAGCTTGACGACCCTATGGATAAGGATGACTTCCGCAACGCAGCACACACTTTGCACGGCTCACAGGACGTTGGCACCCAGCTATTCTGCGCCCTGCTTCGCGGTATTGGGATTGAAGCTAGGCTTGTTTGTTCTTTGCAACCTCTGCCTTTCGCATCTGCTGCTGAGCGCGCGACTCCACAAAAGCCGAGCGCTTCCAAAACTACAATCGTAGTTGATCCTTACAATAAGCCAGCAGAGACTACTCCGACCAGGCCTAGAACACATGCTCCACCTCGGCCAAAGAAGCTGTCACGTCTGGAGCGCGTAATGGGAGAGCGGCACGCGGTCCTAAACAAGACGGGTGCAGCCCCAAAGAAGCAGAAAGCTTACCACACTCCTTTTCCTGTATACTGGGTCGAGGCCTTCAATTCTGCTCACCAGAAATGGGTGCCCATCGATACACATTCTACCTTCACAGTCAACGCACCTGAGAAGTTGGAACCGCCGCTAAACTTCGTGCAGAACAGCCTCACTTATGCCATTGCATTTGATGAAGACTACATAGCAAAAGACGTGACCCGAAGATACGCGAAAGCGTATAACGCCAAAACTCGGAAGTTTCGTGTCGAATGCACCCCAGACGGTGACAAGTGGTGGAGACGAGCAGTGAAGTTCTTCAGAAGCTCCACGACACTTGATAGAGATCAACTTGAAGATGCCACTCTTGCCCGCAAAGAAGCCGCGGAGGGCATTCCGAGGAATGTGCAGGATTTCAAAGGTCATCCTGTTTATGTTCTTGAGCGGCATCTTAGGTACAATGAGGTTATTCACCCTTTGAATCAGGTTGGTAGAGTCAATTGTGGGACTGCTATGAACCCAAAGATGGAGCCGATTTATCGGCGCACAAATGTGCACATCGTTCGGAGTTCAGATAAGTGGTATCGCATGGGCAGAGACGTTAAGGGTGGTGAGCAACCTCTCAAACATGCAAAGCCTAAGAAGGGTGCAAGGCGACCTTCTATTGGACCTGATATGGATGTCGACGAGCAAACAGACGAAGCGGGTGCCGGGCTTTACGCAGAGTTTCAAACCGAGCTCTATGTGCCACCTCCTGTCACTAAAGGCCGAGTACCTCGCAATGTGTACGGTAACCTCGATCTCTACGTCCCGTCCATGTGTCCACCAGGCGGTACGCACATACGGCACAAACTGGCATCAAAAGCCGCGCGCATTGTCGGCGTCGACTTCGCGGATGCCGTTACAGGCTTCTCCTTCAAAGGTCGACATGGCACGGCGATAGTTCAGGGTGTCGTGGTGGCTTCAGAATACGCAGATGCTGTGCAAGCAGTAATCGGCGGAATGGAATATCAACAAGAGGCGGCGGAAGTCGCGGCGCGTAGGTCAGAATCTCTTCGTCTATGGAGACGCTTCTTCCTGGGTCTCCGCATCGCACAGCGCGTCAATGCGATTGTGATTGATGGCGAGAAAGGCCCGGTCATCGATGTGCAAGATGCAATTAATAGGGAGGACAAGAGTCTGGTTGAGAAGGAGATGGCTGGCGGCTTCTTTCCAGACGAAGACGACTTTGCAGATGCAGAACCGTCACGAGGCTATGAGCCTCCACAGCAGGACTATGGCAACGGTGGGTTCTTGCCGGATACTGATTTTAACGATGGGAGCGGCGGCTTCGTCCCAGACGAAGTTGGCCATTTGGGCGCTCTGAGTCTGAACCGACAGCACAGCTTTGAAAGCTCAATTTTAGACTCGCAACAGCTTCGACCTCGGCGTAGGAGCAGTTTTGGCGAGGTCTACTCGTCAGATGATGACGACGACGAAGGTGGTGGTGGTGGTTTCCTTCGCGAAGCATCTGCTACGGAAGCGGGACCGTCCACTCTACCAGAGGATCGAAACGACGGCTTCACACAGATCGACGGCGCTGCAGATGATCCTGGAGGCTTTATTCCCGGAGACAGACGAGAAACCCTCCAGCATGATAAACATGCAACAAATATGGACTTAGCAGGTGTAGAAGTATCTTCTCCGCTCCAACAGCGAATTGCAGAGGAAGCAAGCCCCATGGAAGACATCGCAGTGCAATTACAGCCTTCCTCTTCGTCGTCGGACGTTGGCTCGCTGCCCTTGGAAGATCCGGAAGATGAGGATGCGGATCCCGACTGGTTGGTCGATGCTACCTAGATCTCAGACTCTTATATACAAAGACTTTACAGTGCAACGCTGCGGAGATGATGCACATTGTGATGAGCGAAAACGGATCGTGACACATTTGCAGTAGCGGGAGTAGTGATCAGTATTTGCAATTGACCTCATAAGATTTAGATTTTGTTTGGGTATTGTAGGCATGATCATTCCGAGCGCAAATAGAGCGTCCGTCTACGTCTGCTTCTTTTGAGCCAACAGCTCGTCCAGTCCTGATATGCCACCTTCATACTGCTCAACGTCATACTCCTTGGGATACCTCGTAAGAATATCCTTGAGCTCCTCGACATGCATCTTCTGCTCTTCAGTGAGCTCTTCCCACACGCCCTCAAACGCGTTTTTGATGCTAGGTTTCTTCTCCTTTTCGGCTATTTCAAACGCCCTGAGCACCTCCTTCCTCGTCACGCTCCGCAATGCTTTTTCTTTGTCCTCGTCCCACAGGGCGTTGTCCTCGAGCCACTTGCGCAGGCGCGTGATGGGATTGTCGCGGCGTTTCCAGTCCTCGACCTCGACGCGCTGGCGGTATGCAAATGAGTCGTCAGAGGTACTGTGGTGGCCGACGCGGTAGGCCATCATTTCGATCAGGACGGGTCTTCCGCCGTCGTGCAGCGCCAGGCGGCGCGCCTCCTTGGTCGCTCGACGGACGGCGAAGATGTCGTTGCCGTCGACGCGTAGGGTGGCGATGCCGTATCCTGCTCCGCGAGAGGCGATGCCGTCACCGCGGTACTGGTCGCTCGTGGGCGTGGAAATAGCGTAGCCGTTGTTTCTGCAGATGAAGATACAGGGTACTTGGCGCGTCGCTGCGATGTTCAGGGCGGCATGGAAGTCTCCCTCGCTCGCTGCGCCCTCGCCGAAATAACACACTGCTATCCTCGGTTCTGTTTCTGGCGACCACATGTTCTGCATCTTCAGCGCATACGCCGCGCCGGCTGCATGCGGTATCTGCGTCGCTAGCGTTGAACTGATGGTGTGGATGTTGAGCTCCTTTGAACCGTAGTGGACGGGCATGTTTCGACCCAGTCCGTGGTCTTTGGCGTTGGCGAAGAGTTGGTTCATGAACTGGGATAGCGTGAAGCCGCGTTGCATGTATACTCCTGTCTCGCGGTATTGGCAGAATATGACATCGGCGGGAGAGAGGGCACTGGCAGAGCCGATGGCTATGCCTTCTTCGCCGGCGGAGACCATGTAGAAGCTCAGTCTACCTTGTCGTTGGGCTTCGAACATTAGGAGGTCCATTATGCTTACTGCAGAGAGTCAGTTGTTTTCTCCTAGGGAGATTTAGTATAGTTGGGGGTTGTTTACATTTGACCATGTTCTTGTATAGGTCCAACGCTTCCTCGTCTGTAGTCTCCACTCCAATGTCTTTATCTATGATTTCTCCATACTGGTTCATGACGCGGTAGGTTGATATCGCCTGGGTCTGGGACGGTTGAAGGAAGTCGAGGGTACTTGTGAATTCGCTGTTCAGCGCACCAGGGAAGAGCACTCTGTCCTTGCCATTAGACTTCCAGTTCCATGGCACTCCTAACATCTGATACTCACTTCTCAGCATTCGCTGTTGAAGCAACAGCTCGGCAGTGCTGCCATACAGGCGCGTTCGTCGCTACTCTACAGCCATTGCGGCTTGTCTGCACACCCAAACCCCTCTGCAGCCGTAGTATTCGCGAAGTGTATCGAAAAGACATTTTGTGAGCCTACATCTTCTGTGCGGGCGCCCCGGTATTTGACAATCCGGGGCGAGAGTGAATACCGCTCGGTACAACGGCCAGCGTCGGCTTGTGATACCCCAGGAAATCCAGGCCAGCGGCCCGCACGAGCCACGCCGCAACCGCGAGAAAGTTCGTGCCAAGAGATCATCGCAGACGACATCTCGAGACATCGCAAACATGCAGTCATCAAGAACACAGTTGGGGCGCCAATTGCTGGGGGCGAGCAAGAGGAGGGTCGCGAGGGAGCCGTATAGGTGTTTTTCATGCTCGGTGAGGCAGGCCCAGCAGCAGCCGCCTCCTCCCAAGTCTCCGCAAGATGGACCATCAACGACGCATTTCGGCTTCGAGACGATTGCTGAGGCGCTGAAGGAGCAGAGAGGTATGTTTTACCCCATCAATGCCCAAAAGAGTCCTCCAATGATTGACTGAAACCAGTGGGCGCTGTCTTCTCCTCCGTCGCCTCCTCGTACGACTCGATGAACGACTTCATGTCCCTCGGCATCCACCGCCTCTGGAAGGACCACTTTGTGCGCAATCTCAACCCCGGCCGCAACCCTCTCACGTCTTCACCATCCTCTCCCTCCGCCGAGCAAGGCTGGAACATTCTCGACATTGCAGGCGGCACTGGCGACATCGCCTTCCGCATGCTCGACCACGCCTCGACCATCAACAACGACGCGCACACAAGAGTCACAGTCGCAGACATAAACCCAGACATGCTTGCCGAGGGCAAGAAGCGCTCACTACAAACCCCCTACGCGCGGTCACCGAGACTGAAATTCGTCGAGGCGAACGCAGAGAAGCTGGACATGATACCAGATAGCAGCATCGACCTGTACACCGTCGCCTTTGGCATCCGCAACTTCACGCACAAAGAAGCCGCCCTCAAAGAAGCGTACCGCGTCCTCAAGCCCGGCGGCGTCTTCGCATGCCTCGAGTTCTCCAAAGTCAACAACCCGCTCTTCGACGCCGTGTACCAGCGCTGGAGTTTCGCTGCGATTCCCTTGATTGGCCAGTTGGTTGCGGGCGATCGAGATAGTTATCAGTATCTAGTAGAGAGCATTGCCAAGTTCCCCAGCCAGACCGAGTTCAGCAATATGATCAAGGACGCTGGATTTCTCGTTCCTGGAAAGGGGTATGAGGACTTAACGAATGGTATTGCGGCTATACATAAGGGTGTGAAGCCGGCTTGAAGAGTTGGTGCCATGGTTGTGTGTAGACTTTGACTGTATTAGTATGTTTATATGCCCTGTATTCTACCCTTTGGGGGTGATTCATCATGGAATAATTAATGCAGCTTACTTGCTATTCTGAAGACTACAGAGTATCTACGCTTAGTTTCATCTCGAATATCTTGTGCTTCACGCCTTCAGCAGCCCATTCTCGGCGCGCAATCCTGGAAGATGTCACGGTCAAAAGTGACGCTGACCCTTTCTGCTTTCACTCCGAATGGTCAGATACGAGCGCGCGGAGTGAAGGGTGCGGACAGGACACTTTCACCCTCGAGCCAATTCGACGAGCCCTCCGCCTTGCGCATTCATAAACCCCCAAGCTCATTCTAAACTCAATCCCACAAACACCCCTGGGTCAATCTCAACTTCAATTCCAATTTCCAGCTCTCAACTCTTTCGCAATCACCATAAGATGTCTTCATTCACGAAAGTCAAATTGTGCTGTCCTTCTGCCGACAAGGGATTGCCAAACGTCTCCATCACCACCTCGAACGGCTATGACTACTGTGTCCAGCACATCGGTGCACTACTCGGCATCGACCAGCCAATCTGGGTGTACACTCTTCAGCAGGAGTCAGTCGACGATTTCAGCATCCTGAAGAATGGCCAGACGCTTCTCGTCGCTACAGACTACTTCGAGAAGCCACTGTCGGACTCGAACAATGATGTCTTAGTAGTCACAGAGGGAGCTGCTAAGCGGGCGTGGGCGGTACGTACCAATCCCCTCACGGAACTAGGAATTTGTTGACTGATAACTAATTACCTTACAGGCCCTGTCTCGCGTGCAGAAGCGCGACCACGTCGCCACACTCCTATACTCGGAGACATCTGTCACAGGCGACAAGACGTACCTCACTGTCCCCGGCAGCGTCGTGACTGCTAGCATTGCCACGATCCTAGCCGGCGACACACTAGCTTCGACTCCCGCCGAACCTACCAGCTCAATTGACGCTTGCGTTGCCATCATCAAGGAGAACTGGAACATGGGACTCGATGAGTTCCTTGGGTTCCAGGGTATGATCAAACCGTACGGCCCAGTGCAGTCGTGGAACAGCAAGTTGCTGCCTGCGCTTGCGTTGTTGAGCGATGCGACTGCTGGGCAAGGCCATATCATCAATGGGCTGGTCATTGATGCGGTCAAGGCGAGGCGCGGTAAGGTTGTAAAGGTCCGGGATATTGTCAAGGTTGGTAGGGAGCTGTATGCGAAGGCTGAGGCTGAGGCTGAGGCTGGGACTGAGTCTGGGACTGAGGCTTAGTCTGGGACTGAGGCTTAGTGGATGGTTGTAGGTTCAGAGCATACCTCCTCTAAGAAAGGTGGAATCATACGATATGGATACAGCTTCAACGCTCGTGTGCTATACACACGCATTTACTGAACTATCTATACGGTATATTAGTTCTCGTAGAAGCTCAAAATGAATGGGAAATGGTAGTCTCAAACTGTCTTCGAACAAGATTAGCTCACGTACAAAGATCCACTATCTTGATCCCCGAGACAATTCTTCAAGTGCTACAACCCATTCCCCCCATATCTAATGCGCGTACATCCTCACCAATCCGTCCGCTTACTATAATAGAAATTGCTAAACACCTTCGTGAGCAAATGATCACCATACGTGCTCCCCTCATGAATAGGCTTCCCACTCGTCTCTTCCACACACTTCTTCAATGGCTTGACGACAGCATCGAAATTTGGCTCGTAAAAGAACGGCACCGAGATCCGGGACTTGTTCCCCCTATGAATGACGCGGTGCATAGTACTCTTCCACAGCCCGTTCGTCCACCGCTCGATCATGTCCCCGATGTTTACTACAAAGGCACCAGGAATGGGGTCTGCGTTCAGCCATGTGCCGTCTTTGAGTTGGACTTGTAGAGCGCCGGGCGTGGGGTCGGTTAATAGGAGGGTCACGCAGCCATAGTCCGTATGAGCACCGCATGAAAACTGATCGATGCCTGTTCCAGGGGTGTGGGGATTTGTCAGGGGTGGGTAGCCGATCATGCGCATTACCCAGAAAGAGGTGTCGCAGTTGCGAACAAAGACTTCCTCGTCCTCTGTGTTTTGTTCTGTGGTGCGGGCGGGAGGTCCGAGGTCCAAGGCTACACCCATGGCATGAACGAGGGCTTCTCCAACTTTCTTCACCCGCTCGATGTAGTCCAAGTACACCTCTTTGAGCTCTGCCGGTTTCTCGGGCCACAGATTCGAGCCCTGTAGCGTCTTCACTGAGCAGGGTCCGCCATCTCCCGCCTCTTTCTTGTCTTCGTCCCAATCCCGGTACCAGTCGATCGCTTCTTGCATGTCTTGCAGGCCGCCTGTGACGTTCTCGCCGAGCCCTTGATATCCCCGGGCCCCATCGCCGCCTTCAGGGCCACCAGCATCAAAGCGCTTGATCTTGTTCTTTTCCTCCAATTGAAGTGAAAAAAAGTCTCGCGCTAAGGAAACAATCTCATCAAGCTTGGATACTGGTATGCCATGTCCGGTGAGGTAGAAAAATCCGTAGTTCACGCAGGCAGCATTGATGGCTTTGGCCGTGGTCTGACGTGCTTCCTGTGACGATGACGGGTCCAAAAATGCAGAGATGTCAATGATTGGTAGGCCGTCTTCTTGTGCAGCAACGATGGGCTTGTCGTATCTTGACCCAGAGTCTGGCGTCGGATTGAGACTTGATCCTAGATTGTCACCACCTATTTGTCGAGTTCGTGCGGCATTCAAGGCTGCTTCCATATCCGACATATTGCGTCCTTATCGATACCTCCTTTTCTGCCCTGCTCTTTGACCAATACTACACTAATGTGTTGGTGATGTTGTATTGGCACAGTTTGTCGACCACGAGTCGTTTGCGATGTGGTTGGCAGCCGTTCGTTGACTTGAGTATTAGTAAAAGCTATGTGCACAATGAACTATCTTCTGACACATGGGTTCAGATCAGAGTGCAGAAATGGAACTCATCAGTGGAGTTGAGAGGGTTCGGGTGGCGCTACCTTATCGAGACTAGACGCGGCTATCCGAGGCCTCGAGACCTGGAAAGCGGAGTTCAAGATATCAAGCATCATCGCACAGGAACGAAATACCACGATCAATTTGCCAACGTGAAGACTTTTGACCGTAAATCTTCCATATGTGGTGGTATAAATTTCTATCCAGTAACCGTGCCACATTCTTTGACCTCATGCATTGTAAATACCCAGAAAACCCCGACATTTACTCGTTGTTCCATGAATACTCATAACTTACCCAAATGCTACCCAATGCTATACCCTACTACATGATGACTTCGTTCGAAACGTCCTGCAATTGCATTAGTAAAGTCTCACGTTCGAATGGAGATAAACTTACCCTCTTCAACTCCTTGTACGGCAAGCAGACACAGTTCTGGACGCGTACCTCGTCGGCGACAGCGCACTCCTTACCTAGGATCGTGATAGACTGAACCTTTACGCCGTTCTTGATGATGCTGGTGGTGTGGCTGGTGACAGGCGTCGGTGTACCTTCAACACGAGCCCAAGCGCCAATCTTACTGTGCCAGCCGACGATAGTGTACAACACACACGCGTCGTGCTTGATTTCAGAGTCCTCGAGAACGATAGACTCCTTGACGCGAACACCAGCTCCGATTACGACACGAGGACCGATCGAAACATTGGGACCAATCTTCGCTGTCGGGTCGATCTGCGCAGAGGGGTGAATATAGACGGGCGGTAGAATGTTTGCGGAGGGAGCAGCAAGCTCCGGAGACCCTGACTGGAAGGCCTTCAACAGATACAAGGCGTTTGCGGGTACGGCTGAACCAGCAGTCTTGATCTGACGCCAAAAGTCCTTCGTCTCGAGAACGAAGAACTGCCTGCTGTCTGCAACGTCTGACAGCACATCCTGCTCCAAGCGAATGGCAGCATTCTCCTTGTTGTCATCATCATCATCGGCCTGATAGAAAGAGGACTCGAGGTTCTCCGAGGACGGGTAAGACAGCAGCCGCGGGCGTTCAGTGCGTCGCTTGATGGCGCTGCGGATGGCCGGGAAGATGCAGTCTGTCGCAAAGAGGTACACGCCGCAGTTGATGAGGTTGGAGATTTGCGACTCGGGTTTCTCAACGTAATGCAGCACGCGCTTCGTATGCGCATCCGAGACAATGCAACCAAAGTTTGTGGCTGCGTCATTGGCGACCCTCGTACCCAGCATCACCGCCTCCGCATCCTTGTCCTCGAACAGCTTAAGCATCTCCACCAGCGGGAATGACGAGCAGACATCTGCATTCAAGACAAAGAGCTTGTCGGGCTTGCCCTTCAATATAACGTCGCGGAAGTGATATAGACCTCCCGCGGTGCCGAGGGCTTGGTATTCGCGGAGGTATTTGACGCTCAGGTGTGGGAAGCTGTTCGAGACCGAGTTGATGAAGGGCTGGAAGACAGATTCCTCATAGTAGCCCACGATGAAGACTTCCTTGACCTCGGGAACGTTGGTGATAGCGCGGAAGCAATGCTCGATTATTGGGTGACCTGCGACAGGGAAGAGCGGCTGTTGTGGTGTTAGCGGGGCGTGGGCGGGCCATGTAATTTGTATAGTGGCATACCTTGGGCAGTTCCATAGACAGAGGCCTGAATCTGGTGCCTCGGGACGGTCCGCCGACCTATTGGTGTAATGAGTATGCATTGCGTCGTACAGTTTCTCGAAGTAATTACCAGAATAACGGCTTTGGTAGCGCCGCCAGACTGTGACTTGGACCGCACAGCGAGGGAGGGCGGTTGTAGACTCATTGTGGCGTTTTCGAGTGTGTGCGGCAGGCTCTTGTGAGTAGAATGCTTGAAGGGAGTCGTCAGAAGAGCAAGAGGGTGTAAAGAGAGCAATTGCGAATCTGGCCTCCGAAAGGGACAGCTGGTGGACCCTTGAAATCGTTAGTAGGGCGGTGTGGAAGGCTTGGCTGGCGCATCGTCATGTGCATTGAAAACTACCGGCTCTTCATCCCTGTTGTCTCAACACAATGCGCCATCCATGGCTGAATACGACGAGAGGATTCAGATAGTTTCGCCTACAAAGAGCGTTTCTGATCCCTTGAAATGACACCTGGGACCGATTTGATGCCCACTAATATTCTCTCTCACAGTCACGAGCTGGAATACGCGTAGAAATATAGTCTACAGCGTAAAGGAAGGTATGCATCTCATGAATATGGACAGCTTCAAGGCAATACGAATAGTCGTTTGGTCTTGAAGGGTCATCTAGATGGTATTTAATATAGCGAGGCACTGCCACAACACATACTGACCGCTGAAAGCAAGGCAAGGGTATTGATCCAGAAACTCGTCTTCATGACTATCTGACTATACTCTCTTTCTACAATGGGTATTCGCAACAGGGCAGAATTATACATCCATCAATCGCCCTGTACTAGCCATTATCCCCTCGCAGCCCCAGTAGCCAGCTTCTTGTTTTTCTTCATAAGCGTGGCTAGTTTCTTCTCTAACACATCGTGTTCCTTCCTTGCAGCATGCATCGCCTGCTCCGCTTCTTCCATACTGAGCACACTACCCCTCCCTCTCCTTCCCTCCCCACCATACCCTCCCATCGCCATGTTACCCATACCACCTGTAGTCTCGATGGCGTTCATCAGACGCTGCACATCTTGCACATCTAGTTCTCCGCTTCGTTCTCCGAGCGCAATATTACCATTCCCGTCAAGACCAAATTCTTGACTGGGTTGGAAGCTGAGACCAGCGCCCACAAGCGCTTCGAGACCTTGAACAAACACACCGCCCAAAAGGTCGGCGGCCATGATACCCATGCCATCAATCTCAGTGCTGCCGACGGCGCCACCTTCGACGACAGCTTTGGCTGCTTTGGCGAATTTGTTCGCGTTGACGGAGATGTTCGCTGTTCCTGCGCCTGGCCGGCCACCAACGGCTGCCATCTCAGGTCTCGGTTGATTGGGCGGGGGATTGTCTGTCTTGGGAAGAACGAACTGGTTGAGATATCGGCCTGCGTCGGCAGGAGTCTCCTGTGGTGGAGGCGGGGGCTGTGATGCTGACACTTCTGAAGCTGGGACAGGGGGAAGTGGGAGGGCTGCTGAACCGAGGAGCCCGGATGAAGGGTCGAGCTTAGGCATTTGTTGGCTAGTGTTAGTGTTGAGTTTCTTCCCTGCTTCCTTAAGGGCTGTAGCGATAGCGGGAAGGACATCCTTAGATTGTGTTTGCGCACTGATGTTGTGATTGTGTTCATGTGTAGCCTGCTTCCGAGGATGGAAACGAGCGTGCCCCTTGAGTTCTTCAATCTGCTTTTCCAAGTCGAGAGCCTTTTGCTCTAGCTCGTCGTTCAGGCCCCAAAAGAACTTGCCGTTTGGCGTGATCAACGTCCGCGACTCATGTTTTCCATCGTGGCCGTTAAGACGCACAGGCTTCTTCTTCGCAAGGGCTTCGAGATCTGCTTCGGAGATATGTATCTTGAGATCTGGAGGAGCTGAAGCGTTCATCGTTTGAGCAGTCCGAGACGTGTGAGTAAGAGACGAAGACAGCGGCTTGAAAAACTCGAGAGTAGACGCAAGTAGCTCGCCCGTTTTCTGAAGATCGGCCATGATAGACTGCGCCGTATGTTCGCGGTGGTCCTTGGGGTGTTCAGGAGTGTGCTCCGGTTCTGGCTCTGGTGTTGCTCTCGCTAAAGCCTTTGTAGACAATACTTTCCTCGATGACGCCACGGGTGCTTCAGAATGCTCTTCTTCGACCGTAGCGGGCTTTGGGGAAGCCGGTTGACTTTTGAATGCGGCTGCTATTGGCTTGGGGGCAGTTGCAGGCTTTTTGGCCTTCTTCTTGCGTCCGATGATTGGGGCTTGAACAACTTCAACGTCGGATTTTCCATCCTCCATCATGGATTGCTCCTCTTCAATCTGCCGCTTTCGCTCCTGCCTATCCTTCTTTGCTTGCGACTTTGTTTTGTTCCTAACTGGGGCTGTGCCGACTTTGCCGCCAATAGGTGGGGGAGAGCTAGCCCTTGAAAAGGAGGTTGAAGTGATAGAGGCAGTATCCGAGATCAATTCACTTCCTGGTGTTCCAGGCTGAGTGATTGACGCGATGCTGGCTTGTCTTGATCTGAGTTTATCTACGGTCGGTATGTGGGGCAATGATGGCGCGGACGCCGCAGACAAAGGCGGTGGGACTTCAGTCTTCGGTGTTGGGATGACACGCAGAGTCCTTGGCGCAATTGAACGCTTGAGAGGAGATCCAGTGACGACAGCGGCAGGACTTGGTGGTACAGAGTTGGTGGACGCCGTAGGGAGCGAGCGAACACCTTTCGTCTGAGTATCCCCTTTGAGAGAGCTTGCGGGTGCGGACTGCTCATCCTCAGGCATCTTGGTGGCAGCTGTGATGTCAAGTTTTCCTGGGGGCTGTCGTTTACTCGAAGCAGGGTTCGCAGCAGGGATAGGTGAAACCTTGATCTCTCTCTGTGGTTCTTTCTTGGGACTGACTTCAGCAGCAACTTTGTTCCTTTTACTGGGAGTCTTGCTTTTCAATGTGTCTTTTACAGCTACCTCAGGCGATACCTTCTTGTCCCCTTGCTTTTGTTTCGTTTGTACAATGCCATCTTCTTTGGCCTCCCTAATAGCTTCGCTGGAGGCATGTGGCTTCGCAACTGTTACTTTAGTTGTAGATTTTGTGGGAGTTTCGGGGTGCGGCCTTGCTGCAGGGGCTTCTACTGGCGTGGCACACTCGACGGTATCGGCCTTCGGTTTGCCTGTCTTCGTCCTGATGGGCGTCGCAGCTCGAATTGGCGTAACGGGTATAACAGGCACAGCGGGTGTGATGGTTGCGGAGGCGGTTCGAGACATCGGTCGAGAGCCTGGGCGAGAAAATGACTCCCCAACCACTGCTCGGGGTATAGCTGAGGCAGTGAAACCGGGTGGTATGGCTGGAGTAGCTCGTCGAGGATGTTCAAAGAATTGGGCACTCAGTGGGGTGGTCGGCGTGTTGCGAATTGGCTCGTTCTCGCTGTCGTTCACTAGCGCGTCAACGTTGAATGAAGCTTGCTCTTCAGCGCTGAGTGTGATGTCCTCTATATATGACTGTCAGCATGCTACTCATTTTCTCGCATAATTTTACATCAAAGGTGTCTGCAAGGTGCGGTCAACGACTACAGCGGCCACCAGTCGATGGTCAAATATGATAACGCCGGCAAGCAAATTAGGTACATCAGGCTGCAGAAGTGTTTCTCTCGAGTATCTTCGTCACTTGAAGGAGGCAGAGGGATAATGAAGAAGCCATCTCTCTATTAGAAAGTAAGCATGCCGACTTGAACGCGGCAGGAAGGGGAAGTTACGTACATGCGATGGCCATGACGAAGACGACGAGAGAGGCTGTCCTAGACATCCGACAAGACAGTGTGATCCACCAAAGCATGACAAAGCAGAAAAGAGATATGGAGGTACTGAAGTGCCGTGAAGACATGCCAAAGCCAGCAAAGTGTGACGGGACCAAACCGATTCAGAAACGCCAGGCATATCCGTGTCGGAGCACGGATATTTTGCCGATGCGTTCATTGTGAAACCCAAACGCCATGCAGCCATCGTCGAACAGAGAGTTACTAAGACAAGGCATCTGACCAGGTGGTCGACAGATATGTAGGAGAAGGAGAAAACGACTACCATCGCCCAGCGCCGCCGTAGTTGTTGTTTGCATATAGAGAGGAAAACCCACTCTGGCCTTGGCCGTACAAACCCTGCCCGGCCATGCCACCTTGGTGCAACCTCGCCTGCAAGATACTCGGGTCCTGGACATCAGCTAGACCACCTCCTCCAGAAGAGGAAGTGTTAGCGTGTCTGTGTTTCTTTCCCTTTTTCTTGGATTTCTGCGAACCAGATTCCTGGTAAGCGCCAGGCGAAGGGCCATAAGGGAAGCTTAAAAGACCAGGGGCAGGTGTAGGCGTAGAGCTTGTGGAGTGTTGATTAAGAAAAGAAGGAAACATTGACTCACGCTTTCCAGCATCCGCTACCCTGGCACCGTCCATGTTCCTGCTTCGGAGCAAGTCTTGATACATTGCATCATTGTTGTTCCTTCCAGCAGCGTTCGCGCCATAAGCGAGACCGCCAGTAGCAAATCCGTGACCTTGACCGAACATGCCAGTCCCGCTGACAGGTGGGGTGCCGGTGGGCTTCAGCCCAGGAGGCGGTCCTTGCACATTAGTGAAGAACTGTTGGTGCTGAGGAATTTGGCTGAATTGGTTTGCGTTCTTCGGCATCATTGAGTTCTGTTGACTCATCAACTTCTGATTCGCAACAGGTTGTACATTTGCAGAAGCAGACGCGCTGTCGTTGGCAAAGCTGAATCGAGAAGTGTGTCTAGTGTGGCCTTGGGCATTTCCGCTCAGCCCCTGCTGCTGAGGTTGCGTGTTGGGTTGCAGTCCGGTGGATTGAGTGCCCGACTTGAAGTTGGAAAGTAGAAGCTGCTGCTGCTGCTGTGGCGTCAGGCCCCGATTGCTTAGACCAAGACTGCTAAAATCCTCAGCCAACGAGGGATTCTGCCCGAACAAGTTGCCTCCGAAGGCTTGCTGGCTGGGTGGGGCGATTGTATGGTGGTTTGCATGGCTCGTACTGCCGCCGTGTCCCTCCTCTGGCTCTCCGCCAAGCTGTAAGCTACCCCCGACGGTTTCGTCAACATCTTCCCGCTCAGCAGCTGGTGCTTGTTGGGAGGGAATTTTCGCCTCGGCCTCGGCGGCCTCGACCTCCCGCTGTAGCGCCAACTCTCTTTCCTTCTCTCTCATAGCACGTCGTTTTGCCCCACCGTTAGGATCCAGCAGTTGAGGAAACTCAGTGATGGCCTTGAATTCGTCATCTGACAAAACCGCGCTAGAGAAAACAAACTTAAAGTCAGGCGAGCAGATGGCTTTGAGAAAATCCTTGAGAACATTGTCGCGAGGTTTGGAAGAGCGTGCGATGGGAGCGGGAGTGGGAGCGGGCGGTGGGGTAGGGGACTTTGACGTTTGCGCAGATTTCTCCTTCTCCTGTTCCTTTTCCTTGGCCTTCTTTTTGATCAACTCCTCAACTTTTGGTGTTTTCGCTGCCGGTGCAGGAACGGCATTCGTCACCATCGGACTGGGATTCGAAGCGATAGTTGAGCGGCTCGCACGACGCTCCAGCGCTGCCCGGCTTCCCCAGCTCGCGGTTGCTGGTAAACCTGGCGCATCTTGCGACGAGCTCGAGGTGTCATTGCTGTCTTGTCGGTTCATAGGAGTTGCAGCGGCAACGGGTGGACCAGGATGAGAGGGAGGTGCGGCTCGAGATGTCGATGATAGAGCGGGCTGTTGCGTTTGAATCGAATTCATCATGGAGAGATCTTGGCGGGTGAAGCTATCGTTGTCTTCGCCGGGTTCGTGCAGGAACATGCAGTTACGATTGTTGCATTGCTCGCCACGAAGATATGCTGAGCAGTACTTGGTCGTGCCGTATTGCGCTCTACAAGGCGGGTAAGCATGCTAGAATAGAAGTGAGGCTGAGAACCGTCCACATACCTTAATGTCCTGTCCCCGTTCTGCGAGCCGTCGACAGCTTTGATACACGCCTCGGCATCGTGCTTACGAGCGAATGTTACGTAGACACCCACCGACTGCTGATGGTGCGCGTTCTCCCGGGCTTTGCTCACAACAATCTTGATAATCTTGCCGTATTGTCCAAAATAGTCCTCACCACGGAGTGTGTCGAGCAGGCGGTCTTCGCGTATGGTTGGCGTGAGGCCCGTGACGTAGACCAGGTTCTTCTGAACGACACGCAGACCGGCCAGGTGTTTGCGGCTGAGCGAGTCCGCTTCGGCCTTTTGCGCCTCCTTTTGCCGTATCTGCGCATTCTTCTTTGCTTTTTGCGCGATTTGCTGCTTGTGCTTGGCCATCCTGTTGGACGTTAGAGGCGATCAGAAAGGGAAGGTGCGAGGGACCCACTCTTCGGGGGATATAGTTTTCCACTCGATTGTTGCCTCGTCGTAGGGGCGTCGACAGGCCGGACACAGCCCGTTCATAGTGGTCTTGATATTGTTGAAGCAGAACTGGCATATCTGACGTCGGTGTTAGTATAGCTACTGACGATGGCGTCGCCAAATTTTTGAGAGGCCGGCGTACCTGGTAGCCACATGGACACGGCCGGAAGTTCCTGTCCGACAGGTCGAACTCTTCGACACATAGCGGGCAGCATTCCTCCTCCTCGTCATCGACGAACTGATCTTGCTGTAGTCGGGACATGGTGGAGCGTGTGAAGTGTTGTGGATGGGTCGCAACGTGACGGTGGCGCTCCAACGTAAAGGGTCGTATGCAACGTGGGTTGGGGTCGGATCGGGATGCGAAGTGGGACGGCTAGGAAAAGTTCGCAAGCATAAACAAACGCCGGCCGTGAGGGCACACAGTAGGAAAGGTATGCAATGGTGGTGATGGGGGTTCAATCTTCAGAGGCTGCACCTGCGCAATGGAACACCAAGGATCCGCTTCCACGCTAATTACATAAGCGTGCAGGCGACTGGATGCTCGAAGGGCGAACTTCACGTCGTCGCTGTCGTCGATATCATCACCCCAGGTCGCCTCTAGCTGCTGCACCGCGCAGCATCCCACTTTGCATACGTACACAATGGCTATGCGGCTCGCTGTCGCCCGCCCATTGGGCACCGTCGCCCGCGCATCGAGCTGTCCTCGCGCTGCAGTGCGCACCTTTGCTGCGACGGCACTCCGCGCGAAGGAAGTTACGGGACAGAGCTCCGAGACGCCAAATATGCGGGTGCGTAGGG
The DNA here is from genome assembly GCF_010015615.1 of Cucurbitaria berberidis CBS 394.84. Taxonomy (NCBI): domain Eukaryota; kingdom Fungi; phylum Ascomycota; class Dothideomycetes; order Pleosporales; family Cucurbitariaceae; genus Cucurbitaria; species Cucurbitaria berberidis. The sequence continues at coordinate 2,850,507 of NW_024468937.1, read as the reverse complement.
CAGAGCACTCTAGGAGCAGGCCGACGGCTGACCATTCACGCAGTATGCTCCTCGCGACGATCAAGGCAAGCTCAAAGCAGCCCTCGTGAACCCGGCAGACAAATATAAAGACAAGGGCGAGGCGCTGCACAAATACGGACAATATCTCATGTCGTGTCTGCCCAAATACGTCCAGCAGTACGTCAATTCTACAAAAAAAAAGTTCCTGGGCCTAATCAGAATGCAGATTCTCGGTGTGGAAGGACGAATTGACCATCTACATCCCTCCAGCGGGCGTCGTTCCTACCTTCACCTTCCTCAAGTATCACACTGCTGCCGAATACACCCAAATCACAGACATTACAGCCGTCGACTACCCCACCAAGGACCAGCGCTTCGAGGTTGTCTACAACATGCTTAGCATCCGCCATAACAACCGCTTGAGGGTCAAGACCTACGCAGACGAGGCAACTCCAGTACCCAGTCTGTGCGATCTCTATGACGGAGCCAACTGGTATGAGCGAGAAGTATACGATCTCTTTGGCGTCTTTTTCGTCGGCCACCCAGATCTGAGACGCATCATGACCGACTACGGGTTCGACGGCCATCCTCTGCGAAAAGATTTCCCCATGACCGGATACACGGAGATTCGATATGACGAAGAGAAGAAACGCATTGTCGTTGAACCTCTAGAGATGACGCAAGCATTTAGGAACTTCCGTGGCGGCTCATCAGCATGGGAGCAGGTCGGTGAAGGAGATGACCTCAAACCAGAGAATGTATGTTTCTTGCCTACTCAGCAAACAAACTCGTTGTCGCGAAGTCGCTAACCAATGTGCAGTTCAAACTACCAACACCCAAGCCCGAGCCACCAAAAGAGGGCGAGCAAAAGAAATAGAAGGACTAGAAGGATTACACTGTATATACCTCGAATTAACGTGCTTGTACAACATCAGCTCATCCGTCTTATCAATTATGCCCGAGTATTCTAAAATCGCGAAGCAGACGGCCACGACGCAGGAAATGACAAGACAATCTAGCCAATTTATACACGAGCTGCGTAGTGCTTACGTATACCCCACCTATTTGATCTCGAATCAAGCTATTTAGATTTCAAACAATTCGACATTCAAAGCGCACTCCTAGTTGGTTTCCATAAACCTGTTTAGCTAAGAATAGAAGAGTCGGTGTCGGGCCGACATTCAAAGTGGACCTCGCATTCTACCGCCCAATCAGGCAAGTGCAGTCTAATGCACCTCCACGTCCATAGATCGATACCTTTGGTTCCACAGGTACTCATCACAAGGTACTACCTGAGCATCCACCTGCAGCAGTACATCATATCTACCGTGACTCGCACCCCTACAGCTAGGACCTCGCACTTTTTTGCCAAGAGCTGCACCCCGCTTTCCTCCGTCCTCTCACGAGATCACTGCATACTACGACGTAAGGGGATCAGAGTAGCCATCTGCGGTACCGTAAGTCACTTATTTATAAGATCGTTCAAGCCGTCTAGTAGACTATTCCTAGGCCGGTTGGTCCTTCCGAACAGCTCTTTGACAAAACACTGCACACGCTCATCACACATGCTCCAACAACGGGCATAAATACCACACCATTTCCCGCAATGTTTCTAATCAATCACTTCAACCTCTCCTCTTTGTCTCTACTCCTCACACTCATCCATCTAGGCACCATGACCTTTGCAACAGCCACCACGACCATCGAACCATTCAACCTCTCTTCCCCAACGGGAACAGACATCTGGCGCAAAGCTCCATCTCACAACGCCTTCAACGCACCCACTCACCCGTCTCAACTCCCCACCTACGACCTGAAAGTCTTCCAAAGGGCGAAATTAACCTTCGCCCTCCCTCCAGCAGACAAGTTACGCCAATATGACCAAGCAGGTCTCCTCCTGCACATCACCAAGCCAGGCGTCCCAGACAACCAAACGAAATGGATCAAGACTGGTATTGAGTTCTACTATGGCAAACCTTATGTCGCGACAGTAGGCTGTGATGCTTGGGCGGACTGGTCGTTGACTCCCATGCCTGAGTTCACCGATAATAGCAGTAGGCCCAGTGCTACTATTGAGGCGCGCCGTGAAAAAGACGCGCTTGGCAAGAGTCTATGGATCTACTGGATTGTGAGGGATGCGGAGGGCAAGGAGATTGAGAGGCGCCCGCTACGAGAGATTAATTGGATTTTTGCGGATGAAGAGGGCTGGAGTGTGGGGATTGCGGGGTACGTGTGTCGGCCTACGAAGGAAGGTGGGGAGGAGCTGTTGGAGGCTGAGTTCAAGGAAGGTGTTGAGATTGAGGTATTGGATTACAGTAAGACGGGATAGTTGGGGAGGTCGCAGGTACACAGAGTAAGATGCTTGCTCAACATTTTCTCCAGCAAAAAGTGTCAAGAGTGCGATTTTCGAAATATGAAAACTAGATTGAAAGGATACCTGGCTTGAAGATGCGCTTGGCTTTTGTCTCAGCTTAGCATCTCTAAATTCTCGCACAGCCCTATTACCAATTTGTAGATGTTGCCAAATATCCTCACATCAAACACTCGCCCACTGAGTTACTTTCGACCTTAATCCGAGCTAACAGACAGTAGCCGCAGGGACGGTCTACCACAGGAAGTTATTCTCATCCGGCATATCCACCAAGGGTTCATCATGTTCCAGCTCATCCTCAGCCGGCACCATGCTCGCCACCTTCGGATCCACACTATGAAGATCAGTCTTCATCCTACATCCCTTCATCTGGCCCGCGCAGTCGTCTTTCTGGCAAATGTGTCCATAGAAGCAGTCTGATGTTCTACAGGCGCTCCGCTGCGGACACGGATTGCACGTTAACACGTACTCGAGGACATGTCGCGACTCAGGCTCTAGTTCGTTGTGGTCGAAGGGGCATCCGAAGGTGGTGCAGATGCGCTGGAGGTGGAAACTGTTACAAGGCTTTTGCTTGGCGAAGCGGGTGTTGTAGACTTTCCATTCTTCCTGGGTGGGCGGTCGGATGTATGTGTCTAGGCGTTGACCGTCTTTATTCAGGGCGATGAAGCCTGGTATGGTGGTGGTAGGCAGATGAGCGGTTATGTTGGAACGATCCATGGTCAGACTCTGCGAAGGCTTTGCGGACCCATTCAGGTTGCTTTGGCCACTGGGAATGTGCTGGTACTTGCACTTTTGTCCGAAATGACAAAAGCCCTAATGACATTAGTAGAGTACCAAAAGATGCGAGGAGCACTTCAATAACATACTTTTTGGAAGTACCTGCACGGCGTTTGTGAAGGCTTTTGGTTTTTAGCTGCCTTATTCCCCAAACTCACTCCATTCCCACCCCCAAAACCATTGGTATCTATCGAGGACGTCCGGTCGACTTCGATAATGGGGTCTCCAGGACTCATGGTGCCGCTTCGCCAGTAGTCATATTGACGAGGACCTTGTGCTATGAACGGTGCGGTAGCCTTTTGCGCTCCATTAGGTTTGGGACCTGCAGACCCGTTGGATGTTGGTGTCTTTGTGTTAGGTGTGGTGGCCGGTAGTTCAGACCATCGAAAGATCGTTGGAAACTGTGTGACATTCAAGTTGAATTGATGGAACTCGGAGTTCCAACCAGCCCCTTGAACAAGTGTGACCTTGTCGCGTGCGCCTCTTAGAGGGACGAGTTGAGATAGATAGGCACTATCATGGCACGCAGCATACAAGATGTGGCTGCAAGCGTTATCCTCGGACGCGAGCTTTAACTGTTCTGTGTTCGTATCAGAATCATGCTCTCTTGAGGCTCACAGAGACGAGTCCAAACATACCTCGAATCTTAAACTTGGTACCCTCTTCATCCAGAGCATCGACAAAGTCGAAAAGGCTAATAGCGCGTGTAAAGGCAGCGGAGAATGGCGCAATTGAACGCTTCTCTAGCCCTGTTACTTTCGACTTTGCTAGCTGTTTCGACAAATTCGTAAGGTCCGCGTATATACGAACAACTACGCGTGAAGTTTTGGCTTCGGGGACGTTTTGATGTAGATACTTTTCTACTGCGTCATTCAGCATCCGGGCGGCACGCATACCACCTTCTTCTTTCTCGCGGATCAACTCATCATTAAACTGTAAAGGTCAGCAATAGGCTTGAGGGACTGATTGGAGAATGTACGATGTAACCGTTGCCGTCAACAAGCACGAGGACATATGGATTCGGAGCCTTCTGTGCGGGTGCTATCGTAGTGGCTTTAGCCGTCGCCTTCGTTCCCTTCTCCTCGAAAGCCTTCTTCAACAATTTATAGTCGTTCAATAGCTGGCCATATTCTTTTAGGATATTCTGGCTGCGGTTAGTATCATTCCAGCGCAGGAAGTAAGCTTGCTCAACATGTAGATCGTTCTCTCTGTTCTGCTCATTGAGCTTAAACTGCTCCAGGTGCGTGTCGAGCGAGTCTATCTTGCTGTCTGCTAACATGTTGACCAAGCGCGCTGCCAGGCTTACGTGTCTCGATGGGACAGGTCAGCTTTATGGCCGGGTGTGATGGCCAGTTGAGGCGGACAAACACTAAGACTGCGCAGAAAACACCAAATCGCCCCGGAACACCTTTAGAGTCATCGGAGATGTATTGTATTTGTCTTGAGGGAAAACGCATCAAGTCGATCCGCTGCGTCTGTGCGCTTTGCTCCGCCTACTCACGTGTGAGGCTTTAGCGTGCACTGGAGATCCGCCACGTCCGCCTTGGTCGTCCCTAGGCAAAGCACGCCCTTCGCTATATTCTCTTTCCCTGGCGCATAGCAAACAAAAGTCCGAGGATCCAATTAAACTGCGAGTACGTGACTAGCTAGCTCCAATTCGACTTCACTGCGGCTGCTCCTAAACATTCGAATCCCTTTGTAAAAAGAGCAAAGCTTGCGTGAGCCGCAGCACCGACAAGCCTACTGTTCCATATGATGGATTGATGCCGGAAGGTATGCATGAGTTTGGATAGATGTTGACAAGCAAAAAAATGACCAAACATGTCCTTAAAACCGTTGTCTAACCCATCACGTATGTCTTGCTAGAGCATATCGACTTGCCTCGAGGGCATGTTTCTGATGTACTACCTACTCCCACTCGCCGCAAGAGGATGAGGATGGAACTCATAGCTTCGGTAACCAAGCTCCAAACATGCATCGAGCCAGCGGCTTCTAGTTCACCTATCCGCTGCTCGGGATGTTACGACGCAACAAGATTTAAGTACCTTGTTTGTTACACAACTTTCCAATAGTTAATCAAACGATATCTCCATTCCCATATTGCTTTTGTGGGGCAATTTTGTTTTCATCAAGGTCGCAGTATTCGCCATCAAAAGGAAGTGTAGAGAAGAGCCATCCGCACATATCATATAGGAACGTCGTCGCAGCTAACTTAATAGAGTGCGGGTATACATGGGGTAATGCATAGCCTCTCATGGCCAGGTAGTGAAGCCGATCGCCAACGCCAATACCACCCTACTCGAAAACCCATAGAGTTCTATAAGAAATCCTTCGTGAGCAGCATTCTAGGAATGAACTCCAGCCACCTTGTCTTTGGCCTCTGCCTTCTTCCGCCCCTTGAGTGCTTTCCGTCGCTCCTTCTCCCTCGTCTTCGCACTCTTGTGCTTCGTCAACTTGGCAGGGATCACACCAGCTCGCTCGTATATGATCGTGATAGCGTCAAGGACATCCTGGCTCCGGACAACTGGGGACTTTTCGTCACCATCGGACTCCTCTGCTCGCATGGCGACAGCCTCCTCTAGAAACTCTCGCGCAAGTTCGGATTGGCCGTGGGTAAAGCTGCTTAGTAGGGCCAAGGCGGCAAGAGCCTGCTCGTCCCAGAATTTGCCAGAGATCTTCATTTTGTTGGGCTTGAGCGCGTCCGGGAGGAAGTGCTCGACAGTCGTGCGCCAACGCTGATCGATGTTCACCTCGGCTTCAGCAGGCGCTACATTGTGCAGAACTGTCAAGTCGGCTTGTACAGATTGATAAGGTCGGGTGATGCGTAGCTTGTTCCTCGTCGTTGGCTTCTGCTCAACCACGCTCTGGATGTGGTCGCACTTCTCGCGCTCAGTGAGGTCCTCCCATGGCTGTCCGAAACCATCGATTTCTGGATTTACATCCTCACCCTCCTCCCCATCATACAGTACAAAGTCGGGAGGCGCATCAGGCAACATGTGTTCCGAAGGCGTTGCAGCTACTAGTATGCGCTGATCGTCTTGCAGTGATTCTAGGTTGGTGATGTGTTTTGCATCGACGGTGTAGAGAGCGGCGTGGTTGATACCGAGACGCAAACGGATACCCTGGACTAAAAGTTGAGATACGGAGTGAGTATACGTCTCACATTCAATTCGTCCATCATATTTACTTACGAACTTGCTCGTGCATCTGGAAGGGAGATATGACGAAGTTGTCCACTGTCTTTTTGCTCGAGGGACAGTGGAGTTGAACAGTTTTAGTCATTTTGACGAAGGTCTATCTGAGTGGACAATTGAACAAGTGGACAAGCAGGTTGGGGGACTTTGTAGGTAGAGGTGGGGGCGGTGTACGGGTACGTGCATATGCAATGAGAACATAATTAGGCGAAACGGAAAGTGAAGGGTTATGTTCTAGTATGGCGTCACGACAGTATATGTCCGGGCTTTCACCTGTGTCGGGGTAATAGCCCTACATGTAACATACTGCTTCGCTTGTTGCGTCATCAGTATCAAGTACCATGGAAGTAAGTTATGCAATATCTTATTATGCCGATAGGAAAACCATGGCCATGCTAAACTAAGCTGCTGCGCCCAAAAAAGTCATCGCTGAACGCGCCCTACATGCAAAAAGAGAAGGTATAGAACTCCTAGATCTGAAACAGCATCATCAAGCAACGTAATCCAACCCTTGAAAATCATCGAACTAGCTCGCGTTCTAGTACTTCCGACCTCGTCTTCTAGGCATTCCAGACTCCATACCCGCAGTCGGCGGCACAATAACCTTTGGTGCGGGAATTCCCTTCCGAGGTGTCGCATCGCCGATGCCCGGCCGTTGTGTGTTCTCTTTGCCTTCACTAGATATTGCAGAAATCGGTTGCGGTAGCATAACCTTCTTAGGTGCAGCGAGACGACTCTTACGCTGCGTCGCAGACACGATACCGACAGGCACGATGTCTAGTGCCGGTAGCTTAGTGTCCGATGGATTAGAGGAAAGGCCACTATCAATCGAAGTGGAGGCAACGGGCATCTTCTTAGTCTTATTAGCCCTTGGTTTCGGGAGCTGCTGAGCCGGTGCCTGTGATGCTTCTTTCTCTTCTTGCACCGCATCTGGGAGCAACGATGCTGGCGCAAGGAGCCCTCTACCCGGTGTACCGTTCGCGGTACCTAGGCCTCGGACCCTGCGACTCTTAGGCGTTGAGTTCTTCGTAGTCCTTTTCTTCGCTGTAGGTGTTGATGAAGGGTCAGATATGCTAAGCTCATCCGGCGTGGCGAGAGACTCGGCCTCGGCAAGAAGATTCGCAACCGTCTCTGGATTCTCTTGGTAGTACGCAAGCTGCTCGTCCCAACGCACATTCTTTCCGACTATCAACTCTTTTGTTGAATCGTCGACTGGAGGTAGACTCACAGCGTCCAGGGCAAGCTTGAGTAAGCGTACAGTGACTCCAAAAGCTCCTTGTTTATTCTTACGTGTGTTGGCTCGAGTCATCGTAGCTACCTCTTGTGTATCGCTCTTCTTGAGCACGACGACTTCATTGCCATCGGCGCGGCGAATGGCAATCTTCGAGGCCTGTGTCTGCGCTACTGATGCTGGAGCAGGCAGTCTTGACTTCTTTGTTCTGGATGAACGCCTCGAACCGCGTAGTGATTTCTCATTAGATGGGCCTTCAGCATCTGCATGCTCGGGAATCGGAGACACCATAACATCAGTAGGCATACTAAGCGTGAGGGTTTGCGAAAGGTCCAGAGTCGGCTCATTGTCGTACTTTGACGGCGAATTTGGATCCTTGTCTTCCAGAACTTTACGAGGTGATGCCAAAGCGTGACGGATGACATCGGAGTCGCGTCGGTTCTGTAGTGATTCCCGTCGATGGGTGACGGTGACGGCTTTCTCTGCTTTGCTTGCAGCAGCCCGGTTGAGGAAGTCCTTTAGAATAGCAGTATCATCATCTATGGCGACAGTCATAGTTACATCCTCTGGGCCAGATTCAGTCCGGGGTGGTGGTGGGGGAGAGTGTAGTTTTCGTGGTGTTGGATCGGCTGATGGCGTCTTTGCAGATGTGAACGACAAGGTAAGCCCGTCCGCGATGTCATCCATTGGTGCTTCAACAGAGCCTCGCTTTTGAGGAGTAGGAGCCACCTCAGGCTGGAATTCTTCATGGGCCTTAGGAGGCGACGAGGAATCCTGGAGAGCTTCAGACTCTTTTGAGTCCTCAACAACCTCCTCCACAGACCCAAGCTCATCACCCATAATAACGTCCATCTCAGGTGCCGTCTGCTCCGCCTGGCTATCCTTGTCGACCCCGATTGGTGCGATTCGCTCTTCTTGGTGTACCTCTTCGTACTCACGTTGGATACTCAACTGAATGGAGGCTTCCGTGAGTTCTTCTTCAGAATCTTGTCCTTTGGGCGAGTTCAATAAGACTTCGCCTGTGTCGTCGAATTGCAGTTCCTCGCCTGCTAAATGGGACTCTAGCGTAGTTCCTGATGTCTCGGCGAAATCACTATCACCTCGACTCTCTTCGAAAGTAGGTGGCGTTATGGTTTCTTGGGTTTCCACTGGTAGGTGTGGGTAGGCAAACTCAACTGGAACTGCCAGTATTTCTAAAGAACTGTGGGTGACTTCCTCGTCCGCTCCGACCGCCTCCCAAAGCTCACTGGTATGATTCTCGTGCCTTTCCGCTTTGAAAGATGCTTCTTCAGCAGTACTACTCTCAATCGCCTCTTCCATCTCTTCAGCTATGCCGTTTGGCTCGATATGAGTCTCTAATTCCGTCTCTTCGTTATCGCTACAAGGTAGCTCAGGATATTCGATACTCCCTGGCGATGCTCGGAATCGCATTGACTTGGCAGGTGAGCGGAACAGGTTGGTAAGTGTTGTATCCTCTGTAGGAGCAAGGTCGATTGTCTGACCAGTATCCTCTAGCCCGCTCAAACTTTCGTAGTCAGGGAGGCCGTCGACCGTTGGCGCGTCTATAGTAAAAGTAAAAGTGGATCTCTGATCGTTGACTTCTGGTAGCAAACTCTGAGCAGGTTTTACAAGCTGATCACCAGTGACTTCTAGCTCTAAATGGCTATCGTCTCTATCTTGGATGTGTATGTCGTTTTCCACCTCTGTATCAACCAAAACTTCCTCGACAGGCGCGGACTTTTTCCCTACATATCATGTTAGTTAGTTGCGACATCGTTTATCGAACGAAGGGCTTACTAGGCAAAACACTCTTCCTTCGGTCCCAGCGGGTTGCCTTGAACGTGCGCTTCTTGCCATTAAGTCCAGTAGTGGTCTTCTCCATAGCTTTCGGGCTCATACGTTGCAGCTTCTTCACTGCTCTTGACTGCGAATCTTGCTGTTCCTCCTCGTCCTCCTCCTCCGTTGTGTTCGTTGCACGCGACCTGAGACCGAACTTGCGCCATATTTTTCTCTCTTTGCCTTCACCCAGTCTCTTGACCTCCTGCTTGCGCTCCCAGCCTCGGGGGATCTTGGAGACGGGTAGAGAGTTGGGATCGAGGTAGGCAGCGCCGTTGTCGTCCCATGTTTGGTTGAATGTAGGTATTGTTGTGGGCGGCGCGCGATTGCGTGGCGAGAGCACCATGGCGGGCGACGATCGAATAATGCTGCAGGTAAGTATATTAACGCCGTATGAACATGAGCTCCGAACTCCAACGCCTGCGCTCCAGTGGTAGGGGATGGGTGTGCGTGGATGGTCCGTCGTTAGGCAATCACGATCGTAAACAAAGCAGGGATCATGTTGATGAAAGCACGCTAAACCGCTCCGAGATTCCGCCGCGGGAAACTTTTGAAGGATGGCCTCATGGCGATGGACAATACAACCGCACACGCCAGCCGTCCGCTAGATAGTCGTCGCAGTACATCGCCATATTAACCAATCCTCCGAGCGCACATCTCGAGATGGTACCAAAACCGCAAGGCGCCGCCGTTCAGTCGGTCACACATCGACCGCTACCTCCACTCCCGAAGCTCCGCGTCCGACGACCGAATAAGCCTGAGGCAAATCCATGTTTAGGAGCAATGTCATCAGTATTGGGTACGTGACGACCTGCGGGATTTTTGCATTGGGAAGCCGGGACGACCGCTAGAAGAGGGGGTCGAGGGACTGGCGAAATGAAGCAATAGCATGGAGGTATCGCAAAACCACTCGGCTGACTTGTGATTACAGGATGCTGGGCGTCCTCAGGATATAGTGTTCAAGGTTGTGCACAGCTTGAGCAAAAGCTACGGCAGTGCATGGATGCGCCAGTATGTCTACCAGCAATAACTTAACACGAAACGACCTCTAACCATTGTGACAGCGCGATTTGAACCCAAAGAAGAACAACATCAACTACCACTTGTCGAGAATGTACCCCAAGATCGTCGGCCCTCATAAGCGGAACTAGTCCCTCCGCCCTGTTCATCGAACTGTACACTATTTGTCCTGCAAGAGGCGGAATTTACGAAGCATTATCCTACACGCTTGGACAGAGGCAAGTCGTCTCTGTATCATTGGGTTGGCGTTCATATTAGGCTGGATTATTGTACGTACGCACTAGAAAGAGTCGAATGATCCACGCGTATAGCCGACAGATCACAATAAAAATTCAAATAAACCATTACCGAAGCGCCATCTCCTAGACTTATCAATTGGCGGCGATATTGAAAATCGAGAAGCAAACAAGGGATAACTGAGACGATCGCATCGAAGTTGAGAGGTGAGCCCACCTACTGGAGAATGTCATAAGGAAGGCGTGCCACAGACTACCTTTCTCGACCATCGTTGTCTTAGGATGCAAGGTGGCAAACTCTTTTGCAACCAATTCAATATGACAGGATGTTCCTCGCGCCACGGAATGATCTTGGGTTTTATGATGGTATAATATTCTTCAGACGTTAAGTTGGTACACACAAAGACAACTACGAATTACCAAGAGCTAACTTGGCAAGAATATTAGAGTCGTAGACGACTTTACCCGCGGCAAGATATCAGATGGGGCAGTGCACCACACGTGGAAAAGCGATCGTGGAGATGTGTTTCATCCTCCCTCGCCTCCAGGCCGTCGGTCCTCGGACAGTCTCAACACCCAATAACATGATCGAAAACACCAAGGGATGACTGCATCGACAATGTGCATCGCTCGCCGAACGAGCTCAGTTGGGCTATATTTACGACAATTCGGCAAGCCACATGCACGCCCAACCTATCACCCTACAGCCCACCATACCAAAAGCGGCGCAGCCATGGCTCACTTTCTGACCTACTTCGTGGCCGTGTACTCGACCTCAAGCCTAATCAGTGGTTGCATTCTAAGCTCTGCAGTACAGGGCGCAATCTTTGAGGTATGATTGGGTGAGATGAGTAAGTTCGGGGTATATAGTTGGACAACATTGGATTACCCGCATGACTTAACGACGCACCAAAACGACACAAGATGGGATTGGATCGCTAGGGTCATAGTCGGATCATAGCCAGGGAGCTTAAGCTTACCCTGCCTCTTGTGCTAGGGAGCTTGAGCTTTTGCTCAGCCGCGAGCGCTGGGAGCTTCTTATAGCACCGGATTGCGTAGCGATCTTCGTGAGCTTTACACTCCGCGCCTTTACATCCTACCTTCAGCTTTCTATTCTACGCTTAATTACTTAATAGTCTAATACTTAGAGCTGGATTCTTCATATTGCAGCAAAGAGGTGGTCGGCCAAATGTAAACACGATGACTGTTGTGCACTTTCTATGTGCCGTGCTGGCACCCGCTCTTGCAAGGGCAGCAGCCTTTCCATGGGCATTACCAGAACCCACAGTGTTCGTCCCAGCAGTCGACGCCTGGAGTCCAGCGCCCACTGAAGCACCACACCTTTCCGGCTTGGACCTCTTCAGAAGGCAACAGAGCGAAACCGACAACACATGCGGCTTTGTGTCCGGGTCATCAGGTATGCACACGAAACGTAATCCCAAGTTCGATTAAACTCAGCATGTACTCACGAGATTCAGCATCATCATTAACATGTCAAAACCCCACCGCAATCTGCGCAACAAACACCTTCTACGGCGTGCACGGCTGCTGCGACCCCGCCAGCCTCTCCTCTTGCTCAATACCCACAACATGCATAGCCAAAACCGCCATGTCGGCTACATGTACAGACGCCGCATGCTCCAGCAACGCCGCGATAGTCAAATGCACAGCCGATGGCCTAGGCGAATGCTACCAGTGGCTAATCGAGTATCCCTCAACAACCATGACACAACACGGCTGTGCATCGAGCCAATTCACCATCACAGCGCAAAGAAGCTGGGGACCAAGTATTTCTTCCAGTATCGAGGGACGGCGCACTGTAACGGTCACTGCGTCCGCGGTCACGACACCCACTTCCACGCTAGCCTCGTCAGCATCCAGCAAGCAGAACATAGGCACCATAGTCGGCGGTACAATCGGCGGCTGCGTCTTCCTCAGCATCATGGCGCTCGCTGTCTTCGTGTGGTATAGGCGGCGCAAAGCACAGCAAGAGTCTACTTTGCAGCCCAAAACACAGTATCATTCTCACGTCATGGCGGAACACAATCCCCTTGGCTTTCACACCAATTACGTCGAGAACGACCATAAATTGTGGCAGCAGCAACATCTAGGCGCTGTGCATCGGTCGTCTAATGCCGTGCCTCAGTATCCTGGGATGAATCAATGTGGTGTTGTGGAGGCTGATGGCGTGCAGAGGCCTGTCGAGGCGCCTACGTAGGAGACACCCGCTTGCTTGCTTGGTTGGTGGCTCCTTTCAGCGTTCCAGTCGTTTTCAGTTGTTTTAGCGTGCATGGCGCGGCGTTTAGGCTCGTAAGGAATATTCGTGGAATTGTACATGGGCGTTTTTGGACGGGAAAGGGCAAATGGGTACACCCAATGGGATTGCCTGGGTTAGGAAGATTGTATTTCAATGGTGTTCGAGGCAACGAGTTTGTGTATTCTGAAGGGGAGGATGATGCTAAGATTATGGAGGGGCATGTCACTAAGACTGGCCTGGCGAGATGTTTTGGCGAACAGTGTGCCGCCTTGTTGTGAAGTAGATTATGTAACAAACCTTCACATGACGAATATCACAGGCTCCTATTAGATCATCAGAAATAACAAGTATGGGTGTAAAGAGCGATTACATTCTGTTCGCTAGCTACCTCTGACAGTATGCTACTGAGTTCTTGGCGCTGCCTGAAAGAGCAATTCGCCCTTCCACGAAGCAACCGGAAATACCCATCGTTAGACACATACTGATCAAGTTCATTGGAAGCGCTTCTCCGCGGCCTTCCAGTTGATGACGTTCCAGATGGCCTTGAAGTACTCGGCCTTGCGGTTCTGGTAGTCGAGACTGGACAGGGTTAGTAATCTTCATAACCACTTGCTTAGATCAACTCACTAATAAGCGTGTTCCCAGGCATCCACACCTAGGATAGGACGGAACTGGCCTACGACTGGGTCCTGGTTTGCGTAGGTCTTGATGGAGATGCTACCGGTCTGGGTGTCTTGCACCAACCATGCCCATCCGCTGCCCTGGATGCCTGCCAACGCCGTATTGAACTTCTCTGTGAAGGCGTCCAGGCTTCCGTAGCTGTCGTTGATGGCCTTTGAAAGGGCACCTGTCGGGGGCTCACCGCCACCCTCGTTGGTAGGTGCCAGGTTCTCCCAGAACAGGGTGTGGTTGATGTGGCCACCGCCGTGGAAGTTGATGAGCGGCTGCAGGGCGATTTGCTTCTGGATGTCTTCCTTTGCTGCAGCCTCGGCGATTTGCTCGCTGAAGTTGTTGAAGGACGTCACGTAGGTGTTGTGGTGGTTCTTGTGGTGGAGTTCCATGATCTTGCCGGAGATGGAGGGCTCGAGGGCGCCATAGTCATCTGGACCACGCCGTTAGCTTTCATTTCATCGAGCCACAGTCGAGGGCTTGCCTACACGAAAGATCAGGTAGTGTGGCCTTTCCACGAACAAATGTGGCTCCAGCGAGTCCAGCGCGGGAAGCTTTGGGCGCGGCGGCTCTTGTGGCCGAGCGCAGGGCAGAGGTACGAAGGAGTGTCGAGTTCATCATGTACGTTGGAGCTGGCAAAGTATCAATTGGTGTTTAGACGAAGCTATTGGTAATGTAGGATAGTTGCGGAAGCTCTGGAAGTAGTTGCTGGATAATCGGATCGCATTTCGTCATTTGAACCCTGTCCGAGCGCCGAGCTTCAAGTCCATGCTGCCTCCATACCCGAAGGGCCAATGACAACACACAACACCACGAACCACTTGTGGGCCATGTTGGTAGGCGTGTGCAGTGCGCAGAAAACCACCAAGTGAGCATGGTTTTTGTTCACGATGCGACAGACAAGAGGGAGCGGGAGAAATCTCCGCCTCTCAGCAGACTTCAGAAAAAAAAGGCCGTCGCGGCGCTGTGATGCCCCGCAAATTGGCCCGCCGCCGTTCTCGGTGTATTGACGAACGACGGTATGTATTGGCGTCGGGGACAGCAGTCTCTGACAGTCAGTTCGCATGGCGGGCGCTGTTGTTGACGTAGCCGTGCCTTGTGCCTCTCACGCGATTTACAGGTGATTGATGGACTGACTGAGAAATATATCTTATCGCTTCCATCTCACCCATCCTTCTCCTCCACGGCTTAGCTACCCCGCCGCCGTCACCATGGCCCCCGCAAACGTCGTCCACCTGCCCAACGGCCAGAACATCACCGTTACACCAGTCTTTGGCGGCCTCTTCTTCAAATCAAACGAGTCGCTGAGCCTACACTCGCCCTTTCCGCCTGGCTGGACCATTGTCCTGAATTCAGAAGAGCAGGTCGATGCCGAGGAACAAGAGCGACGGCAGCAAGATGACGAAGAGGTCTCATTTCCTCCACGCAATGTCCACCGCTATAGACGACCGACGCTCAATGGCGACCACCTCTACATCTCGTCGATATCGAACCCTAGCAGCAGCGAATACAAGGCGGCGGCGTCGCCCACACGCCAGATCGCCATGATGCTTTGGGCTACACTCTACTGGTACTTCCACCAGCCTGAGCCCACGCTGCAAGTCACCAATGCCGTATCGAAGAATACCGCGCATCCAGGAAAGCCAAGGGGCGCCTGGAGGATCAACATCAACAGGGAGGGCATATTCAAGGGCAAGGTCGTGCTGCCCAAGCTGGAGAGAATGGGTCTGGTAGCGAGTGAAGACTCGACAGTAGGCTGCGCCCAAGAGGAAAACTCGCCCGAGGGCTGGACCAGGATGTTTGTCAGTCGGAGGTCATTCTGGCAGCTGGATCCCAGAATCTATCTCTTTACCCTGTCCCCCTTGGCCAACTCGCCCTTCCCATCAGGCTCGCCATACCCATCCCGACCGTCGTCACCCATAGATGGCACACCACCGAGGAAAGAACACCAGCTTGATCAAGTATCGCCGGGCTTGTGGTCACCTACAGCGCCGGGGCCGTTCCACTCAAGCTCCCACCTTCCTACATACTATCCGCCTCCGCCAGCGCAGTATGTCTTCTCGAACAACGTCCGGCACCCAATACGACCCAAACCACCGCGACAAGGCGAGATCTTCTATACGCGCTATATCCCCAGTGTCGGTCAATATCTCACCTTTCGAGTAGCTTCCTGTTCCTCGAAGCCGCTCCGACACCGAGGTCCCGTAGCGAATCGCGTATCCACACCCCACCGAAGCAGCCCTAGTACCGCTTCAGATTCCACCATCCCTACCATGGGCTCGTTGAACTTGGACATGTCCGATTCCGAGTACCTGCACAAGTGGATGAACGACCCCCGCGTGGCACATTTCTGGGGCGAGGCTGGTCCGCAATCACACCAAGAAGAGTTCCTTAAGAATGGTCTTCGGTCTAAGAACTCGTTCCCGGTGATTGGATGCTGGGATGGCAAGCCTTTTGGCTATTTCGAGATATACTGGGTCAAGGAGGACAACGTGGGAAAATACCTGCCTGTCGTGGGTGAGTATGATCGAGGCTTCCACTGCCTGATTGGGGAACAGGAGTTCAGGGGTGCCCATCGGGTGAAGATCTGGTTGAGTGCATTGGTGCACTATTGCTGGCTATCGGACAACCGGACGGAGAGGGTGATGCTGGAGCCGCGAGTAGACAACGAGAAGTAAGTAACTCCTGGCGCCCGCTACCTTTAGCTTTCCATGCTAACCATACTAGACTTGCGACTTATCTTCAGGACGCCGGCTTCTACAAGGAGCGCGAAATCAGTCTCCCACACAAGCAGAGCAACCTGTTCAAGATCAACAGGGACGTTTGGAAAGGCCCGGCATTGTAATTCGTAGGATAGTTTGTTCTATGGAGTCGGGTCGAGAAGATGTGCTCAGCTTTTGAATTAGCGCAGTCTGTGGAGAAGCAGGTCTTTGATACAAGCAGTCAAGACTTTTAGATATCATTCAGACTATCTATGAATCATTGTGTTGAGAATAATAACACGATTGTGTCGTGGTTACGCCGCACTAGCCTTGAACATAGTCTAGACTCTTCACAGCCGACATCGGGAAAGCACGGAAGTGAAATTCCTTTGGCGCGAACCATTGCCCTCAACCGCATGTATGAACATGGTCCACCCGGGGCTTGTTTGACCGAAGGCTTGGGATGCATACTTTTAGATGTCTAAGATTTTAATCAAGCTATGAAGTAGGAAACTATGTCAAGATTTGTAGCCAGAATCAGATGAACAATCTCTAGAGACCACCGCGGAGAAAATTCTACTAGCCAGGACCAGCCTACGAGATGGGCCAATACTATCAATTCGATAGTAGAGAAGAGCGATAATGCCAATTGAATTGCCCACTGACCGAAGGTGTGCTTGCGAAATGTGGGGTTAGGCGAGCGGCCCAAAAACTTTCGGTTCCACACGTGAGACAGGACGTCACTCATTCGATAAGAAAAAGAAACGGCCCTCGCAGCGACAGACGTCTAAATACATCCCCCGCACGACCCAATTGATCTCTTGAACTTGCTCAATTTTATTTTCTCGTACCCGATCTCACCTCTGCGATCTACGAACATTGATCAAATCGGGAAGACCATAGAGTCAGCACAAGACCCCACCAGTTCACCTACAAGATGGCATATGACCAGGACGCAGTGCTCGACCTGCAACGCCAAATCGAAAACATGAAGAACCAAATCGGCAATTCCGTCTTCGACACGTACCAGACGTCCCTCACAGGGCGCTACTGCAGTCCGGCAATGTCTCAACTCTTCTCCCAGCGGTCCCGCCACTCGACTTGGCGCAAACTCTGGCTGTACCTGGCTGAATCGGAGAAAGAGCTGGGTATCGAGACGATTAGTGAAGAGGCACTGCAGCAGATGAGGGATCATTTGACGGTAACAGACCGGGATTTTGAGATTGCGAGGGTTGAGGAGAAGAAGAGGAGGCACGATGTTATGGCGCATGTGCATACCTTTGGGCAGGTTGCGCCGAGTGCGGCGGGAATTATACATTACGGGGTATGTTTCTCTCTTCATTTTGATAACCTAGTGGGGGGTGTCTGTCTTTGTCACGTGTGGTGACAAAGAGCTCTTCTATTTGACCAAGCGGATCTAAGATGAGAGATGGGATTGCTAACTGTAATATTCCAGGCAACAAGCTGCTATGTAACCGACAATGCAGAGCTGATTCTCATGCGCGATGCTATAGACCTTATACTTCCCAAACTCGCAAAGGTCATCTCCAACCTCTCTGCATTCGCCCTGCAGTGGAAAGCCGAGCCTACGCTGGCGTACACGCACTTGCAGCCTGCTCAACTCATCACCGTTGGCAAGCGCGCCGCTCAATGGGCGCAAGATCTGCTCTTTGACCTCGAAGCCATCGAGCATGTTCGTGCAGGCCTGCAATTCCGCGGCGCCCAGGGAACCACCGGAACGCAAGCCTCGTTCCTTGAAATCTTCAACGGCGACTCAAAGAAGTGCGATCAGCTGAACGAGCTGTTGTGCAAGAAGGCCGGATTCCCAAGCTGCTATGCCATCTCGACGCAAACCTACACCCGCAAGGTCGACCTCATTGTCGCCAATGCCATCGCCGGTCTCGGCGCCTCGGCCCAGAAGATCACAGGAGACATCCGCCACCTGGCCGCATGGAAGGAACTCGAAGAGCCGTTTGAAAAGGACCAAATCGGCAGCTCAGCCATGGCGTACAAGCGCAACCCCATGCGCTCAGAACGCATCTACAGTCTCAGCCGCGAACTAATGAGCAAGCCAGCCAGCTTCGCCAACACGCTAAGCGATCAATGGATGGAGCGCACCCTCGACGACAGCGCCATCCGCCGCATCGACATCCCTGAAATGTTCCTCCTTGCCGACGCCATCCTCCTCTCCCTCGACAACGTCACATCCGGCCTCGTCGTCTACCCCAAACGCGTCGACGCCCGCGTCCAAGAAGAACTCCCCTTTATGATTACAGAAAGCATCATCATGAAACTCGTCGCAAAGGGCGAGTCCCGCCAAGAAGCCCACGAGCAGATTCGCGTCTTGTCCCACCAGGCGGGCAGCCAGGTCAAGAACGAGGGTAAATCGAATGACCTGGTTGATCGTATTCGTCAAACGGCGTTTTTCAAACCCATCTGGGGCGATCTGGATGCCATGTTGGATTCTAGCTTGTATACGGGGCGCAGCGAGCAGATTGTGGAACAGTTCTGTGGGGCGGGTGGTGTGCTTGAGGGGAAGCTCGGTGCGTATAAGGCGTATATTGACAAGGCTGGTGTGGCGGAGCTTAACGTTTGAGGCCGGAAGGACGGGTCAAAGTGTGGTTTGGCTTCTAATGATTTTATAGCAATTTATGTGCAAAAAGTTAACGTCGAATGTCTTCGCTTGTGGTCCGTTCTACCACTTGACTAACTAGGTGTTTCTTCTTTCCGTTCCACGAGTCAACCAGTGAAAAGAAGCACATGGATTCAAATCGTGATTACTTTTATGGTGCATAGCATTGCTTCTAATAATTTTGTCTGATAGGGTTCCACTCAATCCACATCGGAAACTAAATATACAGATATAAACCATATGCAAGATACGATAAAGGAAGTCATTAGCCCAACAGCAGCAAGGCAAAACTCACATGGATCTACGCTCATACCAACCGACTCACCAAACAATGATCATATGTATACAAGAAGAAAACAAAAAAAGCGCTTAAGAGAGTTTAATGCCAACTGGAAAAAGAAACATGCAAAGTTAGTACGCATCGCCAAAGATCTCCTTGGGACTCTGCACCATATCCTCCTTCATCGCTGCGCGCCTCCTGCCTTCCATCTTCTGCATCATCTTGCGGTCCCGCTTGTTCACCAGGTGAGGTGTGACGGGCGTGATGGGGGTAAAAGGCATGTAAGCACTATACGGTGTGAACGGGACACCCGTCTTGGGCGTCGTCATGGAGAGCTTCTCCACGCGCCTGTCCAGCACGGTCGTCTGGATACCAGGGGACCGGAGGGGTTCTGCAAAGCTACGCAGGGGTAACGACGACGATTTGGTTGAGGTAGCCGATTTGGGCGATGTGGCGGATTTGGGGAGCGTTAGGGTTTGCGCGTGAGATGGCGGGGCGAGGTTGGTGGTCAGGGGTCGCAGGCGCTGGGGAGCCGGGCGGGGGAGGGGTTGTACTTGGTCGAGTTCCTCGTCTGGATCATAGGGTGTTGTGGGCGAGTTTGGCTGCGTTGGTGGCGAGGGAGGTGCGCCTGGTTGGTAGAAGCGTGGGGACAGCGGTGTGCGCGCGTCGTCATCCGAGTCTCCGCCTGGGTACTTTTGCACAGGGCCGGAGATGCGCAGGTTCTTGAGGTTGAAGCGCGCATTCTTGCTGCTATTGGGGGCGGGGGACGGCTGTGCCCGCTTGGAGAGGACACCGCGGGGACTCGCGGGAATTTTCTGCTCTTGTAGGCGATCGCGAGGTAGAGGTGCGGCCTTGGGCCCGTTATGGAAGTCCGGTGGGTAGATGGCCTTGACGGGTGATATAGGACTGTCGTCGTGTGGTGGTCGGGCAACGCTGATAGCTGATGGTCTTCGTCGCTCTTGTCCAATCATCTGGGCCTCTTCTACGCTGACGTTGGAGTAGTGTTTTTGGGCATCGTGGTCCATGACGGCGGCGTACAGGCGCTCCATATCGGCCTGCGCTTGGTTTTTGTGGGCGTCAAGGACCCTTTGGTCGAAGGAGCCAGGCGACTGAACCATTGGGCTTTGCGGACTGCCAACAGCAGAGTCGGTCTTCTTGAATTTCCTGAGCCACGAGCGAGCCGATAATGGTGGCGAGGCGGGCCCTGGCGACCTGAGGGCAAATGGACTCGGCTTGTCCTGAAGTTCCAGCTCCAGATGCTTGGGCGGTTCGAGTGCCTTTCGTCTCATCTTTCTGCCAACAGTGAGGAGTAATACTCCCCAGATAAGTACTGTAAGGACGTAGCCGCCGACAACACCGCCGACGTCGTATGCTAAACGGTTCCGGTCTCGAGTTGCGTGATAGGAGGCAGGAGGGCCGTCCTGCGGTGAGGGAGCAGGGTCACGGTAGTTCTTTGTGAAGTCGTAGGGTGCTGCAGAGGCGCTTGAAATGACCAGAATCAAAGACAGGAGTGCTGGAGGAAGCGCCCTCTCCAGCATGATTTAAAGAAGAAAATGAGAGGGGGGAAGCGAGGGGTGTTTGTTCACACACACACACACTCTCTCTCTCTCTCGCGGATCACGACGATCTAGGGCTGTAGAGGGAATCACAAATTGCCCGCTTCCCGACAGAGAGGAACCGGGTGAAGTGCAAAGTGTAACAGCTGGCGACATGGTGGGCGGCTGGTGCTGTAAGTATGTCTGGCCAGCGGCCTGCAAAACGGCCGCCTCTCCCTGCGAGTGGATGGAACGAGGAAACGAAGGACTAGGTGTGATGGGCTTGTCGAGGGCGTTGGGGCGTGTGATTGGAGAGCATGTTTCTTGAGCGACATGCAGGCGTCCAGTGGAGGCATCTTACCAGCCGCCGAGGCGGGGTCCGCTTCTCAGCCTTTCTATGCGAACTAGAGCGAGACGGCCGGTGCAGGGCCGACTGACACCTGGCTGCGCGTTTGTCGACTCGACGACCTTGGGTTGTGTTGCTTTTGGCATTGAGAGTGCGCTTGGTGGTGACTCGACTCTCTGTTGGTTATAAAACAAGTTTCGCCGTGCCGCAGCGCTCGAGCACCCACACGATCAACTTCACCCAACCTCCCGGACGATCTGCCTTTCTGCCCACTCGAGGCACAGTTCGCGGGAAGAGCGGTCCGCATGCATGAAAGACGGCCCCTGCAACTGCAAAGTCCAAAAAGGCACCCCAATCGCATAATCCCATTCGTCCAGAATTCAATCTCTAGGCGCCCGCTAACGCGAATCAGCTTTCCGTCACCCTCCTTATCACGTATCACACAGGCCAATGTATTTTCGTTGCGGTGTGACCAGGGAACGAGCCATTCGGCTTTATTTATTACAAGACCCTCTGCGTCTGGCCTCGTGGTGTGAATTCTACGCGATGATTCTCATCTTCATGCAAAATGCGAGTCGTATCACACAGGCTACTTGCAGCACAGCACTAGCGACCTATTTCGAGGACATATCACCCCCATCGCCTGTGACGGCAATGGAGATTGGCCGTTTCCACGACATGTGAGATACAAGAGCATATGAAAGAGTTTCCTTGTCACCATCAAAGCATGATTATCAGGAGAAGGAGTGTGTGCCCAGATAGACACACGACATGGGTATTTTCCATTGTTCCGCGTCAACCTCTCTCGCCCCCCATCTCCGCTCTGCGAAGGTCCGCCGTCGCACCCAAGATGGCTACCTAACAATGCATCGCTCCGATGCTGGATTAGCGAATGATAGTAAAGTTATCTGCCCAGAAGAGGCTATGGGAGCTTACCCTGCCGTAAAGGACGCGCATCAACGCTATACAAAAAAAAGGTACTGCATCTGCTACTTGCCGTAGACGCTGCGCTCCTCAGAGTGGAAGGAATATCGAGTCCATTGTCGGTCGCTCACTTCCCCTCGGCCTTTGCAGTGAGCGCTTCGTCCAATCCAGTAGGCTCCCATACACTCTTCTCCTTTTTGTTCTGTACCCAAAGGACGTCGCCCTTGAGATAGGCCACTGCACCCCCTCGTCCGGTAGCACTTGCTGTGATTCTGAACAGCGGTAACCCAGTAACCTCATGAGCTTCCCGAAGCGGTATCAGAAGCAGATTCTCTTCGGCACAGAACTCCTCCACAACGTCCTTGAACGTCGCCTCCTCCACTTGCGGCGCTGGGCGCGGGGGTTCCTTGTTGATTGACTTGGACAGCTGCGGCGTCTCCGGGGAGGCGCCGGTACTTTCAATCCGCGGTAGAGGCAGGTCTGTCAGCCTTGCATCACCAAGATCCAGTGCCTGGTTGATGAGGGTATATGCTTCGTTCCAACCCGACGCGACTGAAGGTAGACTGTTGATGTCTTCCTTCAGGATCTCGTCCCGCCACCACTCGATCCACTTTTCCACCTCCTGGAAGACCACCTCTTCGCTAGATAGCCATTGGTGGATGATACCGAGGAACTTGGGGAAGAATTGGGCCCTGAGAAGCTCCCCAATGACCTGGTTCGAGACCAAACCTCTCCAGGCGAAGACGGCCTCTAGGGGAGCCAGGTCTTGTTCTGCCGGGTTGATCTCAAAGTTGTCGCGTAGATACGCTGCAAAGCGCGGTACGAGATGGGCTACGAGGAGTCGATCAAACTCCTCTTTTCCAAACACCTTTCTCCAACTATCCATACCCGGCAGCGGGCCACGCGAGAGGTCGATTGACTGCAACGCATGTCGAATCTTGCGCTTAATCTCAGCAACAAGGCCTGAGCCTTTAGGATCCAGATCAGCCGGCTTTAGGAGCGGCAGCCACTCCACTATCCATGTATGTGGGCTCTTCTTGAACTTGCGTGGATTCCACTCGTGCACCGAAGTAGAGAGTTTACGTGTGACCTGCTCAAGCACCCGCTTCGCCACGAAAGGTGGTAAGACGGGTGTCCAAGCTTCCACAAGGTGAACCATTGGGTGTGGGTCCTTGACGTCCCATTGTGTCACTGCTGAGCTCACAGTAGGCAACCATACTTTCAACATCATGGTTTCGTATGATGAAGTAGTGCCGCGCTTGATAGTGTCTTCTTCGTCGATGTTGGTGCGACTGACCAAAGCTTCCGAGGGATGAGTGTATGCCTGAGAAATAATCCTCCGGCTTCGCGGCTGAATTATGTTGGCTAGATCAGAGAAGGATGCTGCGACTTCCTCCAGGGCGTCCTCGAGGGGAGCCCATAAAGCTACTACTCTGGAGAAGTGTGGGTATATGACGGCGATAGATTCTCGGTGCAGCGGCTTCGATGGGTACGCGGCGCGCAGGCTCTTGAGGCCTTCGCAAACAACGTCGAGGGTGCCCGTACGAAGAGACTCGAGTCGAGCCTGCATGTCTTCGGCCTCATCTAGTCGTCTTTCCAGGGCTTCCAATTCTTTCTCCAGGGCGTATTCTTGTGGCGGAATAGCCTTGGACTCGATTTCTAGCTCCTCAAAGGCTTCAGAGAAGCTGTTCAAGTCTCTCCGTACACGCGCTTGCAGGGAGCTCTCGAAGGGAACCACGTCTGTGCCGCGGAGAGAGACGCCAGATGTAGGCGTAGATGCGCCCGTCGTCGCGTCGATTATGGACTGTAGCGCGAGCGGTACGTGCATGCCTGCCGCCTCAAGTTCGAAGAGCGTCTTTTTCGGTCGCGGGGCCGTTGTTCGCGCCTCTCCTCTCGCCTTGGCCTTCTTCTTCCTCTCCCGGCGCTCTTCTTCGGAAGTATCGACGTAGGTCTCGCCATTTGCCTCTGCTTTCCTTCTTTCTTCCCGCCTCTGCTGCTCACTCTTCTCGGCGACGATACCAACACCGCCCTTGGTACCTCGCATCACCACCTGGATGGGCTCCGAAATTCCAGCTCCTTCCTTTCCCAGCCCGCCCTCTCCTCTGTAGCCCATCTTGGCCAGCATCTTTGCGCCAAAGCCCGACTTGAGCTTTGCGCTGCCATCGTCCGTCTTTGCCTTCTTGTTCGACTCCTGCCGAAAAGTGCGCTTCCGCTTGACCCCTTCGCCGCCGTCCATGTTGAAGAAGAAGAAGATTGCGAGCGCGTCACAATCGGTCTGGGGTATACGTATGTGGCAATTGAGCTGCTGGTCGGCGAATGGGTGGCTACTGACTTTGTGCAGTAGGCAGCCTGGAGTTCGCGAGGAGGCAGCCCGGATGTCGCGCGAGCTACAGACGTCACAGTGTGGTGAATTCGATTGTCTTGTGTATGAGATTGGTGAAGGTGCAGCTCATGCGCATGCGCGCCTCGGGTGGCAGTGTCGCAAGATGGCGTGCAATAATATAAATTTTGGATGCGGAGGTGAGGCTACAGCGAAGCGTGACTGCGCTAGGAGCCACTGTTGGCGCGCCAGCCGTCACCCTTGCATCGACGCGTGCTATTCTTGGAACCCCGTCTCGGTCCCTCTACAGGATACCCATTTCTCTCCTTTACGCCTTCTGCTCACAACATTGCCCTCGCTCAGT
The DNA here is from genome assembly GCF_010015615.1 of Cucurbitaria berberidis CBS 394.84. NCBI lineage: Eukaryota > Fungi > Ascomycota > Dothideomycetes > Pleosporales > Cucurbitariaceae > Cucurbitaria > Cucurbitaria berberidis. Next base: position 2,825,813 of record NW_024468937.1, on the reverse strand, counting down.
GCCCAATTCTCCCGCCATGGCCTCGCCGCCGCCCATGTCGCAGCCAGCGCCCATCCGATCGCCCAAGAAGAGCAGTGACAACCTGCGCCATCCGGTCCCCGACCTCCAATCGCTGCAGGGAGCCTACGTTGGCAATATTGAACGTCTCGAGGAACATGCCGAGCGCATGAGTGAGCCAGGCTCGGATTTGCAAGAGGAGATTCGGAAGTCCTATTCAGAGCTGAAGCGGTCCACCAGCCGGCAATCCTCGGTCTACTCGTCAGCGCCCTTGGACGAGCCGACGCGACTATTCACTACCCGAAGCCGTAACGTCTCGACCAGCTCACACGCTAACTCCATCGTGGATCTGAATGGAGGGGCCCGGTGGGGTGGCTATTCCCCCGGCGGCTATGTCACGTCGCCTGTCGGCTCCCTCCACTCTAACTCCTGGTCGAATGCTTCGACTAACATACAGCGGCAACGCTCGGAGTCAAAGGCCTCGCGTCTTGGTCAGGTCATGCACCCGGAAGAAGTCGATGGCGACATGTCACAATATCCTGCATACCCTGGGTCACCCAAATCGCCACGATCCGCCCCGCTCGCCCTACACCAGGCCGATTCCCCGCCACCAGCAAGCCAACGGACAGTCTCGTCCTTTACGAGAATATACGATGAAGTCGCCGACGGGCTACCCGAAGAGCTGCGAAACAGCGTCAGACTAAGCCAACCACCAGATCATGTCCAACAGCAACACGAGGAAGACACCCAGTATCAGTACGCTGGCCGCCAGCAATTCCTGGATCGGCCACCCACGGCCGCCTCGACCGATACAACCCACCAAGCCCGCACACTATGGCACGACTTCGATGGCGCGCATTGCGCAGATACCGTTATTGAGGAAGAGCCTGCACCTTCCCATGGCAGTCACAGCCGGCACTCCTCCAACCAGTCCTTCCTAATGAGATCCAACCCCGATGCTCCCGCCATGGGCATACCACCACCAGACGACAGCATGGTTTTCTATCCCGCCCCAGTACCGAGAATGCTGAATCTTCCGAAACGGCTGTCGCAGTTGCCGGCCGTAGGTGTACAAGCCAAGCGACGTACACAGTTACTGGAGTCAATGCAGCAAGAGAAGAGAAAGTCTACAGCGTTGCTTGCCGAGATGGCGGATCCTCCAAAGTCCAACAACAGGAAAAGCCGGCAGAGTTTGATGGCTCTTCCTCCGCAGCTGCGCGCGAGTGCCTATTTTGACCAAATTGCCCCTGCACAAGATTTTGCTATCAAAGGTGAATCGGCTGAGGTTACTCTCGAAAGTATTCTAGATGCTTCTGCAAACGCCCCCGTCTCTGCATTTACGGATCATCCATTCGCGGGGCAGGTGGGTAAAGAAGTATACGGCCCAGAGCACAAGCGCAGGACCTCAAAGTTCCCAGAGCCACCACAGACGCTACAAGAGACGAAGAGACGAAGCTCTTTCAATGTTCTTGACACACAGCGCAACTCGAGTGGTGATCCGTTGAACAAGCTGAAGAAGCGCAACAGCTCTGCCGATATGAATCTACTCATTGTCAAGGCGAGCGAAAGCCGGATGAGCCTGGGCGGTGAGCTGGACGAACGTGACGAGCACGCAAGGGGCCCGGAAAATGAGCATGACACTACGCCTACGAGACGCTCATTCGAGGACGACGATGATCGTGATCCAGATGATATGCAGGACGAAGAACCTCTAGAGGAAGAGGAAGAGGAGGAAGAACAGTACTTTGGTGCTCCAACGACCTTACTTGCCGAACTTCAGCTGCGCAAAGCGAAACAGAAGACTCGCAACATGAATTACGCGACTCTGGTTGAGCAAGGCATGATGACTTCTCATAGGACTCTCCTCCAAATGGATGACATGGCCGAGAAAGAGAAGCAAAAGCGTCTTAAAAAGAAGGTGCATCTTGCCTGGGAAGCACAAGCACAAGATGATGATGACTCCGACGACGATGTGCCCCTTGGAGTACTCTACAAGCAGGGTGGTGGTCAAAATCAGGAACCGAGCCAGCCTCTCGGCCTAATCGCGCAGCGACAGCTGGAAGACAGTGAGCCGCTCAGCAGCCGCCGCAATAGGTTGCGAGGAGGAGATCCGACAAGATCAAGAGAGCTTAGTCCCAGCAAACGAGGCATGCAGTACCTAGGTGTCCCTACAACGACAACACCTGGACCCGAATCTGATGCAGAGGAAGGCGAGACTTTGGGTGAGCGTATGCGCCGCCTCAAGGACAAGCAGATGCTCGAAGCAGCTCTTGGGGATGATGTCCGTAAGAGCACGGTTAGTGGTGATTTTGCTTCCGAGATGTTCAAGAAGTTCGGTGTCTCGGAAGGTGATGAAAAGAAGCCAGAGCGCCCTCAACCCACACCATCTCCAGGTATCGAAGAAGAAGAGACCCTGGGCCAGCGCCGAGCTCGACTACAAGCCGAGGCTGCCGCTCGTCCTGCCCGCCCGCAATCGTCTATGAGCTTGGCTGATGTCCTCTCCGCCAATCCCATTGACTCCACAGACCAAGCCCGCACCGTCTCGAACGAAGCGTTAATTTCACACCTGCCTCAAGGCAGTCTCTTGCACCAGAACGTCATCGCTGAAGAACGTCGGAAAGCCCAGCGCCTGGCGCAGAATTCGCGAACGTCAAGCTATGGAAATATGGACCCGCTGCTACGCAATGTTGATGATAAGAAGATAAAGGAAGACGAAGCACTCGCCGCCAGGATTCAGGCGTACAAGAATAAAATGGCTGGTATAGGGCAGTCTCCGAACATGATGTACAATAACGGGCAAATGATGGGTGGGCCCAATATGTCTTCGTCAAACCTCCCTGGCATGATGGGCATGAACGGCATGGGCATGATGTCCCAGCCCAACCTCAACATGCCCATGAATACCATGCAGCAACCAATGATGCCTATGAACATGGGCATGATGGGTATGCAGTACCCACAAGGCAACCCCGGCATGATGCGACAGGGCTCTATGATGAACATGCCAATGATGGGCGGTATGAACATGGGCATGAACGGCATGGGTATGAATGGCATGCCAATGGGAATGGGCATGCAGCCGCAGATGATGATGCAGCAGCCCATGGATCCGAGACAGAGAGATCAAATTGATCGTTGGGTGCAGGACGTTCGCCATTGATTTTCTTTACATTTCGCTTCTTTTGTACATTGTTTCGTTTCTATAGCTGCATTGGCGTTCGCATTGCATCACAACATGGCATCGTATGGCGTTTTCGGGTTCTGTCCTTATAGCGCATATATGCATCCATCACGTTTAGCTCGGGGTATTCACTATAATTAAGGTCAACGCATGGAGGAAACGAATTTACACATTTATTTGGTCCATTCGTATTGCGTTTGCATGTCTTGTGTCTCGTCTATACTAATATAACTAACTATTAATATAGTCGTTCATGCTGTCAGGTTTGTGAAGCCCCTTTGATATAGGTTTTTGACAATTGCCCCTCTATCTAGCTTGTGGTAAGTGTTAACACACACACGCATAGGAGGACTAATGTAGATATGCAAACAGTGCCAACTAAGTAACAATAAAAGTAACCCGCTAAACGGCATACAGAGTTCTATAGATACAATCTTGTTGTCATCGTCCCGCGCGGCATGAGGCAGCGCATATAACAAAGAAGAAGGGTGTCGCGCGAAGAGCTGTTGAATTGTCAAAATCAAACATTCCAAGTTCCATTCCATTAAAACCTCCATACGACGCCATATGTCTGTGGCAGAATCTAGATGGAGTCACTCAAGGGAGAGAGGTAAGTACAAGAAAGAAAATATTGTAGTAGTAGCAGCAGCAGCAGCATCATAGCCCAATCTACGCGCAGCCCCAGCTACCCAGCATCTTAGCCTGCACAAAAGCGAAGAGGCAGCGTAATAGAAGAAAAAGAAACTGTCCATATACGGACAAAACCGCGGCTACAAGATAGAAACGGATTTGTTGTCGCGACAAGTTTCTCAAACCAACCCACCCATCCACCCATCCACCCACCAAAAGCAAACATACACGGCGGGTGTGGCAGAAGAAATCAAAAGAATACGAATAAATAAAACTTTGTTCTGCCCGCTAAAAAAGCCCAAAAGCCGCTAAATGCGAAAGTAGTTGGAGTTTGAGCCCAACCGAATCCATCTCTTGGTGAAAAAGAAGAATCTTGTAATGCCTGTCATACCTGTACGAGAATGAAAGATGTAAAACACAAAGGGAATACCCGGGGCAAGAGAGCTGTATGATGGCCGTCAAGAATAAAACACCCACCAGAACGCCGGTCGCTAGATGATCGAATGATTTCTTTGCGATAAACATATGCTAGGAGTAGTTGCGAGAGGAGCTTGTTGGTGGACGAGATGGCCGAGGGGGATGTGGCGAGAGGCCACTGGGTCTATCCGATTATGGTAGGGCGCGGGGTGTTTCAAGATTCCAATTTTCATAGACCTTCTTTTCTCCCCTTAAAAGTTTGCAAGTCCGTTCTTGCTGTGACGTTTACTAAAGCGCTTCCTGCCCTTGAGCGAGTCAGTGTCGGTATGGTCTTTACGAAGATGGCCATGGCCATGTCTTGCAGTAGGGATGTTGACACCATCTAGAGCGGAATCTCCGTCCAACGTACTTGTTGGGGTGGATAGGCTTGAGCCGAGCTCATTAAGTGCGGCATCGCCAGCATACGCAGAATTCTGCATGGTCTGTGAAAAGGCGTAGTCGCGAGCTTGTTCGATGCTGTCGAGCCATTCTTGGCTAGAGTATTTACTACCATCGGGGTCGCTCGTGGTGCTTTTGGGGTCTTCAAAGACATATTGCTTATCTCGCTAGACATTGGTTAGTATATTGCCATGGCTAGATGGATATGTTGACGTACTGTTTCTACAAGCCACGCAGTGAGACCCTTTGAATTTTGATACGATCTCCACGCGCAACCGGCTGACAACAACGAAACCTCCTCTTTAAGCTTCTTGTCGTTTGTGCCTGCCGCACACATCAAAACACGGGCGTTCGAGGTGATCATCACCAGGCGTGAACGTTTCTTAATCGTATTTCCACCAAAGAAACGCGAGAACTTTTTGGGTGGCTCGGCGGGTTCCTCCTTTCCGCCTACGGGGTGACCCGCGGGATGTTGTGTAACAAACATATTGCCGAGCTTCAAAATCCGCTCATCTCTCTTGGTCAGGACAGGGGACCAATCAATGTCAAGTTGACTGGGAGGTGGCAGTTCAGTGATGAGCCTTGGCTTAGGTCGGACTTGACTACCAGCCACTGATGGTGCGGGTGTTGATGAACCTAGTGCTGTGTTAGCCACGAGAACGTCTTCATGTAAAAAAAACCGTACTTACCATTGAGTTTGATGGGCTCGTGCGGAGGAGGTGCATAAGCCTTCAGACGCGGAGCCTTCTGTTTCCACAACCCTTTACCCCATACAACTCCGTCGAAGAAGGCATGGTTCTTGATATGCTCCATCGGTAAGCGCGTCAGTGGATCCAAAACTAACAACCTCTCGACTAGGTCTTTCGCAAGTGGCGGGAATCCGTCGGGGAAAGTGTAATCTAAGCCCACAATTTTCTGAAATGTCATGTACTCGTTCGCAGCCTTGAATGGAGGCCGGCCAACAAGCAGTTGAAAAATGATACATCCAAACGCCCACAGATCGCTCGCCTTACAAGCGTTCTTATCCGTCAGCAGCTCTGGCGATACGTATTCGGCTGTTCCAACAAAAGACTGTGCGCGATCCGATTGCGCGCCTTCCAGCGGATCCCCAGTTGTTGAACCAACACCATTTGGCTTCCTTGAGTCTAAGATCTTGGCGGTGCCGAAATCGGTAATCTTGACGTGTAGTGCATCATCGAGCAAAACATTCTCGGGCTTGAGATCTCGATGTATTACGCCCTTGTTGTGCATGTAATCGATGGCATCGAGTATCTGGGCTCCGTAGAATCGTGTGCACTCGACGTCGAAAGAGCCCATCTTCTTGAGAAAGCCCAGCAGCTCGCCGCCGGCTGCCAAATCTAGGACAAAGTAGAGCGAGCGCTCGTCTTGGAAGGTGTAGTATAGTCGAACGATGCCGGGATGCTCGGTTAATCGGTTCAGTGTGTCTTTTTCAATGTTTACGTATTTGACCTTCTTCTCCTTGATGATATGACGCTTGTCGAGCACTTTGATGGCGTATTCGCGTAGCGTCTGTCGGTCGGTAGCGGCGAGTACGGTGCTGTAGGAGCCTTCACCCAGTGTTCTGCCAAAGGTAAAGTCCTTGACGCCCTTTTTTACCACTCTTGTTATGGGTCTGCCGTTCTGATCCACCTCTTGCCGTGTGCTCACGGCTGCGCCCCTGTCCTTCCATTCCTCGCTACTCGACAATGGACCGCCCTCGATGCTGTAGGGTGAGCTGGACAGATGTGGCAGAAGCGGGGGGGCTCCATCCATGGGTATCCGCCTCGAACTTCTCCGGGGCGGCAATGGGCTGTTCATGGCGGACAGTTGGGCGGATTGGCGATATGGGTCTCGGCGGCTGGCCTCTCGCACTGGCATGGCACTTGGTGCAACTCGCGAGCTGGACGTCCTCCGCACATCGAGCGCCATTGCCTCGTCGTTGTATCGATAGGTGCCTGGGGCGGTGGTGGAGCTCGTGGACAGGTTGGGATGTTGGTACATGCTCGTCGAAACGGGCCGCTCTCGGATCGGCTGGGGCGGCGGCGGGCCATTGCGTTGTTGCAGCATGGGCGGTTGGGCGTAGGGAGGAGGGTAGGAAGCTTGGTGCTGGGCCTGGTGGGCCAAGGGCATCGACTGGCGGTGGGAGAGGCGCGGCGACTGCGAGGATGACGACGACCTGGTCTCAGCCAGCGGGGAGGGATATTTCGAGGGCGACGACGAGGGCGAGCTGGTGCCAAAGGCATGCGGGTTGATGCCGAGCAAGCCGCCTGCCTGGGGCGGCTCGTCTGGCAAAGCATATGGGGCGGCGTCCTGGGGCTTTGGCCTGTCCTTCTCTGTGACGGTACTCGACGACGATGGGCGCGAGGGCGATGACGAAGGCCGGGCCGGGGCTTGGGCAGTCTGGCTCTCTGTGGGCAGGCGGTGCGGCGGAGGGGACGAGGCATTGTCTTCGTCTTCGTCTGGATTCGCAATGCGCAGCCCGCCGAGGGACTGCGACAGGCTCAGGTCGCCATTCATCGTGGGCGGCCACTGGGCAGAGCAAGAGCACAGCAGAGCAGCGTTGCGCTGCGCTGGCGGTAAACGAGCGAAAGGAAGCAGTCGAGGCAGCGAGGGGACAAGCCGTAGCGCGACGACGCTAGGTAGATCGGCGTGTTTGCAATTTCAGGGGGGGCAGCGAAGGCATGGGAGCGCCCAGAGGCCAGTATAGTCCAACAAGGGGATTATTGCCGTTGGGGGTTGAGGATAGCGATTCCGAGCCCTGTGCCTTGTGCCTGTGCCTGTAGCGTCGTAGCGTAGCCCGCTGATGTCGTGTCTCGGCAAAACCGCTGACAACCTCACCACTCGCTCAATCAACCATATCCGATAGCTGACCCCGTGGATGGATGAGATGTCGAGTTACCGTCTCGGTGTAATTACGATGCTGTCACCTATGCAAGAGTATGGTATGGCTTCAGTTCCCGCAGCGTGCGCATACACATACACACACACACACACACACACGTGCTGCTACGACAAGAACAACTGTATACGTTTTTCGAACAAGAAAGAGGCGTCACACGCAAGCAAGAAACAACATGGCTGTCCATGGTCTGGCAAGAGCTTTTCGTCACCTGCCTGTGGTGTCCACTACCTGTTCTGCCAGCCAGCCTTTCCAAACGCATATCCCAAATCATCACAGGCAGAAACAACGATGAAAAGCGCAGTAGGTCGTGCCAGCTACCGTCATCTCAATCATCATGGGTAGAAACAACGATCAAAGCCGCAGTAGGTCGTGCCAGCTATTCCCTCTCAACCATCATGGATAGAAACTACGATCAAAGCCGCAGTAGGTCGTGCCAGCATTAACACTCTCCATTTGGCCTTCACCTTATTCTCTTCTCTTCCCAGACTCGCTAACCCCAGGCTCCATTTGCCCATACTCATTGGCAAGACATGTTACGCTTGAGGCCCTCAGAACTCACCCTGACGCCCGAGCATGTCGACGAGTCGTTTCGCCGCATAGCACATAGGCACTCGTCAAGAGCCACGACTGTTGCACCATCTCGAGCCTCTGCACACCCTGGCCGGCCCATCCTCAGGCGTGGTCCGCAGAGATCAACTCAGGATGCCATCACTGCCCTCGGGGACATTCCTATTCTGAGACCTTCGTCTCAGCAAGCTGTATACACATCCGTGGAAGAGGATATTGACCACAGCCATCATTCTCAAGTCGAAGAGGCTCCTATAGGCACAAGTCCACCTGCATCGAACGGACAGGCGGTATCCGCACTCACAGCAGCCTCGTTGGCACTCCGTAGCATGCATATTCCATTCAGGCTCACACGATATCACCAAGCCTCGCACACAGCATCTACTCCTGACGAGCCAGCGCCTACAGACGCGTCGAATCATGCAACGCCTGGCCCAGCTGGGACATCCAGCCCCGTCAACATGAGCGAAAGGACCTCCCAGCCGCGCCTGGAATTTTCTCCTAATAGCCCCGCAGAACTACGAGGAGGTGGTGGACCCAGAAGAAATCGTGCCCCTGCCTCACCAGAAAGACCCCGCGCTCCCTCTCTGTCGCAACAGGGGCAGAGACCCAGTTCGCCTGGGACACAAGAGCGTTCACAAAACGCTGTCGATGCCGAGCAAGGTCCGAACGAAAGACATCCAACAATATATCTACAGGGATTTTTCACAGACCCTAACATAACCCCTGGCGGGGTCAGTTACGACTTCGAGGAACTTCACCCACGAACCGAGCCACCTCGCCGTAGCAGTCGTCAGCCAATGCTCACGCGCAGTTTCTCTTCAGGCAGCGCTCCTACTTTCGCTCTACCACAACGGCCAGATGCATCCAGGTTGTCTACAGACCATGGGTATAGCATCATACCAGCGCCCCAGCCTCCGATGCGTCCTCCGACTCATTTTCCGGGTATCTTCAATACGCATAATCATGCATCTTCCTTACCAAGCATAAATAATGTGTACAGATATGTCTTTCAGGCTGATCAGGTTAATGCGGGATCGAGACAGCCCAGCAGTGAAAGTTCAGGTGCCAGTGCTGCATTCTCTTATTATGGCTCAGATCTTCCTGCATCGCGGAATTCGAGTAGCACACAATCGGCACCGGATCAGGTTGCTCAGTATGATGGTGCTGTTCCTTCAAGACATGTTAGTCACGCTGCACACAATCCACCTCGTCCGTTGGAAATTGGTGACCGTTTCCCCCCACCTCGCCCGTTAGAGATTGGTGACCCTTTCCTGCGGCCGCTGTCCCGAAGAGGCTCAAGCCGGTCATCGCCGAATTTAGCTTTGTCTGTTCAACATGGCATTTCGCCATTGCCATCGATGCCCTACACTCGTGGGCAAGGCGTCCAGAGCTCTCCACAGCCCCCTCCTGGCTTGGTCAATAGCGTTGTTACAGGTGGGAATCCCATGGATGCAGCCACGGCGGCGGCGCAAGATCTTCGCTCGCCTCTTGACGATTATTCCGAGCAGTATCAACGTTCCCTACAAGCTCGGCTCGCCGCACAGAGGACACATGCCCAATCAAGATCATACCCCGGCCAGCTTGACGGGCTCAACACATACATGCCACGCCAAGGTATAGGTAGCCGTCCATATGGTACTGTTCAAGATCCGTATGGGCCGATGTCTACGGGTTATCGCCAACCACAGCCGCCCGTTCTTCGCTCCACCCTTGGTTCCTCCGAGCATGTGCCTTATCCACCAATACGAATGTCACAGTCTTACGACAGAAGCAGCCAGCCAATTAGACCCAACCCATTCGACGAAGCACCATCTTCTCTTCACTGGCAAGGTCAACCGCTTCGAGCAGCTCATGGTCATCAGAGTTCCGTTCAAGCCATACAAGGAATGAACGCACGACATAGTCAAGGACCCCTGCCTGGGCCCACCCAATTCAGCAGCATACCTCAGGAGGTTGTCCCTCGTGACATATCAAACCGGCCTCGTACGCAGCAACCGCAGCCACCGCATCATTTCGCTTCTAGAGTTTCACCACGCCCTCCCAATGGCGACTGGACAAGTGTTCCGTTGCCCATCACCCAGCCTAGACGACCGTCACAAGGTCACGTACCCTCAGAACATAGAGAACCCAGACTCTCGCCCGAAGTGCCGCGTAGATTTCTACCTCAGCGCGGTTCTTTTTCACTGCAGCCCGACGAAAGGCCTCCTCGCAACACCACGCGCTCTCGCCGCAGGCCATCTACTCTTAACCTCCAACCCACCCTCGATAGTCCTCTGACTTCCGTGGCCCTGGATCATGGCAGCGGCACCACCAGCAGACGACCACGGTCACTTCTTCCTCGCACAAGATCTGTACGTCCGCGTCTAGCCATCCCTGCACGCCAGCAAGATCAGGAGAACTCGGGCGAGGGCGAAATGGCGCTGATGAGAAGGGAGGAGGGGGCGATCAATTCGCGTTATGGAGAGGAGGAGCAGAGGGATGTTATGGATGAGACGCCGCCGCGGGTTGGGCGGGTGGAGCGACGCATGTTCGAATAATGGGGGTGGGAAAGCTGGGTGGAGGACTACGAGTTTTGTAAGATTGGACTGTTTTCATTGCTGGAGGATGGATGGATCCTTGGATACTGAGGTTGGATAAAGAAGGGGAGGATGATTGATACTAGGTTCGATTAGTATTCTATTGTACGTAGCTTTAGTTAGCTCATGACGTACAAGTGTCAATGCATGGCATTTCTAAGCTTGATAAGTAGGTTGATATGATTTGCATGTCTTGTCTATCCCTTCCACTTCGCCACGCACTCATATGTAACCGGCGAGAAAGATTACTCTACACCAAGTAGGACCTTGGTCCTCCCCTGATATGCAGGATGATAACACTATTATGAAAGAACAGGTGGCTTGCGCCATGGCCCTTCTATGCAACCACATCATTCGCCTCCGTCTCTCTCCGCTCCTCCTCTTTCCCGCCCAGCTTACCCGTTCTCCGATAAACCGCCTCAAGCACCGTGCGAATCTCCTGCAGAAAGCGATCCACTTCCTTCTCCGTGCCGATGGTTATCCTCAAGCACCCAAGACACCCATGCTCCTTTCCTCTAAACCGAACCACCACGCCCCTCTCTTCAGCCAAACCCTCGTATACCGCAAGCGCCGCTTCGTTCGACGGCTTTCCCCCCTTGTCCGCCGGCGCATCGAGGATCTGGTAGAGCAGGAAATTCGACTCCACGCCGCCGTGTAGTCTCCCCACGCCCGGAATCTGCGGAAGAGCAGCGATGAGCCTATCTCGCTGCTGGACGATAAGGTCCTTGTTCCTCCGCATAACGTCGAGGTGTTTCGGGCTGAGCGCCGCGCGCGCAAGCTGGCTCGTCGGATTGGGAATATTGTACGGCGCCTTCATAGCGTTGAGCAGGGACGCAATGGCAGGATGCGTAAATGCCGCGCCTAGCCGTATACCCGCCAGCCCAAACGCTTTGGACAGCGTCTGCATGACGACGAGGTTGGGCCACTCGGCCACCCACTCTGCTAGACTGGAGCCTTCGGGCGCGAAGTCAATGTATGCTTCGTCGAGCACTACGACGCCGTTCCAGCTCTCATGCTCGAGTATCGCTTGCACGTCTTCTTTCCGCAGAAGTTTCCCCGTTGGATTACCCGGTGAGCAGAGATAGGCTAGCTTTATGCTCTTGTCTTCGTCCAGCGCTTTCTTTATCGCTGGTACATCGAGATCAAAGCTTGGGGTTTGTAGTGGGATCTTGACGAGGTCGACGTCGTTGACTTGCGCGGAAACACTGTACATTCCATATGTGGGCGGACATGTGAGGATCTTTTCTCTGCCGGGGACGCAGAAAGCGCGGATGAGAGCGTCGATTGCTTCGTCGGAGCCTACGCCGACGAAGAGGTGGGCGGGCGTGATCGTTTTCGTCGTGTGGGCATGCGTGTTGCGGAGGTTGCAGAGGAGTTGTTTGAGCTCATCTTGGTGACTTTTAGGAGAGTGTTGTTAGCTTTCGCATGGAGATGGTGGTCAGTGACGGTGCGCGTACGGATCTGGGTATCGGTTTAACCCCAGTAGATCGACATTGATTGCGGACGATGAACCCGATGCAACATTGGCGTTCGCGCCTGAGAATTTGCCCTCGCCGCTCAGCGCTAATCCAGGTCCATATGCGTTTTCATTTGCGTCGAGGAGGATGTTCGTGCCGTCATCTTTGTAGTCACTGCGCGATTGTGAGCTTCGTACCGCGCAAAAGAGTCATGGAGCTTCACCTACTCGCGCGCACAGCGGTACGGCTCCAATGCTAGGATGTTGGGTCTTGCGCATTTCTGCAGATCAAACGGCGACCTTTTTGGAGCCATTGTGAGAGAGTTGTGGAGGTAGGAGAGTAGACGGCTTCGTGATTGTAACTAAAGTTAATGTTCGCGGGGAACTTTTGTATGGCGGGGCAGCGCTGCGGCGATGTCGGGAGTCATTCAGGTCCTAAGGTAGTCTACAAATAGCATGCATTTTGATGACTCGACGACACAATGACTGACTATCTTTCAATTTCTAGACTACGATAAGTTCATGGTTTTTACAGTTTGCTGTTGCTCTGGTGCTTATCTTCCAATGTCCATTTTGACTTCTAATGGTTGGATTGAAATAGCCGAACCAAAAAGACTATCTCATGCATACTCACAAACTAGTCAAAAACCGGAACCAGATTTTCTTGAAAGAACTCTCACATGCCGTCGACCCTGTCTGACGTGTAGAAAGCACCTAGAATATGGTTTGGATAATCTGGAACACCTTCATAAATCAAATACATCCGATATGGTCTAGTGGCTAGGATTTGCCGCTCTCATCGCAGAGTCAGCTCACTCCCTGTAGTGCCGGCAAGGCCCGGGTTCGATTCCCGGTGTCGGAAATACCCTCTTTTTGCCCTTTGATCGAGGTTTGGATGGTGGTGGTGGGTTTGTGGGACGTCGGGTGGTCAGGGGCAGAATTTTTGATGGTCACGTGACCATTATAACAAGGAACACAAGGCGCACTAGAAAATAAAGTCCACAACAGCAAATCAAGTTTCACAGCATCGATTTTGTAGAGGGAAGCATACGATACATCATTAGATCAATTAAATTGGTTCATCTTTGTCTACGTTTGTCCCACTCAAAATCTTTTACGGAAGGCAAGACAGAAGCGGTTTCAGCTTGTTGATGATCTGCGTCTGGACCGCTGCATCATTGACCGTCGACTTGTCATTCGCATCGCCCGGGCTGATCGTCACATAGCAGCTGCTGCCCCTCAGCAAGATGACATCGGCCTCCCACGGCAGACGCGTGCTGCCGCACCAGTTCGCATCCCGAGAGCTGAGCACGCCAGTGTTGATGCGCGTGAAAATGTACTTGAACTCGCTAGGCTTATTGCACTTGGTCTCAGTAACAGCGGGGAAGTTGACGTTGAGATAGGTGTTGGCGGGGAGGTAGGGCTTGCCGCTGTTGATGATAGTGGTGGTGATATTGAGAGCCAAGTCGGCGTACACCTTGCTGTGCAGAGGCGTGGGTGCATTCCAGGCGGTTGGGTTACCAGTCTGGCCTGAGAAGGCGATTGCGGGAATTTGTGCCGTCTTTGCTGCGTAGGTAGCCGCGCCTACGGTTCCAGAAAAGGGCACCTGGACTGCGACGTTTCCTCCGACGTTAGGGCCTGTGAGAGCAAGCTCGGGTTTGGCACCATTCCAGAGCTTGGGAGCAGTCACGTCGATGCCAGTCTTGATGGATGTGACTGGGAAGCTGTTGACGTAGTTGAGGCGCGGATCAGTTGCGTTTGCTCCAGTAGGAGGACTCTTTCCCGGGCAAGACGCATGAATGCAGCCATCGGCGTCGACTTGTTTCGGTGCGGCATCGTTAGAGCCTATTGTGGTCAGCAGGGGTTGCAAAGTAAATGTGGTAGAACAAACCAGTTCCCGATTGATTCTCAGCCGGTCCTGAGAGCACTACTTGGTGGCCAGCGGAATTCAAGACATCGAAGAAGGTCCGAAGATTCGCCTCTGCCCACCCATCGTCGTTGGACTGAATGATGCGGATACTCTGAGCGAGAGGAAGCGCAGCGGCGAGTAGGACAAAGGACCGCATCTTGAACGAACGATTGAGGTAAAAAGCGAAAGACTACCGGACGAAACACACAAGCCACAGGCAGGCTATTTAAACAGACAGGAAGGCGGAGTCCCTACGTTTATACATATAAGAATCCATTGTAATATCAGCCGCTGAGGTCTAGCTACTAGCCATCGGCAGCCAACCCTAAACACATGCTCGTCTCCCCATAAAAACCGAGACTTAAAGCCATGGCAAAGTCGCAAAGTTAGAGGAACGTGCCAGTCTTCGTCCTATGATTGACCGCCGCATAGATTGGAAGGTCGCAGATGCCGGCTTTCAAGCTGTGAGTGGTGGTTGTGCTCCGAGGCGGAGACCCTTATAGGGTTTCACGTCCCAATGAGTTGTAGCGCCTCGGTTGTGTGATCTGATTTGGCAGGTGTTTCCGATGCGCGTTCGCACGTGTGACTTTGGAAAGCTCCCATTCCCTGAACGACCCTCCAATTTGCCCGAGTCGGCCCTTGTATACGGTTCGCATGCACACATCTACTGTCATGGTTCTTTACACCTTCCATATTAGATGCTTGCCATGGACAGTAACTAGATGAAACGGCCCGTTCCATAGTTTAAAGAAACCGACATCCACATGAGTGTTGCGCGAGAATGTCGTTTAGCCATGATTGGTCCGTACCAATAAGAGAATGGCGTGTGATGTGTTCCTCAGACATTATAGGCGTATTTCGTGAAGCCAGCCACATCGGCGTGATGGCTTGCTACCTAATTCCTGTAATCATCGCATTGGTATTTAACTCCTCCAGCGCGCAAACCGTAGTAAAACCCGCTCATTTGCGCCACAAAGCAATGCTTTCCCAATCTCTCAAAAACGCCTTTTGTGCAAGTTGTCCATCTTTCCCGTCAGCTTCAAGCCTCAGCTACATTACATTAGCCGGCTTCTGAGGCTGCTGACTGTAGTAGTCTCCTGCAGCACCCGCTTGGTATGGCGGCAAGTGCCCAGCCTGCAGTTCAACAGGTTCGGGCGTATGCGAATATGCGGTAGTCTGCTGGTACGGATTCGCGTTCTGGTACTGGGTAGGGTAAGGCGCTGGGTAGGTAGCCGGTGCTGGAGCCGCAGGGTTGTGCGCGGGAGCGTACTGTCCGAGCTGGGCTGCCTTTTTCGCGCGAGTGTAACCGATAATCGAGTATATGAGGAGGCCGACAAAGGTAAGGCTGCAACAGATTAGATATCTAGGCGCACACGAAATGGCAATTGAACGTACAAGATAAAGATGCTGAAGCCAATGCCTACTGAACTCTTGCCTCTCCCTATGGCTACAAAGTTTATGATAAGGACGACTGCCCAGAACCCAGTTTGGATGCAATTCATTATAAGGAAATTGCCCGGCTTTAGCGCATCGCGGAGGAAGAGCACAATGGCGAGGATATCCATTAAGAGTACAATAATAATAAAGAGCATGAAGACGACGACAGATCTGAAGCTGTTAGCATCTTGTCCTTCTGAAAGGTGTCAAAGGCGGCTTACGCGATTGCTGGTTTCGCGACGTCCTTGATGTTGTTTACACTCTGCAATACCCACGCATATGTGGCAATAATAATTATCATTATGAAGATGCGGACAGTCCAAAAGGGCACGAGGACACGCTTCTGCCACAGTACTGGTTGTTGCGCCATTTTGATGCGGTGGTAGAGGTTGGCGGATATGGATATATGCGCGCGCGAATTTACTGAGTTATAGGTGGAAGGGAACTGTGCGGTCAATGAACGTAAGAAGAGAATGAGTGAAGTGAACGAATGGCCCCCAGAAGACGTTTGCACTTTTCGAAGATTAACATGCGGCTGGGTTACGTGCTAGTCAGGGGAGAACGTCCGATGAAACACGCGTGGCTGACCCTGCGCATCCTCATCCCCAGTCTTGGCCTTCAGGCGGGAACTATGTCATGACTGTAATTTGTAAAGAACGAGGTGCGCATCAATAAGAATATGAGCATTTGGAATGTGTCAAGAGGCAAGGCTGTTCCGACAAGGAATAATACAGCTGTTTCAAGGCTTGCAAGGGCCTTGTGTCGGACATCGCGGAGCAGGCATTATAGGCGAGCTCGTATAGAGCAGGGCGCGAAACGAACATGGAGAAATCAAACATGATATAGCAGAGCAGATGAAGACCAGACTAGTGGTCTTGAAACATTCGAAGCCCGTCGCCATACGATAAGTAAATATAGCTACTAACTGTAAGGAGCCAAGACGCGTTCCGGCACCAGCCCATGTGATTGTTGGTGGGGCTGGCACGAGACCCCTGCACGCGACGCAGCTCCCTATCGATAAGCTCGATAATGGGCGATACACCCTGATGGCCAGCTCATCAACACCACAGCGTCGACTTACCGTCTTCTTGCGAGATACCATCTACACACCTCTCAAGCCCCCAGCAGCAGCATATCATCATGGGTGCCAACCAATCCAGGCCTTCCGATGCTGCCATCAACGAAAAGCTCATCGAGCGGCTACAAGCTCTCCACATGAAAGATGAACGCCCCATGAATGAGAAGGATGGCTATATCGTTGTTGGAGGGGAAGCCCGTATGTCTCTTCGCTGCGGATACTACGAGGATGAAGTCTGACGTGTTTGCCCAAAGCGTCCAAATATACACCGGGCGCAAAACACCACCAAGATGTATCTGCCGCCTCTATCGGCGAGTGGGAGAGAGAGCTCATGGAAGACCCAAAGGTGTGACACTTATCTATCGCGTCCCTCCTTACAGAATCTGATATGCGAGTAGAACCGACTAGCCCTTGCAGCTCTCAGCTCCAACCCAGCCAACGCCGTACTATCCTCGCGATCAGCCACAATCTCAGACACCCAGAACTTCAACATCAAGATCCCAGTCGAAGGCTCCCCCGTCACCAACCAAGCTTCTTCTGGTCGGTGCTGGCTCTTCGCTGCCACCAACGTGTTCCGTATCGCGATAATGAAGAAACACAAGCTCTCTGAATTCCAGCTGTCACAGGCATATCTGTTCTACTGGGATAAGATCGAGAAGGCCAACTACTTTCTCGAGAGCATACTTGATACCAAGACTGAAGAGATAGATAGCCGCATCGTGCAAGCACTCATGGCGAGCCCGGTTGGCGATGGAGGACAGTGGGACATGGTTGCCAACCTCGTGCAGAAATATGGCCTCGTGCCTCAGTCACTATATCCAGACTCGTACAATGCCACCAACTCATCAACTATGGACCGTCTAATCACCACCAAGCTCCGCGAAGATGCCGTCCGCCTACGCTCCATCGCAACGAGCGCCACGTCGCCTGAAGTCATACAGGCTACCATAGCTACTGAGAAGGAGAAAATGCTGCGAGAGATTCATCTAATCCTAACTCTGATGCTCGGTCCTCCGCCGCCCTCCGACAAGGCCTTTACCTGGGAATACTACGACAAGGACGGCAATCTCTGCACCTTACGCACTCGCCCCACCGCCTTCGCCAAAGAACTTTCCGACAATAAGACTGTTCGAGCTCTCTCGGGTACAGACGTACATCAGCTCTTCTCCCTCGTCAACGACCCTCGGAACCCATACAATCGTCTCCTCAGCGTGAAGCGCCTCGGGAACGTGTGGAACGGCCGACCAGTGACCTACGTCAACGTTGATATGAAGATCATCAAGGAAGCGTGCATCGCCACGCTCAAACGAGGTATACCGGTCTTCTTTGGCTCAGATGTTGGAAAATACTCCGACTCGACCAAAGGTATCATGGACACAAATCTCTTCGAGTATGAACTCGGTTTCAATATCAAACTCGGGTTGTCCAAAGCGGAGCGCTTACAGACTGGCGAAAGTCAGATGACGCATGCCATGGTCTTGACAGCGGTGCATGTTGTTGATGGGAAGCCAGTAAGGTGGAGAGTAGAGAACTCGTGGAGTGATAGAGTGGGTGACAAGGGATACTTTGTCATGAGTGATGCGTGGATGGACCAGTTTGTGTACCAAGTCGTTGTTGACCCAAGTGTTGTCAATGCGACTATTCGGAAGGTCTTGGGGCAGAAGCCAAAGATGCTGGAGTTGTGGGATCCGATGGGCGCTTTGGCTTGAACACGTGCCTGTTTCATGGTGGCGTCTTTTTGGTAGCGTGCGTCCTTCTGCAGTGATATGTCTTTTTGAGCAAGTATAATGCAAGTAATGCGATGAACATGTCATGAGTATATACAGAACTTCTGACATCTGAAATGGCCCGAAAGAATGTTTTAGGAGTGTATGCGTGATGGGTGCCCATGATGAGCCAATGGCTGAGGTCTGGCTTCGCTTGAAAGTACGACAAGTAATACCGCCCTAACGCTATCAATGTTGCTTTTTATTTACTTATGAGAAGATGCTCGTTGTTGTTGTTGTTGTTGTTGTTGTTGATTTCGTGTCTCGTTAATCGGATGGCTCAATATCGGAGCCACTGAAAGTCATCATGTGCTAGAACTAGGTTATGCCCTTCACCCCACACTTCCCCTTCGGTCGCAAAACGCAGCGATCCGATTTGGATCAATGGGAATAGTCGGTCACATTCGCTGGCATTGAATGCCTTAAATCTTTGAGAGGTAGCTTTGAGCGTATCCTGCATTGTTTCGTGTAGCGATTGAGCTGATGCTTTGTCGACGTGAACACGACGGGTGTACTGGGTGTCGTTGTGAAGGCCACTACGTATGGGTAGAATCAATTTGGTGGGGGTCCGAAAATTCAGGGTAACGACTTCTGTGTATAGAACTCTGAAGTTGGAATTGCCGTGGGAGAGAAGTGTCGCTAATGTCTTGAGCAGTATAGCAATATAGTCGAAGAGTTGGACGGCAAAATTCTTGCCAGAGTCCTCGAGGAGATGGGTTAGTTCTCCTTCCCTAGGCATGGACGACTCAGTTAGACCGTCTCTGAGGGGCTCCCGCGTACGCAGATCGACGTTGATGGAAAGGTGGTTTATAGTTGGTGACAAGGAAGGAAAGCGTATCCAAGTCAGAGAGAAGTACGGCCGGCCGTGAGAGAAGGTAATGTCCAATGTGTAGTCGAGCTGTTTAGACGCCACTAAATGCTGTATCGCGTGCTCGAATTCGCAATTTATTTGTCGACAGACTCGCAGGAGACTTCGAAAACATCGCAATGGTAAGTCGTTCTTCACATACTGTTCCGAGACCACCATTACCCCGCGGAACGAAGGCTCCAACTCCTGCCCCAGTAACAATTCATACACATGATTCCTGAGCTCCAAAGGCAGATCCAAGAAACCAGGCATTGCCAGATGGAGGTTTATCAGATCAAACGATTAGATGCGATGTCAGGGAAAAGCAGGGGACGGGGCTAGACGCTGGAGCGGACGCGGGCTTGAGGGGATGTCGCCGGACGCTCGGGATGAGAAGCTTCATGAGCCTCGAGCCCGAAAAGCAGATACGCAACAATGAGAGGGAGGCTGCTCGAAATCCATGGAACGGAAAACAGAACAGGCTGGCAGGTTGAAGTGAGGCTGTGAAGTTCGTGAGGGGGATGCAAGGGACCGCCCGTGCTCAGCCTGGAACACTGGAACGCGCACGTGTCGACGACAAAGATCGAACAACGCCGGGTAATGACGGGAAGCACCATCGTCATCACCACCAAGCACAATGAGTCCACGCACTGTCTTGCGTGCAACATGCCACGCAGCTATACTGATATCCCATTGCGACCATGGATGACTACGAACTCGACCGAATAGCCTCGGACAACCCAGCTTTGACCGCGCCCACAGCGCAGGGCGTGCCAATCAATCGCCACAGATCCAATGGCTGGACGAAAGCGTCTGCAAGTCAACCTGAAGACTCACAACATGCCGAAACTCCCGAGAACCTGACCAAATACGAAGTAAGTGTTTCACGATCATCTTCCAAATTCATTTCAAGCTTCTAAGCAATGCATAGGTTGGCTGGCGTAGGATCGTCAGGAACTTTTCGCCATCATGGTTCTCAGGTCTATCATCCTTATTCCCATTAACTCAGTGCTGTCCCTAACGGTTAACAGTCACTATGGGCACGGGGATTGTCTCGTTACTTCTCGTCGCTATTCCCTTCAAGGCAAACTGGCTCTATTGGCTCGCAGTAGTCTTCCTGGGACTCAACACCATTCTATTCACTTGTGCTTTCTCCATTTCCGTCTTTCGATATGCTGTCTATCCTGAGATCTGGACAGTTATGATCGCCGATAGTGTGAACTCGCTGTTTCTGGGAACAATTCCCATGGGCTTCGCTACGCTAATCTCAGCATGGTGCTCCGTATGCATTCCATATTGGGGGTCTTGGGCGGTTACTTTCGCCTGGGTTTGCTGGATCATTGACGCTGTGGTTGCTGTAGCTGTCACTATCTCTCTGTCCGTCCTGTTGATATCGGCGTCACAGCGACAGGCTCTCGATCGCATAACCGCAGCTCAATTGTTGCCAATCGCTGCATCCATTGTCGCTGCTGGTACTGGTGCCAGGGTCGCTGAACATCTTCCAGACCCGGAGAAGGCCCTTGGCACGTTACTTGCATCCTACATCATGTGGGGCATGTCGACACCGCTGGCAATGACGGTAATAGTCATGTACTATACGCGTCTCGCTCTTCACAAGCTGCCTCCTCGAGAAATTGTCGTCTCCTCCTTTCTACCATTGGGTCCATTAGGCATGGGTGGTTACTCTATCACGTATCTTGGCAACGTTTCCCGCCGCGTCTTCCCCCAGACCGAATTCTTCTCCGAGATGCCGGTTGCTGGCGACATGTTCTTTGTTCTTGGTATTTTCATCGCACTCATAATGTGGGCCTTCGGTCTCACCTGGCTATGCTTCGCACTCGCATCTATTTACAAAGCACGGCCGTTCCCCTTTAACATGGGTTGGTGGGGCTTTACATTTCCGCTTGGAGTTATGGCACTTAGTACCATTCAGTTTGGAACTATATTTCCAAGCCTATTCTTCAAAGTCCTTGGGACGATTTTTGCAGTTGCTGTCATACTGCTTTGGTGCGTGGTAGCTGCCGGAACGGCCAGGGGTGCTTGGAATGGCAGGCTGTTCAATGCACCCTGTCTCAAGAATTTACCGAAGAAAGAAGACAAAGAAGAGCTAGATGAGGCTGAGAAAGAGAAAGGTATGCCTCGGGGTTGAGTCCAAATATCAAGCGGGCCAACCAGCACCAATGCGTTGAAGCCAATTCACAAAGAATGCATAAAAACACCAACTAGAGTATGATTGGGATTCATTTGCGACAATGTACAGATCCACGAAGGCCTCACCTACGCGCCGAACCACTCGGCAGCCATAACAAAGCTCTTGTTCTTAACTACGCACTCAACCACCCCTCTTCAAATGATGAGGCGTTGAGACCCTCTAAATACGGAGTCGATACCTCTAGTTAGCAGCACCTGCCGCCGAGCACTCATCTACCCTTTCATTAGCAAACTCCACATCGCGCATCAGCGGGGAAACTATACCTTTCTGTGCCTGGCACTCCTGGGTAGAGAAGTCTCCAGTCCCTCCATTCGCAGCATTGGCACATGCATTGAACTGCTGATCGCACGAGCGCTGCAGTGCAGCCCCAATGTTCACAAATGTAGCATCCTTGACCTGGAACGGTCGGTCCTCGTTGCCCGAGTCGACGATAGGAGTTGCTTTAATGCCACCGAGAGCGCCGGTGAAGGATTGCGAGTTGGCCTGGCGCACGTAAAGGACGCGGGCGCTGCTGAGTGCCGCGACACTGAGAACAAGGATTGCGCTGGTGAACTTCATCTTGTATGTTGGGTTGTGCCTTGGGTATTTGCAGGGTTGATGGCTGGAATAATAGTTGCTTGGATTATATGGGAAGTGAATAGTGCGTCCGAGCGCTGAAGAAGAGAAAGACTGAAGTAAATTGAAGTGAAGTGGCTAGAATGAACGTTTTGCTTGATAATAGCACGCCCCGACGGAATCCACGGGCGAATATATAATGCCATTTGCAGCGCAAATCCCTACTCTAGCATACTTCACCGTGCACACGCAACGCAATGCCTAGATTACCAAAATTGCAAGTCCACATCCTAATGCTGGACGTTGGCGTTCCGCGTTGCTGCCTGGTTGCCTGAGTTGCCTGAAACGCAGCATGTCGTGAATTCGCTGCGCAGAACGCTTCACTGCTTTTTGCCGGGCAATGTGGAACTCAAGTAAGATTTGCAGAGTTGGGCAAATAAAGCCGCTTAAGGCGACTGTTATGCTGTCGGGGCATTTAGCGGTATTGGTTAATAGGCTATCTTTTTGCCCGGTATCCTGGATTTCCGAAGTGTGTGGGTCGTGATAATAATAGTTTCGATGCTTGATAGGACTTTTGGCGCGCTAAGAACGATCTTAATATGCGCTGTTATTGAAAGTCGATGTTGTGTAGTAGATAGTCTGTAAAGTACACGTGTGCAGTCAAAGCGATATCAAGTGCATCCCGCGTCAAGAAGTCTTAGGCGACATATTTGGACGGTTGGCTGAATGCAAATCCTGATTCTACCAGCGCGCTCTTTGACATTAATTTATATATACCATCTCTTTCTATCCAGTCTCGCCACTAGGCCATCATCTGCTTTCCCAAACGCAATAGCTCCAACCGGCTGTTTTGCGCAAACATCTCCTATCCTCACCGGCAAATCATGCAGTAGTGCTGCTCTTTCCAAACCGTGTAATGTCGTACCGCCTGTAGGTATGGGTACGTAAGGATTCAGCATTGCAAGCGAAGATGCGTATCCGATGATGTCTGGCGCCAGAGTAATGTACTTTAGTACAAGGCCAGTGTATGAAGCGGCGAGCAGTACCAAAGAGCACACAAGTAGTGCCGTAAACCACTTCCAATTCGTTTTATATACCATCTTACTTTCTTGAAGTACAGTGGCTTCCGTCCCATTGAATGTGATGTTAGAACCGTACGACGTGCCAGTCATCATTCCTGTTTGTGTGAGGTTCTGGGGCAAATGGCCACCCAAGGCTAGCGATCCATATGTTGACTGGAAAAAGGTGTTGTAGAGAATCGTGAGACGCTCAGCGAAGACCTCTGGTGGAAGGCGATACAACTCCACGTTGTTGTATCGTGCTCCGATAAAGTCCGTTGGATCCATCATCCACTTCTCCATGTTTGTCGAGCCGCGTGCTCCAGCGTTACCCACATTGTAATTGTCTACGGTTGGCATGAATGACATCTCGTTGCTTAAAAAGTTGCCGCGTGTGAGGTTGTCGAGCTCCTTTGTGTATCCGTCGCCGAACAAGTCCAACTTCTTCATCTTATAAACTGCGCATGACGTCCCATTGCAACGCACACCAGATTCAAAATACTCGAAAAAAATCTCGCAATTCGCCACTGAGAACTGGAGGTCCGTAAAGTTGGTGTCATCTGCCATAGATTTGCTCAGAATTGGACACGGATAACTTTTGCAGTCCGGAACCTTACAGTCCTTATTATCACCGCAGAGCTTTGACAGATTAAGGGGGTGTAGCTTCCACGTTGACGTCAAGTTGCCAAATCCACTCTTGTCCCTATCCATCATCTTATTGCTGGAACAGGTGATGTCGAATTGGCGGGCTTTGATGTTGAAGGTACTGAAGCCAGCTGAAGGCGGCCCAACTATTGGAACACCAATTAAAGAAGCATACGTGACGTTTGCATTCGTGGTATTTTGAATTTCTTTCCACTCATCAGAGGTACTGTTCTCGATGTATCGGTAGATAGGTAGTTTGACGTTTCCCCACAGGTCCATAGGTGTAGCCTGATACTTAGAGCTGCTTAACAAAGCCGCGAGGAAGATGGATGTGAAGGTACTGCGCCCACTATTCGCTGAACTAGCTCCTAGAATGACAGAGGTCGATATTGTCTGCGGGTCCATATAGCGCACGGTAGCTGTTGACGTGATGTCGTTGCTCTCCTGGCCTAATAAGCGAAGAGCGGATTGACCTCCAACGGGCGACAGGAGCCACACAATAATCGAAAAAAGGCCCACAACGGACCAGGAACGGAGGCAAAGTTGACGTTCCAGTGCAGAGAAAACAGATTGGCAGCCGACCAGCTGTTCAAGACGGCCAAGCGTAGTGCCTCGCTCAGCAAGATAAACTCCCAAGTGTCGAAAGAACCGACCCATCAGCGCGGCAAATATGAGTGGAAAGATAGTAGGCGAGAGAAGTAGTGTCTGTCTGAGTCGGTCCCCGTATTGCGAAACCTCTTTGCCGTCTAAACTAGCAGCTGTGAGAGCGAGAGCTATTGCATGTAGCGGTCAGTATTTCTGAAGATCCAACATTTGATGCAACAACAGATTGTCCAAGTGACGCAAGCTATGAGACCGAAATTGCCTAACACACTGGTGGCGAAGATTCTTGACTGAACTTACCTACAAACATGATAGGCGATGACGCTAATATCGCATCGAACACCATGAGCGACATTCTTGAAGGCGTGAGAGCCGCCGCCCGCTGCGAGTGAAAAGGCCAACTATTAACAGGTGCTTCGCTTGACCGAAACGCTGTTTTCGAGTCAACATTTTTCGTATCGCGGTCTGGCGGTGTCCCTGATGGCGGCGCGTAATTGTCAGTCCTTGCACCGTATCGCGTGTTTAGTTCGATATTGTCGAGTGGTATGGATTGGGAACTTGAATTATTAGGATTGCCGATCTGTATGTATGCCATGGCTTGCAGCAAGCTAAAACTCAGGAGAACAGTCCCACGAGCCAAGGACGAGAACGCAAGTCAAACGTCGCGTGCAGGGGTCCTCCTGAAGAAAAACAAATGAAACACGAGAGGAGAGACGCGCTAGTAAAAAGAAAACGCGAAGATGCGAGATGTAAACCAAGAGGCAGCTATGCGACCAGCCTCAGCATGTCAGAAGTCGCCGTGGTACTAGGGCGGAATAAGCCGGCGAGACCTCGTCACGCAACATGAGGCCGTAATTTGCCGCAATAGCGCTAAGCAATGCCATGCACATCTTAATAGTAGTGTCGACGCAATGATTTTAGTTTTGCGGGGTGAGTGGGCTATGGTTGATTAAGCTAGACTCATACATCTTGCATACCTCCTCTAATATTCCACGTTTCATAATCAATATGGAGGATATCTCCCTCCCAGTCGACTTTTTGAGCCTTTTGTTTAATTTCCTTACACAACGAGACCTGAGGAGAGTGCGCCTGGTCAATCGCACCTTGCACAAACTCGTCAATTTTCGCATCACCCCCGTCTTTCTCTCACCAAACAGAACCAACATTGATGCCCTCCGCGGTATCGCGTCAAGTGAAACCTTTTGCACCCAGGTCCGTGAGATCAGCTGGGATGATGGTATTGTGGATGGATATGGCGAGCTGAAAGGGATATTGGGTTAAGTGGTGAAGAATATCGACTTGAAGACATCAAATATCATTCACATGAACAAAGAAGCAAGAAGTAAGGAAAATTGCCAAGGTAGCTGAGGCTAGGCCCAAACTATTCTTTACATATGCAGCCAATTCACGAATAACCTACGATAAACTTATCGATGGCTGGGGTAATGCATGTCCACCTCAAGTATGGTCAGTACCCGCATCGGGTTGCTCTCTGAACATGGAAGCAACTGCATTGAGAACGTATGTCTTGTATATTACGCGACAGCCTAGTCAACCTCAGGATCGAGCGAGAAATTTCGGTGCCAACATGTTCATAAGAGAGACGGTTGGAAGAACGGTTTCATTAATAAGGCTATTCAGCTGTGAGCGAATTCTACCTGGTCTTTGTTCAAAAAAGCATGGACGGTATATGTTCCAATACTGATGACGGTGACACTTCTAGGGTTGACCGAAGTACAAGAAACTAAGGCCACCTTGACCGACGCATAGAAGAAACTTTGCGAGATTTTGTTGCGTCATCTTTGATACATTTTAAGCGCTGGTAAAGGAGAATATTTCCAAAGCGCATACACTCTAGTTGAGTTATCGCTGGTTTTGTGAAGGTACTTTAAATGGGGAGATATCCGTGCTTACATTAATTTTCTTAGGATAGGCTGCTTAAGACGATCGTCAACTATAGTTTCAAACCTCATTATCGTTCTCCCATAATACCAACTATCAACCTTCTGATGAGTCTGATGCGATCCATTATTGTATGCTGATAGAGGATTGAGTCGTTCTGAACATCTAGACGCAGCAACAAACTGAGTTCTGGTGCAAGTGTCGGGGATCATGGCGCCCATTTGATCCAGGAAGCGAGGGACATACTTGATTCTCGGGCGTAACCGTTGTAACAAAGAACGTTGGTAAGAAAAATTATCCGGACTTCAATTATGGACCGGAAGCTAACATCGATACCACCCTCTAGGCACCAATCCCGTAAGTGGTCGCTGAAGCTTTCACACACCGTCCATATCCAACTTGATCTTGTAAGACTGCTCGACATATTCCGAGGATAACATACAGTTAATATGGTGGCTGTGGTCAGCCTTGAGAGAAGAATGCAGACTTACTGTTTCCTATTAAAGTACACAACCTTACTCGCAACTGTGTAAATAATCTAGCAATCCTATGATATTTCCCTGGTTTGGCTGATTGAACACGAACGCACAAATGCCAAAATTTTGTTTCAACTAGGACAAGTGTCGAGGAGAATGCTGTGCTCTAGTCGACAGCCTCCTCGTCGTCCGACTCTCTTCCCCACATTCTCCGATATATTCGTCTCATTTCGAGATGTCCTACTTCTAGATGTACCACTTCAGGATGTCCCACTTCAGGATGTCCCACTTCAGGATGCCCTACCTCCAGATAACGCACAGGTGTCTCTTCGTCAATGAAGACTAAGTTTTCGTAGGCACAAGGCCAAGAAAAGTTATACACTTCATCCCCCCAATTCCAGAAGCCGTCAATGCAGAGTACACGAATCTCTTCGGCATTTATGAATCTTGGGAGTAGGTCTTTCTCATATTCACACCACCATTCATTTGTAATCGCGCGACTGAACTTCAGTCGCTTGAAAGAAGATGCAATCGGTATAAAGTAAGCCAGATACGACGTCCCTATGTTTATCAAATCGATGTCCAGGTTCAGCCAGACATATCGGCGATCCATGACGTGCTGATCGTCCACGTCCGAGGATATTTGCTGATATAGTCCGTGATTGCGGGCTTCTCGGCAAGTGTGCAGCGCCGCAGGAATTGTTGATGAAACCATGTGGACGTATGGTTGGTAAGGCTTCCATTCTTTTCTGGCTTTCCTTCTCGCCTTACGCCCTGCACGTGTCGAGGTGGACACTTTGCTCATGGCTTCTTCAAATCTTGAATTACTGATGTAGGACCATTGACTTGGGTGTGACCACCTTGCTTCCTGTGGGTCTTCGGGCGTCGGCTTCACAATGCGGACCTCGACCTCGCGAGGTTCAACGGTCATTTCCCATATTGCTAAGCGAAGTTCCAACGGCAACCTGGGAAATGGATGGAAGGTGGACATGTCATGCAAGGACCGAGTGACTACCGGCTATCCCTGGTGGTCGATATGGTCAGCGCCGACTCTTTTTCGCAAGAAGAAGAAGAAGAAGGTGAGGGGAAAGCTCACCAAATCACTAAACAATGTCTACCTAGTTCGTCGCCAAGTGTTCTGCGGCCCGCCTGAATGAATGGCACGAAGCGACTCGAACACGATGCGAAGCGAAGATTGGTGGGAACAAACCTGTACTACGTGATAGTGTGGACTGAGCGCAAAGATAATGTAAGAACCCATCAAGCGAGGGTAGTGCAGGGGCCATGTGCGGGTGACATACTTGACTAGAGAGGGTAGGATATTAATCTTTCTTCGATCGCTCCAATCGTGCTTTGCTAATTTGCGAAGTAGTCAACGAACACCGACACCGAGGTAGCTACAAATTTGCTCTGCACTTCGTCGATTTGGGTCAACCCCGATAACATTGCGAGATATCACTGATCTGGATAGCAAAGGCCAGCATGATGAACAGGAAGTGATGACTCGTGCACGGCAAAAGGGTACAGCGGGATACATAACGTTCGCCAAGCCGCCAATCTTACCGTGGCGCGTGTTGCACTAGGACTCAAGATCGTAGCTTGACTCACGGATCATGATTTAAAACTCGCATGCGAGCCTGCTGTGGTAGAATCTCTGAAAAGATAATGCGAAACAGCGACCATATGCTGTTCTCATGCAGGATTCTTCTGAGGTACCTGGAGCGGACAGGCTTAGCACTGGAAACCGCGCCGCTCCCCTGCAGGATGTACCCTGTTGATCCAACACAGACGGGCCGGAGCAGC
The DNA here is from genome assembly GCF_010015615.1 of Cucurbitaria berberidis CBS 394.84. NCBI lineage: Eukaryota > Fungi > Ascomycota > Dothideomycetes > Pleosporales > Cucurbitariaceae > Cucurbitaria > Cucurbitaria berberidis. The sequence goes on along the minus strand of NW_024468937.1, from coordinate 2,797,355 downwards.
TCCATTTTGGTACACAGTCTAGTACACGAGCAATATATCATAAGCCCTATGGCCGAACAAAGTCTTACCCTTATCCCCTCACCATGTTCCGCGTTCTAGATCCTGGTCTGGAATGGGAAAAGCACAAAGCATGGACTCTTGATACTCTTTCGTACCTGCTGTCCAAATCCCTCGAAAGCAAATTTTGCATTCTTCCCTGGTGCACGCCTGGTTGCTATAAAAAACATTCGATATGAAGCCTTTTCTCGTTTTCTCGCAAGCGGCTCTCATCCGTCTGGTGGCATCCACTAGAACACCTCTCCTTCAATTTGACCCTAATACAACGAAAGACTGCGCCGAGTGGCATAACGTTGCCGATGGAGGCGAGACTTGCGACTACGTACGCAAATTATACGGCAGTAAGCAATACCCAATCCTCAACCTACTTATAAGACAATTCCTAAATCTCAACTCCAACATTCAGTTACACCAGCGGAATTCCATGAATGGAATCCTTTGATTGGTCTCGATTGTACTCCCTGGTACGATTGGCAATCATACTGTATTGTCACCCAGAGAAGACTGGATAGCGTCAAACCCTCGACAACATCATCCTCAGTGACCGTTTCCAGCCCGACTAGCGCGTCGTCTCTGGCTCCTTCTCCAACAGCTTGGGACTCATTGGGTTGTTATGCCCAGGACCCCGCCCGCTCTATCCTTGAGCAGAACATGAACCCCAGTGGAGATGACTCCCTGACCATTCTAGATTGCAAAAGTACGTGCTATCGCGGGGCATACACCTTTGCAGGTGTACAGCAAGGTAACCAGTGCTGGTGCAGCAGCTTTGTGGGTGGTGAATGGGCAAAAAATCAAACCGATTGCAACGTGCCCTGCACTGGGGACAAGAACACCGTCTGCGGTGGGAAAGGAGTCTTCAATATCTTCGAGGCATTGTCAAACAGCATTCCTGCTGTTATCAGCTCTACGCCCAGCTCTGTGGCCAGCTCTACAACCAGATCTGTGACGAGCTCTGCGACCAGCTCTGCAAGTGCTGCGACTGCTGCTCCCACCAGCAATGGTGCAACGCCAAACAGAGCATTGTTCGGAATGGGGTTTCGAACTATCAAATCGTTGTATTTGAGCTGCTTAACATGCATGTGCATTTAATGCTATTCAAATGTTTGCCTATTGGTATGTGGTGGGGAAGTAATCAATTGGAGTACATTCTCATGTGCCACCTTGCCGGCCAACCAAACACTGAACGGTGGATCAATGACAAATGAGCACATTTCTGAGCACTTGACTAGCAAGACATACAAAGTTGCCGGATTGCCATCCTGCTCAGAACTGTTGATGAGATGCAAAAGCCTGATTCCCACGTCTGGCCCGAGGATCGTGTTCGCGGTTATTTTCTTGAGTAGCCTCATTAGATCTTGCTGGCACATGCATCGCCGAAGCCGTTCAGGGCCTAGCTACCAGTCAGTCCTGCTGTAACTTTTCGGCGCGCCGCAAGAGAGTCGTTGACAAGCTGTACAAAGAAGGCAGGTCGCTAGCATATGCCCCAAGCCGCGCTTAGAGCAATATACAAGAGATCGTAGAGACGTATACGATATCATTTTACGCGGAATGCCGCCCTAAGAGGATTTTTTCAAAGCGCCTATGCCCTACCACCAATACCTCTCTGTGATTAATTTCAAGTTTTCCGCTGAAAAGTCTCTTACACCCCTCTCCTCGACTCTTATCCTAGTCCGAAGCGTCTTCTCCGTCTCGCCCGTCTTGAGGTTCACACCCTCATGCTCATACTGCTCCCTCTTCACCAGGCACCCTTCAATGGCCCACTTCGGCACCGCCTCTTCAAACTTGACACCTTTCTCGCTCTCCATCATCTCTAATAGCTCAGTCGTCCTCTTCCCATGCATCTGTTTTGTCGTATACAACGTCCTCGCAAATCCACTAACCGAGTTCCGCACAGCATCATTCCGACACCTCCAGAGCAGGCAATTGAGCGCTTCTTCCACCGACGGCACAGCAAAAAACCTTGCATCAAAATGTGCAGTACCAAGCTTCTCATATGCACTAGCTTTGACCTTAGGTTCCGGCTGTCTCTCTAGATATTCCGCGAGATACTTGTTGAACCCCACGGAACAGTAACTAGCCGCCAAGCTCGACAGCTTTTGCACTCGCTCATTGAAGCTCTGCACACCGTCTGGGAACACTAGCGTGATCTCGTCTGACTGCGTGTACGCCACTGTCGCTTGCGGGAAGAAGCTCAAGAGGTCCGAGCATGTGGATATCATGGCATCGTGTATGCGCTGATCGAACGGTCGGCAGAAATGCGCCGTGAAGCGCGAGAAGCCATGGCCATCTAAGCGAAGAATAATCGGAGAATCGAGAGGGAGGGTATAGTCGAAAGACGCCTCGTACTTTTTCATGCGATCAGCCAGACCTACTGGTTTGTCGTGTTGTTTTATATCCTCCGGGTTGTGATTAGTAGCCAACTCCATTTTAGAAAATTGGATAGCTCGAAGATGGATGTGGAAGAAAGAGCTTTGTTGTATTACTGTTCAAGTGAGGGCGGGCTTCAAGGGATGTTCATTACACTAGGCCGGCGACTGACTCATCGTCCCCCTCACGTGTTTCACCCTCAGCTCAGATACGGTTCACTATTTAGTACGGTTGAAAGGGCATTTAGAATATGTACAGCCTAGTAACCCACTTATTCCGCATATAGAGGCTTAATTTCCGTAGGATGATTCTTTCCGCAAGAATCGAAATGAAATAAGGAGACACTTCTATATTATTTACGTTACTATACACACTCCATGTGGTACTATATGCTGCCCAAAGTCGATTATCATCATTCTCCCGCATCCCATTCTTATCACCCCTTTCTCCGTGTACTCGTCCGACTTCTGACCTCACTCTGCTTGACCTCCAAGTGCGTCCCATTCACGCGCTTCTCCAGCTTCACCGTGTCCGCGTCTGTGTTGAAGTAATTTTCAGTGTCTTTCTCGATAGCTGCAGGAGTTGAAACATGTGTACCCTCAACTAGGACCTTTTCGTCTTCGGGGACGAGTAAAGGTTCCTTGCCCTCGGGACTTTTCGTACCGAAAGGTGGATCAAATCGCTTGCGCAGCGTTTCGATCATCTTGCCGAACCAATACCAATTGAGGCCGTTGAGGGTGAGGTTCGATGCCAAGTATATGCCTGCGAGCCATAGCGGGACTGTTTGGCCTTCGGCGAATTGCAGGATGTCATGTTTAAAGCCTGCATTGCCGACGACGGTGCTGTTGTTTAGCTTTCCATACACAGGGTCCGAGAGCGTAACTGCGCCAGCGGTGTAGGCGCGGTATACGTCACGGAAGACGTGGACGGACTGATATGTTCCCCAAACGATACGGCAGGAGAAGAAGGTGAAGAGCAGGACGATGCCGTTGACGAGCTGTAGGGTTGTACCGGTCATGTTGAGCTTATCGCAGAACCAGTGGATATTGAGAAAAGGTGAGGAGAGCTCGTAGAGGATGAAGGTGGAGGCGTAATAGTTGACAAAGGGTCGCTATGGTTGCGGTCAGTATTTTATCCCTCCTGCCAGCACACATTTGAAGGTCGAGGGGCACTTACAAAACCCAGCGAGAACACGCAAAGCGCCGAGATAGCATGGAGCAGCATCCCAATCCCAAAGATATGCACATGCCGCACTGTAATGACCAAGTCCCACAGGAAGTAGCCTCCAGCAAACGCCTGGATCAACCCCGAGGCGCCCGTATAGCCATGCACTCGTTCCTTTATATCCATCTCATTCCGCTCACGGTCGCACCATATGACCCAAAACGCAAGACTGCATACCAGCACGCTCTGCACAAACGAGACAACATGGACGTCCCAGTTCAGCTTGGTGCGCGCGTTGAACGAGGGGTACATCCGCGGGAAGAGGAAGCGTGACAAGGCGGGGGAGACTAAGCGGTTGGTTACATGATAGAGGGTGAAAGCCACCATGACCTCGTGGAAGTGCAGTGGTAGTGTCTTGAGCGCGAGGAAGTCGGCAACGGGTTGCACGTAGGGCAGCAGGCCATCTGGCCGCGGGAGTGGGAACGGGTCGTGCATTGCTGTGTGGTGTGTGTGTGTGGTAACGAGGGGTGCGGTGAGTGCGGAGGTGTGATGTCAAGGCCCGTCGTCGGCCGTTCAAGTCGCACACGAGCAGGAAAGACAATTACAGTAAGAGAAGAAAGCAACGACGGCGACGACGACGGGAAGAAGGGCGCTTTATGAGGTCAACGCCGCGACAGCACAATGATGCATGTCCTCGAGGTTGCCTAACAAAGGTGCGCATGCGGGAGTCGGACAACAAGGCCCACAAATGGTCCAGCTTCACGCCGAGCGCCGCTTAGTAGTGAGCTAAACCTATCCTTGCTGCGCCCGAGGCACACGACATCGTTGAGGTGGCCGTAGACTGGTGTCATGCAAGATCATTTCTACAGCCACGGGACCACGTCATTCTGTGGGTGTTCGACATGTCAGGTAAATGCACCGCCACAGTAGGTAGCGCGTAACGCTGTAACTATATTGACTATATCTCTGCGACACAGCTTCCTCGACCGCCAAAGCAAGCCCGCATATTACCCGCTGACAATAAACCGAGAGAGGGCCGCCCTGGTTCCTTTAGGACAGTCCGCATAAATCGAGTCTGATGTCGCTGACTGCATTATGTCCGCATCGTCTCCCCATAACCCCGCTACAACCACGACCCAGACAACAAAGTGGGTATCACAAACAAGAAACAACAGGCGCACGAGTGTCTGTCAAAATACGTCAACTTTGACGTTGTGATCAAACCAGCAGTCCTGGCACATGTCGTCCCTCAGCTTCTCAGCATACGCTTCCAGGAACCACGCTGCTACGTAGGAAGTGCGCTCGATCCTATCGAGAAGGGAGTAGAAGTCTTGCAAGGTTTGGTAGCTCATGATGCGCTTGTTGCTATGATGGGAGGAAGCGGACGGCTCTGACGCGCGGTCAGCTGACACCGTGTCGTCGATCAACTCAACTTCAGCATTCTTCAGAAGCGTGACATTGTCCTTCAGCTGTGGAGACTTCTGTTCTTCCGGAAGCGATTCATATGAGCTTGGCACAACGTTTGAACCCTCGTGCTCGCCGAGCATCTTCTCGAGATCTAGCTGCATGCCGATCCACAAGGCCCATGAAGTTTCAGTAACATTTTCAGTCATGAATATGAATCTCAGAGCAAGTTTCGCCTCATGCTCGTTCTGATATGGGTAGAAGATGTTGGCCCGACTATTCTTTCCACCTTTCACGTGTTCTGCGTCTTCAACAAAGGGGAGAAGAACGCCGAGCTCGTAGTTGAATTTCCAGTTCAGCTCCTCATTGATATCCTTCTCGTGTGTTGAAACTAAGCCTTCTTCCCACGTCAGGCGTTCGGCAACTAAGAAGACTTTGCGCATATGTGCCGTCGCTTTCCGCTCCCTTCGACACACAGGACAAACAAAGGGAAGTGATGGCTGAACATCTTCGCGATGGTGAAGATGATGCCAGGAATTATACGGCATGAGGCCGAGGGGATATGGCACCCAGTGAAAGTCCTGACATAATTTGCTGTCGGGATGTGGCTGATGAAGTATACTAGGTTTGTGTGTTGCGGGTTCGGCGATGCTTATCGGACTGTGTATCGATCTTGTATGTGACAGTTCTGGTACTACTCTTTGGACTAGTTTCTGAGAGACCAAGGACGATTGAGAAGCTCTCGATGGAGTGTTCTCTATTGCTACTTTTGATGCGCTTGGCGGAAGTGACTGAATGCTTGGACGTGAAGACGATGCGAGTGCGCGAGCTGGTGTACTAAGAAGCGGAGGCCCAACATGACTTTCGCAGTTGGCTGCTAGTCTGTGTCTAGGCACTGGAGGCGTCACTTCGGTGTCGATTGTCCTGGACACTTTTGATACTATTGGATCTTTCCAAATAAGTTGCGCCGGCCGCTTACGATTGGTGGTCATGGTAGCCTGGTAGAAGCTTTAGAAGGACTCATGTGGAGTGAAGGGGACGGAGAGAATGGTGATGAGATGGGTGCGTTTCAGAGCAAGGGGAGTAAGAGTACTGCATCAGTAATGGACGGCTGCTCAAGTCGGAGAGTGAGTGGATTGCGGGGTGACGCGACCTCGGGACGCGATAGGGATTAACAGGGATCAGGGATCGAGCATCTTGGCAAGTGAAGCTCCAAAACTGCTGAACCGCTATTGTGCTTGAATCATTCGATCACCCCTCTTCATATGGCACGACAATGAGAGCTATGCGAAGGTCTCTAACAGGCCGTCCTATATGCCAACCACAACACCTATTCTCCAATCGAACCACCCTCCCTATATCATGCTCCGCACGCCGTCCCTACACAAGACCCGCATTCGCACCGAAGCCACAGATCGACATTAAGCATATCCGACAGAACCCAGGACTATACGAACAGAACTGCATAGATCGCAATTATGCTGCACATAGCAAATCTTCATGGCGGATTATCGAGCTTCACGAGCAATGGCTTGCGCTCCAGCAGAGCAGCCGTCAACTTCGGGAACGCAACAACCGTTACAGGGCGCACCTATCCAGAACTGCTTCGCTCATGAAGGACGATACGGAAGGGAAAAAAGCTGTCCCAGTTAGGGAGGGAATGATCAGCGATGCGAAAGCATTGAAGATAGAATTGAGCGCTATCGACGCCCAGGAAACACAACTGCAGGAGGAGATAGAAGGGCTGGCGCAGGACCTACCAAACTTGAGTAGCACGTTTACTCCAGTTGGCACTGAGCCAGAGGTAGTCGGCTCCATCAACGAGCACCTTGCGGACACTAAAGTTGCCCAAGGGCGGTATTCACATGTAGACATAGGGCAAGAACTGGGGATTTTAGACTTTTCAGGCTCAGCACAGACTTCGGGATGGGGATGGTACTTCCTTGTGGGCGATGGTGCGATGCTGGAACAGGCGCTAGTACAATACGCATTAAGTGCCACCAGAAGAAGAGGATGGAAAGCAGTCGCCCCTCCTTCAATGGTGTACTCGCATATCGGATCAGCATGCGGCTTTCAGCCGAGAGATCAGAACGGCGAACAACAAGTTTATGCGATCGAGCAGTCGGAGAAGGACAAGGCAAAGCCCCAGTTGGCCCTTACTGGAACGGCGGAAATACCGCTGGCTGGCATGAAGGCAAACCAAACGCTAGATTCTTCGGAACTACCATTGAAGACAGTTGGCGTGAGTCGTTGTTACCGCGCTGAAGCCGGAGCACGAGGGGCCAATACACGGGGCTTGTACCGAGTACATGAGTTTACCAAGGTCGAGATGTTTGCTTGGACATTGCCAGACAGCGGCGGGGAAGACCATTTCACTAGCCCGACGGCTTCAAGTTCAGAAGCTATCTTTGAGGAGATGCTATCAATACAGAAGGAGATCCTCGAAGCCCTTGGTCTCCGTTGCCGCATCCTTGAGATGCCCACGACGGACCTCGGTGCCAGTGCTACAAGGAAGATAGATATCGAGGCCTTCTTCCCATCCCGACAGCTGAAGGACGAAGGATGGGGTGAAGTGACGTCGACGTCCATGTGTACAGACTACCAAAGTCGACGACTGCTAACCCGCATGACTTCGAAGGCGGGTAAACCCATGTTCCCGTATACCTCGAACGGCACTGCCCTCGCAGTACCTCGAGTGTTGGCGGCAATTTTGGAGAACCATTGGAATGAAGAAGAGCGTACTGTAACCATACCGGAAGTGCTGCGGCCTTTCATGGGCGGGCAAGAGAAGATCCAAGCACAGCACTAGGCGTCCTTAGGGTGATATTCTCGCACTCAAGGCTATAGAACGCATCGCTGGGAATGCTGTACGATTATGTAGATATATATTACCGGTCTCGCGTGGTTGGGTGTCAAGGCGATTCTTGGGCCCACACCAAGCTCAAGACTGCGGCAACGGGTGGCCCACAATTCTCAACATCAGCTCGCTGCCCTGCATTTGCAGACTCGCTTTCTTCCAATCCCCTGTTTCCACTGCCGTATCCCAGCTGGTCGCGTACGAGGCTGATCCCGCGCCTGGCCCGGTTAGCTGCGGCGATTGGAGCACAGTCCTCCTTTACCTGGGATGCATCTCGCCATGCATGGGACCAACTGCATGTGGATAGACGGCCATGTGAGCAATCGCCACAGCCACTGCTCTCTGCGGCTGCAGGTCGCTTGAAACCCTCCTCGCTGAAGTCCAAGACTCGAGTACGTCGCGCTCTTTGTCTCTTCTGGTCCGTCTACCGCATGGTCGCATCCCAGGTGGGGTGAATCGCGGTCTACTCTCACTTGCGGACTGAAGCCTTGGAGCATCACAACACTCGATCACCTGCTGCTACTACTGCACTGGAGCTGCGCCTTTCCACCCGAACAACGCAACCCGCAGCAAAGTTGCTTCGACGCACCCAACCTCCCCACCGTCGGGGTGCAACCACACTCCAGCCCTCTCCAGGGTGTCGCAGCGTTCCCTAGCGCTGTTCGGAGGATAACGGCGCCTTTTGGTCGACTCGGATCGCAACAACACAAGAGCTGGGAAAGCCAAAGTCGCGGCGCATGGTTTCCTACCCAGATTCTGCGAGTGTCGAGCGCTCACTCCCAATACGGCGCCCACCCTCAGTCTCGTCGCATTCCTCACGCACCTCGACCGTGCGAAGACATCGCCAGCACCGCTCGCACTTTGGAGGAACTGCGCTGCAAACGCAGAATGAGTTTCCCGTCTTTACGCACACGGGCGACGTCGAGATTGTAATAAGCAATGGCCGCAAGGAGCAGCGCTATCTCTTACACAAGCTCATCCTTACGCAATGTTCGGGCTTCTTCGAGGCTGGCACAAGTGACGAGTGGGCGAACGCAGGTGACGTGAGCTCCTCAGGGCCGCCCACCAACGGTACGGCGCTGGCGAGGATCCCCTCAGGTCCGCGGCAAGAAAAGTTGACGTGGAGGTATGAGTTGGATTGGGGAAACAACGAGGATGATCTGCCCATGCTTGTTCAGAAGGTGCGCTCAACTCCTCTACCAGCAAGTGCCATCTTATGCTCACATTCCTGTAGAAGACTCAGCCTACAATGTTCGGCGGCGATGCACCGCCTGCACAACCGCCTCCCGCGCGCAACAAGCCTGCGGCACCGCAGTCGGGCTTCTTTCGGAGCATGGCCAACTTCTCCACCTTGCACGTCCCAGCTACAGCTCCTGAAAACGACCCCGATGACGAAACATTTCGAGACTACGACAATCTCTTCCGAATCTTCTACAACTACCCGCCTGCTCTAGACGCAGTGAATATCGCAAACGCGTATGTTGAATGCAAGTCGCTCCTGCTACTCGCGGATATGTACGATGCACTAGGAGTCATTGGTCCGCGCGTAGACCACCATCTGCTACGGTTCCAGGGCAGACTTTGGAAACAAATAGCCAAATACCCGCCCAGCTACCTCAAGCTCGGGTACATGGCGCGGAGTAAAGCTATCTTTGCTGAAGCCATGGTGCACGTAGTCGGACAATGGCCACAAGGGATCAACCAGCTACGCGGTCAGATCGCAGAGCCAGTCATTGAGCTGATAGAAGACAAGGTCGATGAGGTGGACGAGCTGAAAGCGAAAATAGAAGTCAAGCTCTTCCGACTATCGCTAACCACAAGTCGCGGTGAGCGCGTCAGTCCGTCGAATAACTGGTTAGATTGGATGGCCGTCTCTCTCTTCAGACAATGGCTCGCAGAGAACACCACACCCCCTCCCGCACCGATCCTCAAATCTCCACGACCGCCAGGATCTCGCAATGGCGAGTCTGCGCCATTACCTCCGCCTCCAGCCTTCAACACGGGTCGTATCTTCAGATTACTCGGCCAGGGTGGTTCGAGCTACCTCAGCCACGACGAGTGCAAACGGTTCTTACGATTGAACCCAGACCACTATAATCGGGACAACTTGAAGCGCTTCGAGAGGCGGATCGATGAGATTAAGAACAAGGCGAAAGATGCTGTGAAGCCGCTTATGCGCAACTTTTTGGAGCTCGACCTGAGAGAAGGTGGGCTGCCGTATCTGACGTGTACGAGGATCGATCAGCAAGATTTCCCTTGGGACGAATAACCTGTTTGTGAACTTTATAGTCGAATGTTGAGAAAGAGGCGGAAGTTCAAGCACGTGCGCTGTCCTTTGATTTGATTTTGATCTCAGTCTGGTTAGTAAGGTTGGGTTTAGCAGGCGCATTTAGGAAGAAGCGGTCTCTTCACCGCGGGATGGAATTTCGGCGCCTGATACCCTTGGATGTTTGGATTTACTTGCGCTCTTTGTCATTGTTTATTTCGCGCATTTGCTGTTCTTGTCAACTGGGCAATTTAACGAGAGATGAGCTGAAGTGAGGATAGTAATGTTCCGACGTGGAGAGCGTGAGTGCGCTGGTCGTGCTTCTTCTCCATTATATGGTAGTTGAATGATAATGATGAGCATCATAGCATTTACAGAGTTCCCCAGTCCACCTACTCAACCTAACCTACCATGTTCACCTAATCCGACTTGTGGTTTGGAAAATTGTTTCAATATGTATATGTATATATGTATTGCCCTACCAGCACATTGGGGGTGGCAGGTATCATCATCAACACAATATATACTTGCCCAGTCCAGCCCGAAAAGATGTCTGCCATGCACGCCCGAAGAATTCATGTCCCTAGAACCAATATCCACCAGAGCGCTCGCTTATGCTATTTATCGCCTATTTAATTCATCAACAGCCCTTTCTCCTTGGCCTTCTTATTCAAACTCCAAGCTATCCCGAACACACTTCCGCACTCGCTTCTTGAACTCCGGTGTATTATCGCGCCACAGGGACGCCGCTTCGACGTTCGCCGGAGACTCGTCGTTGGGGCTGGAGAGCATCGATATTACGGAGAGGAGGATAGTTTCGGGGGTTTGGACGGGCGACCAGCGTTCGGCTGCGGATTCGTAGCCGTACTTGTCTTCTTCTGGGGGGTGGAGGATCGAGATGCAGACCTCACCGTTCTGGTAGACTGTGTTCCACGGATTAAAAATGATTGTGCTGGGGACTGGACGTGTTCAGTGCTCACTGTTAGGGTGGAAGATGGGCGTCTCAAAGCGCATTTTTGGCGGAAGGAGGGGGTATTCGCTCGGGAAGGTCAGCCGTGCTCGGAAGAATCCTCCTGTGCGGTCTTGTCAGTCATGTCCAAGAACTGAGGTTTTTCACTGGGAATGTGTATGTACCTCCATAGAACTTGGTGTCGTCGTCAATCATCAGCATCACTTCCCACTCGAAGACGTTGCTGTCTACTAGGCCACAGCTTATCCCCGATATGCTTTTGTCGTTTTGCATTTGCTTAAGTTGGCGTGATAGTAACCCCGCCGCAGCAGAAGATGACGCCATCCTGTCCCTCCAAAGGTATATATATATATTCACGCGGGGCGTTCGCAATCGGGCTGAGGATCGTATGTGTAGGTTGAACGGTGGTTGATGCAAAGTAGGATGGGTGGGTGGAAGGTGGGGCGTGGAGATTCAAGTGTGTAAGAGCTAGGATGCGAGAGTTCGCGTTTGTCTTCGGGACAAAGGCTCAAGTCGTAGAGAGAAGGCGGTTGTTGCTCAGGCGCGTTTCCGTCAGAGGGGAGAGCGAACGGCGGGATGGCGGGGTAATATAGTAGATTGCAGGCAAACGATAAAGAGATCTTTCACGGTAGATGTCTAGTGTCCAGGGAGCGATGTATTAGTAGCTGTAAGCGGGCAAATTTGCAGTGAATACAGGGCGGTGTGGAAGTGTAAGAGTATGAACAAGCAAGCATCTGAGGTCATGAGCGAGCTCCAATCGATGAGCTGCATGTGGCGGGTGTGCCGCCAAGCTTAAACCACTCTACAGGGATCACATCTGGAAGCTCAGCCTTCCTCTTTCTCTCCTTTGCATCACGACTATCTGAAAGACGGATTGGGCTCCGTCACGCGCGAGTTGAGTGTGTATTTGGCCTTTCGGGGCTGAACGGAACGTTGGCATAATGTGGTTGACCTCGGCTTGAAACTTCAATACGCCCTAGAACGCCTTCGTGTGCTAAACCGGTGCAGTGGCCGGAGTAACTTCCTCATCTACTCAAACATCCACTCGAAATCGCAGTGAATCTAGTGCGCAGGCCTCCCTGAAGCAACCCAAATGCCATCTCGTATCGTCCAAACATGATCCAGAACGCCAACGTGTCATTCGTAGAGCAGTGATGCCATGCTCCCTGGAAACCCGCATCTAGGGTATCGTATGTTGCAACATAACTAAAGAAAAGAAAGGAGACAGTGGGGGCTAAAGTAGAACCCAGTGTGAGTACCAGGACGAATCAACCGAAGACTCTCAAAAAGCCCCATAAACCGGCACCACAGAGCACAGGTATGGTCAAGTTGTCGTCCCAGCCGAAGATATCGATCGCTTCACTGGAACTAGCCACGATGCCTGCCGCTAACGACATGATGCTCAAGGCCCAGTAGCCCGTGATAGAAGCCTGGGTAACTGACAAACCAAGTAATTCCCGAGCCTGTGCGGGAAGTGCCAGGACACCTTGGAACGCGAAGTTGTGTTCGCCGTGGTTGTAATCCGAGTATAGAGGACCTAACCAACCCCACCACACAGCCGCTGTAATGATACCAGTGACGCACGCAGCGATGGAACCCGCAAGACTCTTCCCCTTTCTCACTCTAGGGGTAAGATGTCCCCAAAGCCTGCCGAAGGTGGAGGCCGCAGTATCGCACCAGCTTAGAAGTAGGATGCTCATGACAGCTATGTCCTTGGGGCAGAAGCGCATAACGATCCATGCGCCCAAGAGATAAGATATGACGCCATTGTACCCATCGACCTCGGACTCCCGCATTAACGCGCCCAGGCAGCGGATGTAGAAGCGATTTACTTGCCAGTAGCGGTGTCGGATAACGTCTGTCAACGCGACTGGAATGAGCATTGCAAATAGGACGTTGTGAATCTGGGACGTTTGCGTGCCGGTGCAGTAAAGGAAGAGTGTGAGGAAGCCAATGGAAACGTGGAGGATCTTGCGGGGAATTTCATGGCGATGGATCTACACATGAGTTAGGCAATTATTGTCGAGGATGCACACGATATACACGTACAAATGACCGCCACTTCTGGTGGATTGGAATCAGGCCTAGCGGACTCGGACTCCTGCTCATCTCCCTCCAGTAATTCTTGTTTGCGGCCGCTGGGGACAGATGTCCGTTGACCGTGCCATTTGGTAGTGCGAGATTCTTCTTCAGGCTTCCGTTGACTTGTTTCCGCGTAGTCAGACCACTCATTCTCCTCCTGCCAACCCCTGCTCCAAGAATAGGGCTCCGACTCCTAGCTCTCGCCCTCTTCTCAGGATCTGAGCCTGACGAGTCTTCGTCAATTGACGGGGGTGACGTGACGCGCTGCTTGTTCTTGCGCGTCGACGAGCGCGTCACAGGCCCGAAATATCCATCTTTCCCACTACCTGCTTCCGAGGGTGTCGGCGAGGGCGATATTACGCGCGGTGTTTGCGGTACCTGGTATTGTCTGGAGGACTCCATGGCGTCACGCCAGCAGGTTGGAAAGTATGGGAGCGGAGGGGCGCGGATGACGCCGGATAGTGTAGAGGATGCGCGCGCACAAAGTAGACCAACTTGTGCTAGCAAAGACTGCCGATACGAGAATTGCGAATACGTGTCGTGAGGCTGAGTGCGCGTGTAGTAGGCGTCCTGTGCAACGGTGCTTAATGTGGCTTCAACATTGATGTCAGCATCAGGTGTTATGAGACAGACTTTAGAAGCCGCAGATTCGTCCGGACGCCACGCATCGTCTGGAGGGAGCGAGGATGCCACAGTGCGTGCAGGCGACGGCGGCCAGGATTATGTACGTGGGCGAAAGGAGGCCTCTTGCGGAGGGTGGCGGCTATATAATCTTGTTGCTTATTAGGGTGGAAATTTGGTTACAGGGCTACAATCTTGTCTCGTGAATGCGCCGATCAACAGGGTAGCTGCAAATCCGCTTGGCGATGAGATCAGATTTACATGTGAAGACGAGACTGAATGGTTGCCTGCTGGATAAATGAGCCGTTGATGTTTATCCAAAACGTTGCCAAAAAGCAAGCTCTTGTCGAGGCCCCCAAGATTAGCACGGATGACGCTGTACTGACGCTACACGTGTGGTTGGTTGCGCCTTCCAGTGAATCGGAACAGAAGTGGCGGTGCGGAAGTGGCGGTGCACGTCCCCAATTTTTCTATCCGAGCAAAAGTTCGACCGGCTCGTGTACGAACCTCAAACCCGTGCCTGAAGACAGCCCAGGTCAAACATCCTCAAAATGGCACCTCAAGCGAAGATTGACCGTTCGTTTGGTGCTCTGACGCCTGCACTGTCCGAATGGATTCTCGAAGCCGTGAATGCCATGGGCTTTGTCAAGACCACGCCTGTGCAGCATGCTGCTATCCCAATGTTCATGAAGAACTCGGATGTTGTCGTTGAGGCCGTCACTGGGAGTGGAAAGACTCTTGCGTAAGCTTACATTCTCGAAAGCCTAGTTGAGCTTCTCTGACATAAAAATCAGGTTCTTGATACCCATCGTTGAACGTCTACTTCGACTTGATGCGCCTATGAAGAAGCATCACGTGGGTGCAATCATTATATCGCCCACAAGGGAGCTCGCAACGCAAATCCATACGGTCCTCTGTTCCCTGCTCAAGTTCCATGCCGCTTCGGCAGCCATGCTGGAGCCAGAAGATGAAGACACGGACATGGAAGACGCAGATGCACCACCTAGGCCAACCTTCCCCTCTGGAACTCTCAAAGTCGTACCTCAACTTCTCCTAGGTGGATCAGTCACACCTGCCCAGGACCTCAGCAGGTTTCTCAAGACATCAGTCAATGTGCTCATTGGTACGCCAGGCAGACTTTTGGAGTTGCTTTCCTCGCCGCATGTCCACTGTTCGCAGTCGTCCTTCGATGCGCTAGTACTCGACGAAGCGGACCGCCTCTTAGATCTCGGTTTCAAAGATGATCTTCAACGGATCCTATCTCGTTTGCCAAAGCAACGACGAACCGGTTTATTCAGCGCAAGTGTAAGCGAGGCCGTAGATCAGCTCATTCGCGTTGGCCTCAGGAACCCAGTCCGTATTGCAGTCAAAGTCAAAACAAGAGCCGCACCCAACGGGATGACAGGAGAAGCGGGCGTGATGGAGGACAAGCGGACACCGGCCAGTCTGCAGATGTCATATCTCGTCCTGCCAGCGTCACATAAGCTGCCCGCTATCAAGAAGGTTCTCTCATCATTACAGCCGCAGCCACAGAAGTCGATCCTCTACCTTGCGACCTGCTTCTCTGTCGACTATTTTCAGCATGTCTTACCGGAAGTACTCAAAGGATATACGATTGTGCCGCTGCACGGAAAACATCCGGATAAAGTTCGACGCAGGAATTTCATTAAATTTGTCGAGAGCGTAACGCCCTCCATTCTTCTCACCACTGATGTCGCTGCTCGAGGGCTTGATATTCCTTCAGTAGACCTGGTTTTACAACTCGACGCCCCGAGCGATCCGAAGACATTCATACACCGCTGCGGCCGCGCTGGACGAGCTGGCCGCAAAGGCCTGGCAATCACATTTCTAACCCCAGGCCGAGAAGAAGACTATGTTGAGTTTCTCCGCGTTAGACAGACGCCCATATCGCCTTTGACATCTCTCGACATCACAGTCAGGCCCGAGGATGCCCAAGCAATTAGCGAGAAGATAAGGAAAGGAGTCAGAGCAGATAGAGCACTTTTCGACAAGGCGCAACGTGGTTTTGTGTCATGGGTCCGCGCATACAGCAAGCACAACGCCAGCTCCATCTTCCGTGTCACAGACCTTGATTGGGCGGAGTTAGGCCACGCTTGGGGGCTTCTCAAGTTACCCAGCATGCCTGAGCTTAAGAAATGGGAAGGTGACCGAAGCCTTGGCGTCACTATGGACTTCAACACCTTCGCGTACAAAGACAAGGCGCGAGAGCAGCAGCGACTAGTAGAGCAAGCTGAATATGAGGCGACTAAGACGGGGACGAAGAAGAGATATGTTACCGAGAACAAGAAGGAGTCAGCTTGGACACAGCAAAAGGATCAGAAAGCTACCAAGGAACTAAGAAGAGAAAAGAAGGCGGCAAAACGTGAACACGACCGCGTAGAAAAGTTGACAGACGAGGAGAGAAAGGAAGAAGAGAGGCTAAATGGTATGATCGGGGAAATGCGAAAGAAGGTGGCAGAAAAAGAAGCGCAAGAGGCTGCAGATGAATTCGAAGGATTTAGCGACTAAAGTTCAGGCATTCGACACGAATTATATTTCAGAATGTTCTCTGTGGGGATTGGTTCCTCCGCCGCGTGTAAGATATCGACTTGTCCGGCTTAAGGCAAGAGGCATGCAAAGTAATATACCCTACCACCACCATAGCGTATAATAGCTCCGCTTTTCTACTATCAGGCCATAGCCTTGCATACATCATTCCCTCACAGCGCCTTTCTGTACTTCGCCAAATAGGAGGCTTTAGTATGTTCGCGCCGCACCCATCTGCGCATCTCCCTTGACCTCCCCGCGCTCCCGCATAACCTCCTCCACCATGTCCCGCATCTGGACCAGCCCGTGGAGCTTACCATCATGCTCCTTCAGCTTAGAAGCTGCATCATACTCAGCCTTCTCCAGAACCCTCTTCGCCTCTTCAAACTTGGCTTTCGCCTTCTGAATGCGTCCTGCGTTGTCTAGGATCATCGTCTCGCGGATCTGACTACTCTCTAAGACTTCCTTGTGGAAATGATCGAGATCTGCGGAGACGAGTCAATCTGGGTGTAAATAGGGGAAAGGAGAGTGCGAGGCTTACATGTTGCGCGCTTGTCTGGTGTGGAAAGTCGGAGCTCGGCTTTGATCCAAGATGCTGGAAATAAATTAGCTGGATGCTGGGAGGTGGTTGGGATGCTTTGAGTAGGTACATGTGTCTTCTAGGTTTGCCATACTAGCATTAGCGGTAGGATTATATGGTTGAGCCATAGTGTTGTTTGTGTTCGGTGAAGAGTTGAGGTTGGGTTCAGCTAAACGTTCTTGTGAGCTGCTATGAGCTAACGCTTGGTCACAGATTATTTATACGTGAAAGGATGGCCCTGTTGGGTGGAAGGTGGCAGTGAAAGTCACGCGCGGGGACACTGAGGAGTTGGCATGCCAACACAGTCGGTCTTACACTTTATGCTCTGTAGCCTAAGCTGAACTTTTCAAATTGGTCTTCCTAACTGACACAGAAAAGATTCGGTTCCAGACTCTATTTACCAATAGGTGGGATCATCTTCAAATCCGCAAACTCGCCCAATACTTCCTTGATAGCATCATTTGAGTCAACAAACCCATGCCAACCCATCTTTCTCGCCTTGTTCATCGTAAGGTCTAATGGGGAGCCCATCAAGCCGCCATCTGTGAACCCGAATATCCTATCAATGTCCATGTCTTGCAGTTTACCACCTGTCAGGTCGTATTTCGAATTAAGCTCTTCCCATGCTCTTTGCACCTTTGCTTGCTTTGCCCAGTCTACCAACCTGAAGCGAAATCGGTAAGTTGCAGGTGGCCCGAAGCCTCGTGGAGGTGGATCGTACTTTGACGCTACACTGGTGTATACATTTGAGTCCATACTGGGTTGCTCGTACCCTACACCATACCACGCCGCAAACTTAGGCCAGAAGTTACCCCATGTGAACGTTGTCCCGTCCATTGTGTTGAACTTCTCATTCTTTGCTCCGTCGTTTAGCACTGCCCATTCCTCCATGTACCCATTCATCTTACTACTACTCATACATCTGTTTGTCTCCCAAGCCTTTAAATCGCATGGGAACTCCAACTTCTCACCCAAATGTTTCTGTACGCTTGCATAACAACCGAGTGGAAATACAAGGTTCATAGCTGCCTCTGGAACAGCACCGAGGATGCTGGCAGGCATACAGACATTCCAATCGATCGTGTGCTTGTTGCAGAAGGACCAGAGGAAGTCTTCTTGGGGGTAGTAGAAGTTCGGCTCTAGTACAACACGGGGTGCGGACTCTTCTTGCGGGATGGCGGAGGGGCCAAGATGGACACCATAATTCTTCGCTCCCGTCTGCAACATGATCCGCTTCGGTTTGATATCTGACAAAGGCAGAGCCTCACAGAAGTTCTGGAGAAGCGAAACTATACTCGTCAACTCTCTCGATGTATTGACGCAATCAAATGTCAAGATGAAGAGGTGCAATTTAAATCTACATACCATTTACCCTGCACATTTCCTCGGCATCACTCCACAGCCCTCCTCCAACCTTCGGCTTGACTTGCACATAGCTGTAGAAGAACACATATTCCGCTTTGACGTTCTTCTCTCTCAAAACGTCTGCGATCTCCACTGGACTTTTCAGAAAGTCTAAAGCAATATGTTCAGCATTCTTTGGTAGGCCACCTGGCATTGTAGGTGGTCGTCTCGACAAACAGTATATCTTTTTCCAGCGCTCTGGATCCTGTGCTAATACACGTAGCATGTAGTTACCGGATATACCATTCGCACCCGTAATTATTGCCGTGAGACCTTTCAGTGAGGATGGATACACAGGGAGGCCATGATAGATGCCTTTAGTCTGAACAATCTGTTGGTTCGACATGTCTGAGGACGTAGAAAACTCTGTGGCTTATTGTAAAATGAAGATAAGTATCAGAAAAGTGAAATTACAGAACAAGATGAACTCACGAGTCGTCTTGATTTTAAGGACTTCGGCTCTAGACCTCGGATCATGACGTATTGCGGGGAAGGAGAGCGGGTGCAGGGCTGACAAGGGGATCAACGCTATGTTGACAGGGGAGCCACCATAGACTTTGTAGAATTTCGATAGAATTGTGAAACCCATACCGAAAATTTACACGTTTCTCTTTTCCACCCGATGCCATGCCGTAGCCAGTAAACGTTGAAATCCCGAAGCTCTACCGTCTATGTTAGAAGCACTTACAACATTGCATATTGGCTATTCTACTAGTACCGACGCTGTTAGTACTGATACTCGTTCCGGAGACATTTTGGGTGTCTCATTTAAAGTGACACGAGATCACGAGGATGCGCGTTTAGTCACAGAAATAGCGTCTCTGGCTGGATAACGTGCGTAAGATGGATGCTTGAGCTAAAATCTAGCATTTTGGGTAACACACGGTAATACCTTTAATGGTATGTGTTTTCCTCATCTCTTTTGTGGCGTTTTAGGTGTGTAGTTGTCATTAGCAGGGGTGGTTCGGGGCGTGAGCGCCTCTGGCTCGGCAAACGCGGCGCTTCAATAGTCGTGTTACATTGACAGCGACAGCCGCACATTCAACAGCTCTGACATCGCACCCACTCATCCTACTTTTGGAGCCGTTTGGAGGCCCAGTCTCGGTCGTCCAATCTATCTTAGAATCGACATTTTTTGTTATTAGACTACTATCGTCGCTCAGTTCATACAACTCATACCGTGGTATTGTTTTAGGCAGTCACGCCTTCGTCGCGGCACGCCAGCGGCCATGAAATCGCGGACCAGTACGTCCTGTTCGCTCAACAGAGGAAACGCTAGATACGACACACACTCGGGCTTTAGGGACAGCAGCACTGCCCTCATGTAAAGTCATAGCTTTATCCTCATCGATTATTGCTGTGGACTGTCTCCGACGAAAATGAGATATCGCAGAATAGCAGGAGACGAACTACGCAATCCACCTCTACATACTCTTCTACGGCCACGTAGCCTTGGAGTGGCAACCTAGCTAGGCCCGAATATGGCGACGAAGGGAAATATGCACGGAGAGGGCAATGTGAAGATTGCAAGGCAAGACTTGTCAAAGCTCGTCGCCGTGCCAAAATTACCTCCTAGATCGAAGCCTGCACCCGTAGCACCGTCGAACTCATCTCCCCAAACTGGTACAGCATCTTCAGACTCGACATTCCCTAGACGAGAGACAATCTCCACGACTGCGAAATCACCCAGGTATGGCGACGACGAAACTTCGAAAACGACAAGGGAGCTTGTAAAGTGGGAGTACGACGTCTATGCTACTCCGTTCATCCCATCAGCTCTACGATCAATCAATACAGAGGAGGCTGTTGTGATTACAACCAAGCCAAAATACTGGATTGACTCTCAAGCTTACGCCCACACATTCATCGGAACCAGCTTCATACCCGACCGACCCTTGAATGCTCTAGAGACTAAGTATAAGCAGGTCACACTACCCGAGGAGCGATTCATCAAGGACTCGTACTTCCAATATTTCAATAGACTAATGAACATTGAAAGTGCCGCCAAGACACAGGAACATGAGACACATGCACTCTACAAGGTTCCACTCCATCGCATCTCGACCCCAGATGGTCAGATTTGGGCTTTGTCAGTGCCAGGTCTAAGGGAAGATAGTCCAGTTGTCGAGATGGGTGACACGCTGCAGATTCGTCAACTGTGGATGGATAGCGCAGGAAACCCGATGCCGGTGCCAATGTACATGGAAAGCCACGGCATGGGTCACCCGAGCCATGCTCCAGTCTTTTACAAAACCTGGACCGGAGTGCAACACAACGGCTCAGTATACAGTATCAATAGGGCACAAGAGACAGTTTATCTCAAAGTCGAAGGCCTTGACTTCCTACACCTTGGATCCAATGTCGTTCCTCTGGAAGCGAATGTCAGCTTTCCACTTAGATATGGTCTGCTGGGAGTTCAGCGGGGGGCGTTGGCAAGAGTCAATTTGGAGCTTAGGCAAACGGTGTGCTTGTTCCATCAGAATAACTTAACTAACCTAGACGATGGCCGGATTGACTTTGATGGAGTACCTGAGGTGGAGTATGCTTCGACCGGAACGCCAGAAAAATGCACCTGTGCACTACACAACGACTGGGTTCGCCGGATGCTCTTCCCGAGAGAGCGTGATGGCCAGCTCCAAACCCGGCTTCGGAAGATTCCACATCGTGCACTTTTCGATCCTGCCGTCAACTACGAGCAAGCACACGCTGTTAACGATATCTGTGCCAGTGATTATGGCACGCTGCCATACCTAATCTCCGGACCTCCAGGAACTGGCAAGACTAAGACGCTGGTCGAGACAGCTATGCAACTACTGAATACCACCAAGACTGCGCATATGATTATATGTGCGCCATCTGAAGCGGCCGCAGACACACTAGCTTTACGTCTCAAGCACTATCTAAACAACAAGCAACTATTCAGACTCAACAGGCCTGGCCGAGCAGATAATGAAGTGCCACGAGAGCTTATGCAGTACTGCTACATTGAGAACGACATGTTCTACCTGCCTCCTTTCAAGACGCTCATGGCATTCAACGTTGTCGTTACATCTTCCAGAGACGTAGCTATCTTGGCAGAAGTACGAGTGACTAACAATGACCTTTGGACCTTGGAAAGGAACATGTTCTCCGCCCTCCATCCAGAAGACCAAGCACCAACACCATCCTTACACTGGGGTGCCCTACTCATCGACGAAGCCGCCCAAGCCACCGAGATAGACGTCCTGCCCGCCATCAGTGTCGTGTGTCCACCCTCGGCATACCCAACACACCTTCCACAAACACGCTTGGTGTTGGCAGGAGACGACAATCAACTCGGGCCCCGAACAGCGTCTCGCGATCCGGAATTCTCCACATCTCTATTCGCACGTCTCTCTGGGCGGACGCTGTATAAAGATCATCCATTAAGCCGTTCAAATCTCAAGCCATCGTCGGGCCCTCCCGTAATCAAGAGATCGATGCTTCCAATCATCTACCCGCCGTTCACACTCCTAGTGCGAAACTACCGCTCCCATCCCGCAATCTTGAGTGTGCCTAGCTCGCTATTCTACAACGACACGCTCATGCCTGAAGCACCCACGCCCTCCACTCCACTCCAGCAATCCTCCCTCTGGCGCGGCCGCAAATGGCCGGTCCTATTCATACCGCACATCGGACCCGACGAGATCGAGCGCGACGGCGGCGGCTGGTATAACATCAGAGAAGCACGCCTCGCATGCTCCATTGCGCAAACCCTCGTCGAAGAATCTCGCGTCCAACAAAAGGATATATGCATCATGTCGCCCTTCGCTGCACAAGTCAAACTCCTGCGTTTTCTTATCCGCTCCGAGACCTACGGTGGCGGCGCAGGGCTATGGGAAGTAAACATCGGCCCGCTCGAAGCATTCCAGGGCCTTGAAAACAGAGTCGTCATCATATGCACGACTAGAACTCGAGAGCGGTTTCTTGACATGGATGAGAAAAGGGGACTAGGCATTATAGGACAGAAGAGAAAGATGAATGTTGCGCTTACACGGGCAAAAGAGGCTCTTTTCGTCATTGGGAGCCCGGTCGTTCTCGGACAAGATGAGCATTGGCGGCAGTGGCTGGCCTTTTGCTGGCGTAATGGCTTGGTGGCGGATAAGAAGGCGGTTTGGAAAGGCGACGAAGAAGGCTTTGGTAAGGAAAAGATTGGCGTACTAGAACGAGCATTGATAGTAAAGGAAAACCATGGAAGTAAATATGAGAGGGCACTGGGTGCTGGCGCAGCTAGCCACGATATCAATGGTAATAGCGACTATGAAGCTTGGATTGAGAGTCTGAGGGAGGCCTTGGATGAAGAAGATCAAGACGATGAAGATGGAGAGGGTAGCGAAGAGTATGAAAACGAAGATGAAGATGAAATAGAGAACAGCGACGGGGAAGAAGATTCACAGGGTGAATCTAGTACAGAGAAATTGTTGCCGTAGATATATGAGCTGGAGTAGACTGAACAAAAGCCAAAGATAGAATGCGAGACTGTAGTCAGTATAATATTACACATAGGATATTAGGTAATGGTCACTTTACACTTTCTCTACGGAGCAACAACGACATTACCGTTCTGACCTCCTATTTGTATTCTTTTAACTAAACATTTGGCAGCTCCTTTAGACCTGGATTCGAAGAGGAAAGTGTCGACTTATGAAGAGGACGGATGCTGGCACAGTTATATCTGCAAAGCCGGGAAGGCTGACACTGCAATGTTATCTAGGTTTCACTAGCAACTGGGCTTCAAATTAGTATTTTTGTGAACTTATAGAGTAGTTAAAGAAAGCGACTGCATAGATAAAGTAGGTTTGAAGCTGAAGGTTAACGCTCAGCAAGCGGGCAGCACTCTACATAGAGCTAGGGAAAGCGCAAGGGGCTGTCGATGCTAGGAACGCATTTTTGATGAAAACAGGGCAAAGAAGTGATAGCTGAATTCAATAAGCGCGGGAAGAACGCACGAGTGATCATCGTTATGGAAAGCGCGTCGGAGAGGAGAAAATGCTTATTTCTTAAATGAACGCTCTATTGCGCTTTCAGCGAAGCCGGTGGAGATATATCGACCGACCACCATGGGGAAGGCAGAGGGTATCAGAATCGCAAGAAACGCGACAGAAAATAACAAGATACTAAGAATTTGCGAATGCAAAATAGACCAATTGCGCCAATGTCAACAGCCCCCCAACCTCAGATGCAATCCACCCCCATTATGTGTACCACCCGTCCCTCGTATTCTTCGTAATTGTGTTTTGTGCGCCGCTCGTGCGTGTGGTGTGTTTGTTCTTGACCTCATCGCCGGGTGCTCGATGGTCGCCGACTGCTCGCAGCAACGGAGATGTCACTCATTGAATCCTGATCTCTCTGATAGCTATACTGCATGCCTGAATCCGTACCCTTGTAACCATTATCCCAGGCCGCGATTCGTGAAAGAAGCCTACCGCACATTAAAACAATTCTTTCCTTGGCAAACATACAAATCACCATCTTCCTCAACATGTGTGTCGGAAGAGGCGTGTAGATTGAGAAGTGCGCGCTCACCGATCGTCTGGCTCCATTTGCGACTGGTCTGGAATGAGCTCGTAGTCGCCCTCGACGGGGAGGTAGAGGGCAGACGCGACAATGCCGAGACATGTGAGGGCCAGGATGGCCCAGCTGGCGGTGCAGAGAGACCAGGAAATGTCGAGGTTCCAGCCGTCCCAGAAGCGGGAGTCGTGGTCGAAGAGGAAAGCCTGAAGATATTAGTGCTCTGTTTAGAGGAGGAAATGTGGTGCTGGGTTTGCAGCTCCCAGGAGGAGGGGCAGGCGTGAGAGACATACCACAATGGACATGCCCGCGCACTGCACAATAGCGCTAAACGCTAATACACCAGCAGCAACCTGCCATCCCGCTGCTCTTCTCTGTACACCGCCGGAGATGATCACCACGAAGGAGACTAGTGTGCACAGCTCTACGACGACACCAAACGATATCAGGAAGCCAACTGTGCGCCACATGTTGCAAAAGGACGGGTCCTTGGTACAGTCGGTGTCGCGGGGAAAGGGCACGCAGGCACCTGTGACGGCTGAGCAGCGGCTGTGAAGGCCGTAGGAGTATTCGCGTTTGCCGTCCTAGGTTGATTGTTAGAGGCGTTATTGGAGAATGGGAGAGATGGGAGAGGAGCGTGGATAAGAGGATGAAAGTGTACGTACAGGGCTATAGCTGACCCAGCGCGGCATGGCAATACTCGCTATCGTCATGATTGTTGCTGTACGCATATTAGTCTTGCGCCTATCCTCGAAGACGCGCATGCTCGAGACGTACAGACAATGGCGAGCACAAGGCCCACGCCATACACTATTCTTCGCGTCATGGTGAATAGATGTGTATCCTCTCTCTGGCAGCGGAAGAGTTGAAAGACAGCCCGAGTGGCGCAATATGAGGAGTTGCGGGGTTTTGGTAGGACAGGGCGGGTGAGGCAGGTAGGTGTGAGGCGTGCAGACAAGCGGCGGCCTCGAGGGTGGTACCGTCGGCAAGCTGCAAAGCTATTGCTGTAGGGCGGGGGCGCCAACTAAAAGGGTTGGGGAAAGCCGAGAGGCAGGCTCTACAAGGTCAAAGATATGGGAGACGAGACATGGTCTTCGTGGTGGGAGGCAGAAAAGCTTGAGGGTTGCTTGCCGCAGAGGAACCCTGCCAAAGTGCTCGATCGTGTGCCGCTAATACAGTAAAGATGTACAATGACGACAAGGGTACGACTATCTAGCCCACGCTTGCGGGTTGGGTGGGCCTCACTTTCACCGCTAATTCAGAGCCATCAATGGTTGCGCGTAGAGCGCCCTCGATCTAGCGTTGTCTGTGTCGTCTTCAAGAGTAAAAGAAATGGCAATTTAGAGTGGGGACCACCATGTAGTTGGAGCACTCTCAACGTCTGAGGCTGGTGGTGGTGTGCATCGTGTTGTATATTAGCCATATGCAATGTCGAATGCCATGCATGCTGTGCTCGCGCGCTTCTCCGATGGCTGCAGCATCACTCCTTCAAAAGAGAGTCTGACAATATCCTGAGAGAAACGTATTGTCCCCATCTACTGTCATAGCCAGAGTATCTGGCTTGCATATCACCAGACCAGGCACCGTTATAATCACGCCGAAATAACACCACCTTCCTCCTCTGTGCACCCCCCAAGCCACTCCCATCAGCGTTAGCCTGTGCGAACACGTGGGGTAACATTCCCATCACACCTCAGATGGCATTTCGAGGCCTTGATTCTCAGACCCACAATCGTGTCGGTCGGTCGATCGCTAGTTTTTCGACTTCTATTGCTGTGAATAGACATATATGACGTAGCTGGAGCGCTGTCCATCCCGAATACCTCGTTTCCTACCGGCGGGCGGCATGTACACCGCTTTAGTAAGAGGCCTTAGCGATAAGAAGGGCTGGGCACGGTAACCGGCAAGACCAAGTGTGGAGGATGCACTCCAGTATCTGCACTCTGCGACGCCTGCAGCAAGCGATACCGACCCTTGGCTGTGATTTGCTGCCCATCACTCTATCGGCCTATGTCTCGCATATACGCGAGCATCTTGATAACGACAGTGCATCACTATATTCTATTGGATGGTGCAATGCGACGCTGATACCGCCTGCCCACCACCCTAGCTACATTATATATTTGGTACAGAGGGTATACATATGATACAAGAGGCAGGTTCCTCTGGGCACACCGAGGCTCTAAAACACAACGTCCTCAGGTTTGCGGATCGGCTGCGACTTGGGTTTCTGCAGCATTTCGTAGCAGAGCAACGAGGCTGCGACGCTAACATTCAGACTGTCGACACCAATCTCATCAACTTCGCGACCATGTGGGATGCCCACCTTGTAATGCGCCAGGTTCAAGAGACTGCTCCTCAGCCCCGTCCCTTCGCCACCCATCATCAGAATGGTCGGGTGTTCTGCCACAGGAGAGTGGTCTGCGGGAAGCCGTTTGGTACTCCTCGCAATGGAATAGACTATTTTGGAAGCCCCGTCATCTTCAGGCTCGGAGGCTGGTGAGATAGAGGGTGCCGGGGGTACAGCATCACTCGCATAGATCCTCCACCCAGCACGTGAACTCTTCCCGAGAAAGTCTGTAGGCTCGCCAACTTTGAACAGGGGAATCGCTTCTGCGGCGCCAGCAGAGGCTTTCAGAGCAATATGGCTCCATGGCGCCGTTTGACGCGTGGGAGTGATGATAGCGTCAACACCAAGGAGGTAGGCTGAGCGTGCAATGGCTCCGAGATTACCTTCGTCGAGCTGAAAATGTTAGCGAAAGAGGGCCGCACACGGAGAGAAAAACATACCACACCGTCAACATAGAGGATCAGGGGATGTCTCCAACCAGACGACTTGTACGAGTATAGCTCCTGCTTGCCGTTGACTAGCGCATCTTCTGCGCTTTGGCTGTCAACGGCGACACTGAAACTCTCATCCGTGATGGATGCTGTCCTTAGTTCAGTGATGGGAGGTACAGGAAGTGGCGATGACTCCAGTATAACTCCATTGTGCGGTCGGCCACTGCTCGCCTTGTCCATAGCGCGCATGTATTCGTCTCCGACTTCTTCAGTAATCGAGAATAGTTTATGGGCTCTGATACGAGCCATTAGGCCATCTCTACTTGCGCCCCTAGAATGAATGTAGAGGCTGTAGAATTTCCGCCGATTCGCCTTGATAGCAGCCAGTACGCTTGAAAATCCGTAGATGAACTCCGAGGCAGCGGTCGTGTACGGTAGTGATTCGGGTCCTTGTACTGAGCTCCTTGGACTGCCCGTAGCAGAGGGCGAATCCGGCTTGCTTCGTGAAGAGTCGTGGGGATAGTAGCGCTCAGTCTGCTCTCGCCCAGTTCGTTCTCTTCGGGCCCCTTTCGAGTCAGGACGATGGGAGAATCGTGGCTCTCTTGGGCTCTCATCTGTTCTGTCCCGAGGACGTGGTGTATAGGAAGAGTCATCATCTATCCTCGAAGGTCTGTCCAGCCTTTGCGATCTATACTCTTTTTGAACATCGCCTGATTCTTCCCTCTGTGCACCTCTTGACAGAGCACGATCGGAGTATGAGTTTCTGGGTTTATCGAAGCTCTTGCCTCTATCAAATGTCCTGTCGTCCTGTGTGCCCGAAGGTCTCTCTCGTCGTGATGTCGGCTCGTTGCGTCCGTCGAATCGCTCTCTGCGTGGCTCTCTGAAGCTGGAACGGTCAGAAAAGGGCTTTCGTTCCCCGCCAAAGTCCCTGCCTCGACCCGTAGATCTGTCCGGCGCTGATTCGAAATGGTCCTCGCGACGCCGTCTTGGGGCATCATCTCGATCTCTCTGTGGGCGCTCGTCCCGAAACCTGCTGGGTGCAGTATCGCGAGGCCGAGGTGGGCCCACACGGCCAAACCTGCTGCTTCGAGGCGCTGTCACCCTCTCACCGCGGTCCCGTTGTGGTCGCTCTGCACGAGGACTGCCGGAGGAATCGTTGTCATCACGCGGCGGGCCGAATCGCTCGAACCTCTCCTCACGGCGAGTCTTCACCCGTCTATCTCCCCCATCTCCAAATGCTTCTCGTGTACGGGGACGGGAGGAACGATCAGGTCCACCCTGTCGGCCTCTTTCGATCGCTGCGGTGATGGATTTGTACCGGCAGAATGTACGTGGGAGTGTCAGTCGTTGGGTCCGTAGTAGCGTGCTACCAATAAGGAGAGAATATACCATAACAATGTTAATTGAAGTGTACGAAAACTTGTGAGCTTGGCAAGATCTATAATTACTTGCGACGAAAACCTAGAGGTGTCGCACTAGCAAAATCTCGCACGGACCAATTCACGTACTCACGCGTTTGGTACCGCATAACTCCCTCCGCATTACCAACATTCACCGAGATTTATCGTCTTTAAATGCCCGATGCGCGCCATACGCCCTGAAATTTCCCCGTCGCATTCTCTTAACTCGGATTCACACCTCCAAATCTTTCCGCGCCGATACTGAAGTCGGCACCGGCCCACTTTCACTCGCGACCGTCCACTCAATGAGCTCGATATAGGCGGACGGCTATACCACGCGTCGATTGAGCTTACGATAAATCCATCAACATGAGTAGCGATGAGGATGGTGCCGAACTTATGGCGGCATTTAAGAAACAGGGCGGTCGCCAGTCAACTGCGACCTCTTCAAACAAGCCAGCATCGTTCTCGCCGGGAGACTTCATATCAGACGATGGATCGGGAGGCGAGGAACACCATTCCCAGGTCGGAAGTTCCCGCAAAATGCGAAGAGCGTTGTGCGTGCGCCCATCCCCAGTCCGCAATAAGAATGAATACACGTACTACGAACCAAAAGATGAGGTAGAGGGTATCATACGCGAGTTTACAAGGAGGGGAGAGATGTTGTATGAAGTTAGGCTTTGGAGCGACAAAGTCAAAGTGGTGAGTGAAAGTTCCATTGTACATAAGTAAGGCCGTACAACTCTCTAGCGTCAGAGGTAAAGGCAGTGTAAAGGCAATAGCCACACGAGGTGATCCCCTTGAATATATAAGCTCGATCTTCCCACGAAGCTCTACTTGCACCACCGCCACCACCACATTTTTAGGATATATTTCTAATTCATCTTCAGATCAACTTTGACGAGCTTCTAGAATTACCAGGTGGTCCACAAGCACTGAAGAGCCTCCAGCCAGACGACGATCCGAACGCTACATCCACCAGTGCAGACGAGAAGAACATGAGGCTCCGTGGCAGGGCTTCGAAGGCGCAAAATAACGGCTTCGTAGACATCTCGACCATTGCGCTTTCTTCCTCTGAGGAGGACGAGCTTGCTTCGACATCACGAAGGCCGCGCAATGGTCGCATCCATACATTAGCAAAGCGCGATTCGGATAGAGAACGCTCATCGAGGACGCGGTCACGACAAAGCGATCTCGTTGAGCTCTCTACAAGCGAGGACGTCGACGACTACGAAGACGGAGGTAAGAAGCGGGGGCGAAAGCGCAAAGGCGTACGGAAACCCACCCGTCGCTCCACCAGACAGCCAATGCCTGTGCAAGCATACGACGATGATGAAGAGGAGGAAGAAGAGGATACAGACGACTCTGATGCTTCTGACATCCTGCGTTCGGACATACTACCGGGTCGGAAGCGGAAGAGACGCACGTTACCCACTTCGAGGTTAGAGAAAATGCCTAGAACCGGTGTGCGTCAATCTGATCGATCAACACGTGCTACCAATAATATGGAAGAGGCTACTATGGACGACATCTACCGATCAGACTCTGTACCCAAGGTGAGCGCACAGAAAGTGGCTGTGGTTCGCGAGGTATTTGCAACACTCCCGCGACGCGACCTTTTCCGATCACGCCACGCCGAAGGTTGCGAAGTGTGCTTTGACGGACCCAACGTTGCGCCTCTCATTTACTGCCAGGGCTGCTCCCTCGCATACCATAAGAACTGCTTAGGAAACCGATCCAGTCGTGATCATCTTGTCACCAAGGTCGATGACGAGAGCTTTGTGTTGCAGTGCAAGCGGTGTATTAACTTCTACAAGAAAAAAGATGCTACCGCCCCTGATTTGTCCAGGTGCCATGATTGCGTCCAACAGGGTGCTTCTTGTAAACCCTTCCGGCATCGCAAGACGACACAGCAGGAAATGAAACTTCGAGAGGAGAATGGTGGCCAAGACCCGATCGTTGACGTGCCTTCTACGCTCATCAATAACGCTCATAACGTACTGTTTCGCTGTACCAAATGCTCTCGAGCATGGCATTACCACCATTTACCGCCCCTGTCTCAGTATGCAATGGACGTCAATCGTGACGACGAGGAGATGGCAGATGAGCGCTTTAGAGAGTACTCTGGAAAGTGGCTGTGCAAAGAGTGCGATGACACGGAGGACCAGAAAGTTGGAGGCATAATTGCCTGGCGACCGTCAGATGTCGAAACCTACCGCCCTGGAACCTCGTGCGATCTTGTCAGCGAAGATGACAAGCAGTACTTGATCAAATGGGAGAACCAGTCTTATTTCCGCGCGGCTTGGTACTCCGGAGCTTGGACATGGGGTGTCACTGCTTCTGCCATGCGAAAAGCTTTCTTTAAGCGCGAGGACGGACCGAAGATGCGAACCGAGGACGCTATACCCGAGGAGTTTCTACGTATCGACATTGTCCTAGACATCAAATACACCAGCTACGTGGAGGTCCGTAGTGAAGAGATCGACAAGGCTAGGATCAAAGAGGTAGATAAAGCCCTTATAAAGTACAAGGGCCTCGGCTACGAGGATGCGGTATGGGAGAAGGTACCTACATCAGAAGATGGCGACCGGTGGCTGGATTTCGTCACTGCCTACAATGACTGGATCGCTGGTCGCTACATCAGGTATCCCAAGCAAGGCCCATTGAAGGGGCGTCTCGAAAAGACCCGTAACACGCCATTTGATAAGCTTGTGCGGGAAAAGCAACCGGACAACCTTGTCGGCGGAGAACTAATGAAGTACCAAGTCGACGGTCTGAACTGGCTTTATTGCCGATGGCACAGTCAAGAGAATGGTATACTTGCCGACGAGATGGGACTTGGCAAGACTATTCAGGTTATTGGCTTCATGGCGACCCTGATTCAAGAGCACAACTGCTTTCCCTTTCTTATTGTTGTCCCCAATTCTACTTGTGCCAATTGGAGGCGCGAGATCAAGCAATGGGCGCCATCTCTGCGCGTTGTCGCATACTTCGGGTCATCTCAAGCTCGTGACATGGCCTACAAATATGAGATGTTCCCTGAAGGTACAAAGGAGTTACGATGCCACATCGTAGTTACTTCGTATGAAGCTGCTACTGATGATAGCTGCAGGAGGTTCTTCCGTAGCGTCAGCTGGGCAGGTCTTATCATCGACGAAGGCCAACGACTGAAGAACGACAAGAGTCAACTATACACGGCCCTAACCTCAGTGAGGGCCCCCTTCAGACTGCTCTTAACCGGTACGCCTTTGCAGAACAACGCCAGAGAGCTCTTCAACTTGCTTCACTTTTTGGATGAGAACATCAATGCTGCTGAGCTTGAAGAGAAATACGCTGAAATGACGTCGGAAAACATCAAAGAGCTTCATGCCAAAATCCGACCCTATATCCTTCGACGAACTAAGGCTCAAGTGCTGACCTTTCTTCCGCCACTGGGTCAAGTTATCCTGCCCATCTCCATGAGTCACCTGCAAAAGCAGCTCTACAAGTCCATCCTGTCGAAGCGCCCCGAGTTGCTGAAGGCCCTCTTTACTTCAGACAAGACACTGAAGCAGCAGGAACGAGCCAACTTGAGCAATATCCTCATGCAACTACGCAAGTGTCTGTGCCATCCTTTTGTGTATAGTCGTGAGATCGAGGAGCGCACTGACATTGCTGCTGTCTCACACCGCAACTTAGTAGAAGCTTCCGCCAAGCTGAGTCTGCTAGAAATCCTCTTACCGAAGCTCAAGGAGCGCGGGCATCGCGTCCTTATCTTCAGTCAATTTCTTGATATGCTCAACATCATAGAAGATTTCATGGACGGTCTGCAGCTCGCATACCAGCGCCTTGACGGCACAATGGGCTCTCTTGAAAAACAAAAGAGAATCGACCAGTTCAATGCACCCGACTCTCCGCTGTTCGCCTTTTTGCTCTCTACTCGAGCTGGTGGTGTTGGTATCAATCTCGCTACTGCTGACACCGTCATCATTCTCGACCCTGATTGGAATCCGCATCAAGATATACAAGCTATTGCTCGAGCGCATCGAATTGGACAGAAGAAAAAGGTTTTATGCCTGCAGCTTACGACAAGGGCATCGGTTGAGGAGAAGATTATGCAAATGGGCAGGAAAAAGATGGCGCTTGATCACGTTGTCGTTGAACAGCTTGGAAACAGCACCGAAGAGATTGAAGACCATGACGTGGAGTCGATTCTCAAGTTTGGCGCAGCAGAGCTCTTCAAGGACGATGGTGCAGATCACGATATTCGCTTTGACGACGCTTCCATCGATAAGTTGCTAGATCGCAGTCAAATTGAGAACACTAAGACGAGCGGTGACGACGACTCAGCAGAGTCCCAATTCAGCTTTGCTCGTATCTGGGCAAATGACAAAGGTGGTCTACAAGAGGACTTTGATACTGTGGATGAGGAGGTCGCTCCTGATCCAGGCGTCTGGGACAAGATCCTCAAGGAACGTCAAGCGGCGGCAGCGAAAGAAGCACTTGCCCGAGCGGAGGCTATGGGTAGAGGTAGGCGAGCTAAAGCAAATATCGACTATGCCACGGAGAAAGATGGCCTTGAGACTGCGTCGGTTGTTGGAGAGGACGTCTTTGAGGACACGATTCCCTCACCAATGCAAAAGCCAGACAAGAGACGCAAGAAGAAAGCTAGCTCAGAGAGCGACACCGACTTCCAAGCCGACACTGAGGAGGAAAGCGAGCCAGACGCTAATGCGTCAGACGATGGTGATGCTGCAAAAGAACTCGGCGGCGATGTGCAACGTCGTAGTACTACGACCGTAAAATCCACCTTGTACAAGCAAGATGGCGCAGCTGCGTCCAACATCTCATTCAAGTCACCTTCAAAGTTTCCTCCTGTCACTCTCGCCCTACACAGCGCCACCAAACAAGCTGCGCCATTCAGAATCGAGACCGCATCAGCTCCAGCAGACCGGACAGCCCGGGCAGCGATAAAGGCACCAAAAAATAACAGCAGCACAGTGAAACCGTTTCGCCGCGCCAATCTCCCCGTCCGCTCCCCTCTCGAGCCTACCTACGGCTCCTTTAGTAACAGAATCTGCAGCGCGTGCCTCAAGAACCACCCCGAGGGCGCATGCGATCTCAAAGTAGCGGGCGTTGAACACTGTGGACTCTGCGGACTCGCGCACTTTGGACACTCTCGCACATGCCCACACATTAAGTCTGAAACACAGGTCCGTGAGATGTTAGATGCACTAAAGAACTCGCCGGAGAAGAAGGAGTTGGTGGATTTGGCAATGAAGTACTTGAGGGGGGTGAAGGGGACTTTGGTGCAGCAGAAAAAGAAGGATCGAGAGAAGGCCGCGCTGTTAAAGACTGGCGTGCCGCTCCCAGCGCCCGTAATGGGCTGGCCGCCGAAGAACCCGAATCCAGGTCAGAATCAATTCCGGTCATACGTGCCGCTACCAGGTGCTGCGGAGGGAAATGGAGTATTGCCGCAGAGCACGTATCCTTCAGGCCCACCTCGCCGGGATGTGCCGAACGTTCATACTTCACCGGTCAATCCGGCACCAGGGAGCGTGGGAAGTCATCTCCAAGATCGATCAGCGCAGCAGCAGCACGCGATGCAGATGCAGGCTCAAGGCACTTTCGAAGATGAGCACGTAGAGAGTGCATTGCGCGGGTTCCTTGAGCGCTAGAAGGTGCGGCCAAACAGAGTTGAGAAACGATAAACTCTTTTTCGCAGAGGGCTGTTATGACTCTTTGCTGTGTATTATTCCTTCATGCATTTGCTTTCAATCTGGTGGGTTACAGAATGCAGCCTTCACCGGCTGCTGCCTGACCTGCAAATGGCGTTTTGGGTTGGAGGGATTCGGAGTTAGCTTCGCCAATCTGATGCGACTGGAGTTGGATCAGTCATTCAGACAGATCCCCCGGTGGCGATATCATGCATGTGTATTAGATAGATCAATCTATACAACGAATGATGCCCAAGATATCGATTATGTTGTGTTCATGTGTGAAGTTGACGATTGGACGGGGTGGGCTGACAATGAAGATAAGAGCGAGAATCGCTCCAGACAGCGACATCGCTAACATCGCCACACTCTTACACGGTATAGTGCTTAGCGACAGCTTGATGATATACTTCCATCAGAACCCTCTTAGCTGAGCTTTTCGAATTCGATATCTCGTTCCCTCACATGGAAACGTTTCCTTCTCATCGGCTTATGTTCTCTTTGCACGTCCCGAGGGCCTGCTAGTTTGAGTGCTTTCTCTTAGTACACTATATATTCTCTCTCTCTCTCTCTCTCTCTCAGGCTTCATTACCTCATATATCGTACCTGAACACCTTCAACACGAGCTTATTTAGCTACCTTACTCTATCCATCTCTTAAGATTCACTGTGTATAGAGTGCGCTAGCTTAATCGTAGCCTCATATTCACCTCTATAACCCTAACGGCGTCTCAGTGTCATACAAAACGACTGGCCTTAAATCTATCCTATGTCTCTTCCCATTCGTACCTAAAGCAATATCATGGACCTGAACAACAATTTGAGGACACGGAACTCAAGGCTTTAAGAGAAGAAGAACAGGGAAGAGGATAACGGGATACTCATACTCCTGATCCACCCGATCACGCACTGTATGCGATGAAAATGCTGCGAAGGTTGATCAACATCATCACTAATTCTACGCCACAGTACCTCTACACGGCCTGGAGATTCTCGTAGCTTGTTTTTCCAGTGGCTGTGGTTTCTCCCTGTCCTTTTAGCAATTCACGGCTATTCCTTCTGTCAATTTTTCATCTGAGGTGGCCTTTGAACGAACTTTCTACTCTCTCGACAATGATCTTTGGGGGTCATGAAGAAGGGTAGAAAGAAAGGGAAGGGGGTCAAGGTCCAATTTTAAACAAGCACTTAGCTCGTTGACATCATACAACATTGCTGCTCGTATTCTCCCGCCTCGGCGACGAGAGCAACCTACGAACAGCGCAGAACCGGGGTGTAGGGTCTGGTTTGCGATGGGTGAAGGAGGGGTCTTCCAGAACGCATCAACATTAGCGATCTGAAGAACTGGCAAGCGCAAACTTCACCACTTGACCTAAAATTATAACAGCCATGACACGTCCACGAGTAGCGTACGGTGACCGTCCCAGATTCTAGCGAATAATATATCTCCTTGACGCTTAGTAGCGCAAGGCTGATATACGCCTTACCCAAAATGATTCTAGTGCATGATCCTCCGAGTGGGTCAAGATTGGGGGCCGCACTCCATCCCCTGCTTACTTTCGATCTCCCCTTGTCACGGTCGCACAACATTTTCATCATTATCTGTCCCTGTCTTTCTTGTCTTGCATTTAGCGATTGTTGGTTTACAAGAGTCAGGCCTTTCTGTGTTCGGTTGCATTCCAAAGTTTTGGTGTCCACATAAGGGTCGTAACGGGATGCCCCTTGGTTATTGTCACATGCAGAGACATTTTCTTCGATAATTCTAGCTATGAGGCTACCACGGCGCTTCACAAGAATTCCAAGTGAAGACCCGATGACGACACAAGAGATCACACTATCAGCGTATCCATCCCAAGCCATGGGAGACGCTAAAAGCGACATTACCAGCAATGTGCATCCCGCGAACACAGATACAGCATATGCAGCAGGAGCATGGAATACCGCCGGTTACACTGTCTCGCATCGCAAAACTCTCGTTGAGCGGTTCGAAGAGCACGAGCACCGGCGTTTTGACACACGCTTGTTTAGTTCCTTCTACGACACGTTTGTTGCTGGTTGGCGTGCAGGCCTCCTACGCGCCTTCGTCTTTAGCCTGGTGGCACTTATTGTCAATGCCGCAGTCTATGCATGGCTGTTCGATAGATACAGCACATATAGGGGTACCGCAACAGTCATGACCGGAGAGTGCGGTATGGTACAGAACGCTAACACTGGAATTCATGCGGCGCTGAACGTGCTATCAACATTGGTTCTTGGCGCTTCCACATACGGTATGCAAGGTATGACTGCACCGACAAGGAAGGAAGTCGACACTGCGCATACAAAAGGCAAGTGGGTCGAGATAGGGACATCGAGCGTAAGAAATTTGTTCCATGTGCGCAGAAGGAATGCATGGATTTGGGGAATACTGGTTCTGACAAGCCTGCCTTTCCATCTCTTGTAAGTCCTCAGCAGTGCTGCTTTTGGTCTATGCTGACCCTAACAGCTTCAACGCCGTGTTCTTCACAACAAGCCAAGCAAATCAGTACGCCGTAGCTGTAATCGATCAAAGCTACATTGAGAAAACAAACTTTCGACCTTCGCCAGAAAACGTATCACCCGACCTTTTCGAGCAGTGGGTCTATTCAAAAGAAGAATGCGACGGCAAAGTGTGTCCATTCGATGTCCGTAACGTGTCTGCGGTAGTTGAGCTCCTGCAGGATGTTCGCAGTGTTTCCAGGAACGCGGAATTTGTACGTATGGATCCCCGGGAGTGCATTCAAAACTACTCTTCCGGGTTTTTGAGGGGCCACAGTGATGTTGTCGCAGTCTCTTCTCGCCCAGATGCCGACTCCCCTATTCTGTGGACTCGATATCCACAGCGTTCCATCACTCTCGACAAAGTCCACACGAACCAAGACCCCTTCCATTGGATCTGTTATGATCTCCTAGCCGTCAACAACACTAGTCAAGATCGTTGTAGCCTAAAAATGGCCATAGATGGCTCCGACTCCGGCAGAAAGTGGTCGGTGTTCGGTAATCCCATTAGCCACTGCTTTGCACGGATCTCTCCAGATGTTTGCCAATTGCAGTTCAACGCGTGGCTCATGTTAGCTGTCGTGGTTTTCGGTGTTATCAAAGTCCTCACATTGTGCTACTTAGTCTTCTGGCGCCCAGCCGACCGCTTCCTCCGCACACTGGGTGATGCCATCGCCTCATTCTTGGAGGAAGAGGACCCAACTACCAAGAACATGTGCCTGGTCTCTTCGAAGCAGGTGCGTAAGCATGGTTTCAAAACACCCTACGAACCACAAATCTTCACTGGGAGTCGTCCGCGCTGGCTCAATGGTGCGAACACGACGGAATTCTGCACCACTATCGGTATTTCAGTATTTTATATCCTGGTTCTCTCAATAGCATTATCATTCGCCATCGATGGCGCCAAAGGCTTCGCATTTACCAACGGTCTCGGCGTTCCAGATATACAGTCCCTCGCCTCGTTTAAAGGTGACGATACCGGCTCTTCAGGCATCGTGCCCACGCTCCTCATCGCCAATATCCCGCAACTTGGTTTCTCGCTCCTATATGTTGTATATACAAACATATGGAGCAAGTTACTTGTCGCACAAGAGTTTGATCGCTTAACACAAGTCAAGAAAGGACTGCGAGTCAGTGAGCGACCTCGTGGTATGCAGCGCAATAGTCAAATCTTCACGCTGCCCGTACGATATGCGGTTCCGCTCATGGGATGTAGTGCCATGCTTCACTGGCTCTGCTCTCAGAGCTTCTTCATGGTGCGCATTGATGGCGTAAACGCGCACAGGGAGATTGACCCCAATGATCAGCTTGTCAGACTTGGGTATAGCGCCAAGGGCGTGGTGTCGCTGATAGCGGTTAGCCTGGTCATGATGGTCGTCACTGTTTGTGTAAGTGTGTTCCGGAGGCTGAGGACGGAACTTGGGGAGACAAGCATGAGTGTTGTCATCAGCGCAGCTTGTCATACGAAGCGATACGAAACTGAGCCGTGGTTACAGGAGGTTCAATGGGGTGATGTCAGTGAGGGCGTAGAGGAACAGAATGTTAGACATTGCGCCTTCACTGCCCGGCTAGCGGAGCAACCTATCTTAGGTCAAGCATATCGATAAGAGAAAACCGCAAAAGGTTGGGTAAAGAAGTTTAAAGTCATCCCTGTGACATGGGTTGAGTCACGAAAACTCACAGGCTTATTTGGGGAGCTGATATCAAGATAGTAAAGTTTACACAATGCAAGGTTAGCGCATAGATGTTTGATATACAACTATGTGCGCTTATTTAGATGTTGAGGTATGAAATAAAGCATAATCATCGTTTGCAACATCCATCATAGTTCGTGTGCAGGTTTATTAGCAATCAATTAGACTCTTCAATTCTCTGGCCATACCTCCTGGAATTCTCCAACTTCTCCCGTCTTCTTCAGTCCCCAGCAGCCGATAAATGCGTTACCTTCATAGTCTTCCACGCTACTCCAAGTCTTTCCCTGGAATCTCTCCTTCAGGACGTGGGCCTTTTCATCCATGCTTACGCACAATCGCAGCCTCGCAACATCTGATGGAACAACCTCAACCTCAATTTCGACGCCCCACATGTTGGTGCCAAATTCAGAGACCACGAGTCCACCCGTAGTAGGCCATGCCACGCTGATCCAGTGCCGTTCCCGCATCGTTGGCAACGGCTCGTAGCTCTCGTCCAGTTCGACTATGTTCACGTCCGGACTATTCAACAGCGAGTATCGCGCATTTGAGTCCCACCACTTTGCGCCCAGCAACAGCAGCTTTTGGCAGAACGCGTCTTCTTCTTCGCGGCGTTCGTGTCGCAACATGCCCGGATTCCTCCGATCCAAATCAAGGAAGTCGAGGTCGGCGGGTGAGGCATCCTCAAGTGTTATCAGGCCACCGCGAGAGGGCCAGCCATATATTGTGATGGTCAGGGTGTCGAAACTGATACGTTTAGTGACATCTTTGCTGGAGTTATAAGCGACGTTCGGCGGGCACACATAAATTCTGCGTGGGGATGCATTTGCTGCGGAAGGTCTTTGCGATGGGGTCGATCGGAAATATTCAAATGCGTTCTTCTTCATCGAAATTTAGCAGTGCTTACAGGCTACATTGGGACCTTTTGCCTACTATCATTGTTATTATCAACTTGCTCTTAAAAGTTTTGCTCCAACCCCATATTAAGTCGTGTCTTGTAGGCGTCTGAATTTGTTGTTTGATGATTAGGCAGCCTTAGCTTACTAACCTGATACATTCACTCAAGCACGTGCTTGATCGCCAACTAAATTGCGGGGCCCGGCCACTCCCGTTTTACGCTCGTCGATCACGCAACAACAGCTTAAAATGTTTTTATTCCGAAAGGTTTCCTGTGTTCCTCTCGGGACTTTCATCGATGCTCCACCTTCCTATCTTGTCTAGCCGCCGGCACGAATCATCAACCTGAACACGACTGACGAGCCAAGACCGGTGCAAAACAGTCGCCCACCATATAGATAATATTGATAGAGGTAGTTGGTACAACAGCAAACTGTACAGATCCTTAAAGATATGGCGCCAACGGGAACTGGTTTGCGATCACATTGTGTCGCCACAGGACAGTTGCATGCGGTTGTCAGGACTACGTACAGATAGTAAGCCACGTCGTTCTTTTCTCAGTACTAAAAAGCACCTGCTCATCATGCTCGCTCAAAGACCGGCTTTGGCAATGAAATTTGGTATTTACAATCCACTCCAGTACGTAACTGAGCAGACTGTGTTTTCAGGGGTGCTGGGACGCTACCGAGATAACGATTAGCTAGCTGGGCAATCGCCACGGTACTTGCGTATGCAGTCTAGAGTGCACTTTGACGCCATCTACTATATGTTATCAGGACTAAGCATCCAGGAAGAAAAATTTACCCACGCCCAGACATGTTCAAGTCTACCTGGGCAGGTGCTTTAGGAGTCGCTAACGGAGGGGGCCCAAAGAAGAAGGCGGAGAGCTTAGCGCCAGCGTAATTCGCCGAAGTAGGCCAATCGTAATGAGGTATTAGTGTTACACCCGACTTTGGTTCTATTTTGTAGATCTGGACTAGTAGATCACCTGCCCATTGGAAGAAGGTCAAACGTAGGACAAAAATTGATAGGGATGTATGTAAAGAAGCCTGATGCCCACCATTTTTAAAAGGAGCTCGGATTTCACTCTCGTCCTCCCTTACCTGCTCACTGCATCTTCATCATGAAGTACTCTCTTGTCGCAGCTCTTCTTGTTCAGAGCACCGTTGTGCTTGCTCATCTCCTACCTGTCCACCTGAAAGCACCAACCGCGGCGCATTTCCTTGAAATTGTCCGCAACGACACCTACGATCTTGGATGTCGAGCAATCGCGCATCCTACTGAGGATGGCCACTTCAAGTTGCATGCCCTTCTTACCGAGGAACAAATTGCTCACCTCGAAAACGAGTACAAGGCTGTACCAGAGATCTCGCTGCACAGAGCAGACTTGACCAAACGAGCAGCAACAGCACCCATCGGAACCGGGGACCGCTTCAAGGCCGGCACCGTTACCCCTGTTGGCCTTGGAACTCAGGCTGCGGGCTCGACAATCAGCAGTTTGATGAACGTCGCTGAGATCACATCTGCCGTTCAAGCACTCGCAAAGAATGCCGGTGTCACTACTATTACACTGCCGAATAGGACCTTTAACGGCGCAACCCAAATCGCCGCATACGTTGGCGCTGGCACAGACAAGTCAAAATACCACCTCTATCTCAGCGCAGGCGTGCACGCCCGTGAACGGGGAGGTCCAGATCAACTCATCTACTGGATATCTGACCTTCTCGCTGCCAAAAAGTCGGGTGGCGGCCTGACATACGGAAGGAAGACGTACACCAACGCGCAAGTCAACAGCGTGCTGAACGCAGGAATTGTCTTCTTCCCACTCGTGAACCCGGATGGCGTAGCATACGATCAATCCAGCGGTTCCCTATGGCGCAAGAACAGAAACACCCGCTCCGGCAGCAGCGGCACTTCCATCGGCGTAGACATCAATCGAAACTTCGACTTTCTCTGGAACTTCAGGAAATACTTCGACGCGTCTGAGTCACCAGCATCTACATCGCCTAGCTCCGAGACGTTCTACGGCACAGCCGCTGCCTCGGAGCCAGAGACTAAGAACCACGTCTCGGTTTACGACTCCTTCCCCAAGATCCGCTGGTTCATGGACATCCATTCCGCAGCTGGGGATTTGCTGTACAGTTGGGGTGACGACGACGACCAGAGCACCAGCACTGCGATGAACTTCCTCAACGCAGCATACGACGGGAAGCGCGGCGTTGTCAACGACCAGGTGTACAGGGAGTACATTCCCTCCGCCGACGCGGCGAACGTCAAGAACGTAGCTGGCAAGACCGTTGCAGCGATGAAAGCAGTGGGCGGCCGATCCTACAATGCTATGCAAGCCGTAGGCCTGTACCCTACCTCCGGTGCAACCGACGACTATGCATTCAGCAGGTTCTGGGCGAAGAGCGGAGTCAATAAAGTATACGGTTTCACCATGGAGTTTGGGTAAGTACTGCCCCAGAAGACATGATACATTTGCGAAATCAATTACTAATTTAGCTACTTTCTCTGATTAGATACTCGACTAACTTCTACCCCACCTTAACGGAGTTCAACCAGAATATCCTGGACACGAATGCCGGATTCATGGACTGGGCGTTGGCTGCTATTAGCGTTGGGCTCGAGTAGCGCTGACATACAAGGAATGAACGATGACGCCGTCAAGATGACTAAGGGGTTTTTATTACAAGTCAAATTAACATGACGTGAAGCTCCATATGCACAAATCAATCTAAATGCAATTTCAAACATCTACTTCAACTTGAACCCGCCCACACAGCCGTATTGGAAAAGTCCCTCAGGATCATACGTCCTACTCACAGCTCGCAGAAAATCAACATTCTTTTCCCCATACCCCTCAAACGGCTTCTGCCAACTGCCGCAATAATTCAAATACCTATATCGATGCGCCGTCCCTTTGCCTACTGCAAAACGATCAATCTGCTCAATCGCCATTCGCGTGAGAGATTGTACAAGTCCATCGTCCTTAGCAAGCGCCCAGTTCACCGTGAAACTGACATTGACCAAGGATTCGTTGGTCGACGAGGAAAGGCCAAGTGGGTTGGGGTCGCCTTTGCGCGCCCAGTCTGGGAGAAGGGGTTGCAGGACGAGTGTCCATGACATGGCTTTGATATTGTGCTTTCGGATAGAAGTAATAGCATCGCGGTACGCTTTGTGTGTAGCTTCGAGTGTCTCCTTGTCGTTCTTGTTAGTCGTTGTAGCAAATTCCTGTCGTCGGCCAGGTGGATTCAGAACGCTCACCTCATCCGTTGCACTCGACAAGCTTTTTACAGAACATGTGCTCCAAAATCTCCAGAGCTTTGGAAATGCTGAGCTCTGCCAACACGTAGCCCACCCCTTGTCGCCCATAGGTGGTTTGGTGTGGACGAGATTTACAGCGATGGCTTGGATGCCGAGTTGTTGGAGATAGGTGAAGCAGGCTAGTGGCCCGGCGGCGTACTCGTCGTGTGTTTTCCCTTCATCATTGATAACGACTCTATCAACGAATTC
This sequence comes from Cucurbitaria berberidis CBS 394.84, assembly GCF_010015615.1. NCBI lineage: Eukaryota > Fungi > Ascomycota > Dothideomycetes > Pleosporales > Cucurbitariaceae > Cucurbitaria > Cucurbitaria berberidis. The sequence goes on along the minus strand of NW_024468937.1, from coordinate 2,755,013 downwards.
ATGGAATGCTGAGAGGACCTTTGGTGCTTCAAATGGAAAAATGTACAGAAACCCACTCCAAATGTCAGTAGACGGAAAGGTGTGCGCAGTGAAGCGTGTGACGATGCCGAAGTTATTCGAGCCGCCTTTGAGTGCTCGCCAAAGGTCAGAGTTCTGCGTTTTTGAAGCTATAGCGATGGAACCGTTGGCAAGCACAATCTCATACTGAATAATGTTGGAGCAAACGAATCCGAAGCGTGGCGAGAAGAACGACAGGCCGCCACCTAGTATCAAACCGCCCACCCCAACGGCGGAGTTTCTGCCTCCTACGGCCGCGAGACCTTTCGCTTCCAAAACTTTGGAAACCTGAATCCACTTGCATCCAGCTCCAATGATGACACTCTTTCCGTCGTCTGACGGTGTGACTTCGTTGAAGAGACTCATGTCGATGAGCGAACCACCTTTGATGCTCGAAGCGCCAGCAACGGGAGAATGGCCACCGCCTCGAACAGCAAAGATACCTTCCAATATACTCTCTGAAATCTTGGACTCTTTCCTTCGCTGATCGAATTCGCTCTTCAATATCTTCACGGTTCGGGATAGCTCCTGCACATCACGTGGTCGGACGACACATGACGGTCGAACTTCGCACGCTTTCTGGTCCCAATACGAGTTCGTTGACTGCTTGAATGATGCGGCGTTCTCCGGCGAGATGATACTTTCGGGGAGTGCTGACATCAGCTTTGCCCTCAATTGCTGTGCGGGCTCAGACAAGCTCCCCTCAAGATCCAACGACATAGACGTCTCCGCTCCCGCATTCTTTCGAGTCTGCGAGCTTCTGACGCGAAGGCGGTAAACGATGTAAACTGATGTGATGAGGGCAATGTAAAGAGTAGACATGATCAATGAGAAGGGCATGATGGGCGTTGTTGATAGGAAACAGCAGAGAGGGCGGGCGGGGATTCATTTAGTCAAAATTCGATCGGCCCCAACTACTACTGTAGGGGTTCATTGCTGCTCACTATTGTATTGCGGCGTGAGTTGTCGTCCGTTTAAAGTAGAGTCGCGCTGACATAATCACTCACCCGCATCCATTAAACCATCCTACAAAGAAACTGCGGAAGAATCTTTGATTGTCAGACTCGAATCCGCAGCTACAGAATCTGCCCAGCTATTTTGCACTTGCCTTGGCGCTGTGGGTCTACAACCTCCTCACAAGAAGCCTCGTAAAAGGACTTGGTAACCTCACCTTTCCAAATGTCAAACACGGTCTTGCTTGGTTTCTAATGATTTAAGGCCGTAAGAAGTGCGCGGAATGACTGCTCTCCTAGTTTATGTACGAGGTGTCGCGCAGTGAGGTAGAGTTTCTCTACGTCTTGCATGATATGTTCTGTAGAAAGAGACTGGCATATATTATACCCTTCCAGTCAAAGAATTTGATTATGGGAAATGGAAGAAGTCGCGACACCGAAGTCGCACTAGCTTAATAGCACCCGGCACGTCCTATCTCAGCCTCCTCATGAATTGAAACCATGTCTACCGCTCTTTATATGTCAAACTAGGAAATCCAGTTGGGGGGTATATCGTACAATCATTAAACTCGTGCATTAGGAAACCAGTGCTTCACCCACCTATCGAGCACTTTCGGCCCAACAGGCTTCACAAGATATCCATCTGCGCCGACATCTTCTGCATTTTTCCGATCAGACGGCGAATCCTGGCCCGTAACAATGAAGATTACACTTTTCTTCCATCCGTTCTCCGCTTCTAGCGCGCGGATCTGCCGCGTCGCTTCGATGCCGTCGCGGACTGGCATCTGGAGATCCATGAAAATCAACTCGATGGGCTGTTGCGGGTTGTCGGCGGGTGATCGATTATCGAGAAAATGGCTAACGGCTTGTTCGCCGTCGGTGGCCGCTTGGTAGGGGAGTGCGCGACGGCTGCAGTACATTTTAAGAAGGCGAAGATTGATCGCGTTGTCGTCTACGAGGAGGGCCATTGGTTGCTTCGATTCTGGTGATGATAGAACCACGGGTATCAAGGGCTCAGTTTCGATGTGTAGGGTCTGTATTGATTGTTCGAGTTCCGACTGTACGCTTTGTGGGAAAATTGAGCCTCGTTGAGGCGATAGCTCCGCTAGGCCGTCTATGATTAATGCTACTTCTGGAGCGGGTTTAAAAGGTACACTGTCATAGGGGCGAATTTCTGGGTCTGTTGTTGCAGATCCAAACTCCGCGAGTATCATGTCAGCCTCCTGTAAGGCTTCCTCAAACGTAGTCGACAGAAAGGGCCCTCGGGCATACACGATATTATCCTGTCTTTGAATGTGTTTACCGTCAAAGTCGAATAAGTATGCGGATTCGGGAACTAGGCAGATGGCGACCTGCCCCTTACTGATTTGTGATATGTGTTTGTAGAGCTCGGCCAGGTTGGGCGTGAAGTCGAGGACCAACAATGAACTGTTCGAAGTCTCAGATTCGACATATCCATGGACTGTAAGGTACTTGCTGAAGTACCGGCCAAGGGGAGATGTTCTTGAGTCGAAAGACATCCTGCCGAATATCGGTGGAAGCTGAATAAGCCTCTCTTTGATTGAACGACTGGGAGGAAATGAGCTTGCACATATAGGCTCACTAAAGATGGCTCTAAAGTGTGAACCTCCTCCAAGACGAGAGGATACAAGCGAAACGGTGCCGTTCATGAGCAGCGCAGATCTACAAGCTAGCGTTAAGCCAAGTCCAGCTTCTGCGGTATTTGGATCGACCTTCTCGTAGGCGTTGAAAATACGTTCGTGATCGCATGAGGATATACCCCGACCGTTATCTTCGACATCGACAATGAGCGACGAGTAGTCGTGGGACACGGAGAGGGTGACGGCCACTACACCGCCTTCAGCGTGTTGAATACCGTTTGTTACCAGCGGCTGGATACTGTCAAGGAATAGGCGTAGATCGAACGCTAACATGTTTAGATTCGGCGGGAAGTGATGGTGAATGAGAACGGATGGTCTGCTAGAGACTTTCTCTGGCATTGCCGCATAGCTTTCGTTTAGTAAGGCGGACTCGAGCTCCCCGACTGTGTGTAATGCAGTGTGACGCTCCGCTTGCGCAATGTCCGCCCATTGGTTGAGCTTGATCAAACTGTTCACTGTTGCTATAAGCTCCCGCGCTGAAGTTCTGATCGTCCGGATGTACACGGATGGATCTAATTGTTCAACGTTGGGAGTCGTGCCAGGCGAGGTCGTAGCTGACATTGGCACCACGTTTAGCGACTTCAATTCTTCTGTCAGAAGCTCGACGGAGCCTAGAATGCCGTGAATAGGCGTTCGTAGTGAATGCGTAATGCCCCGTAGAAAAGTTTCTTTCACATTCAAAGCCTCCTTCAGCAAGCGACTTTGCCAATAACGGGACAAAATGGTTGCACACATGTTCACAAACCACGAGTCGACATCATCGAAAATCATCCGAAAGTCGTTGCATCCCACCACGAGGAATGTGGGTACGCGCTGGCTTGCGCACTGCGTAGAGATGACACGGACCACCCTAGATGTACCCATGTCCAGATGGTTGAGCTCCTCGATAACATGGTCGAATTGCTCGGTATCTTCCCACAAACCATGCTCTAGGTCTGCCGTCTTGAACACTGTGCCTCCGTCGAGTATGATCTGGCCATTAGTCGTTTGGTGGATACCCACAGTCGTGCCCGGGTAAGCTTCCTGCAGCATTTCCGGTATTGCCTTTGTCATGTCCACATCGTCGTCGCATAGTTTCTGGGCTTTGGCAAGCATCTCCAGCATCCGCCTCCGGTCTCGCTGTCGTTTGGCTTTCGCGCTGTGAACTATATCGGCAACGATCCAGTCGGCAAGTCGAGCTAGTGTTCTTTGCTGAGTCTTTGAGAGCGGCCCCTGTACCGAATTTGAGGCGACACAGATGGAGCCAAACGCTACGTGCTCGCCAAACTCGGTTTCGAACTGTAGTGGTACGCCGGCATATGCACGAAGGCCACCTTTCTCGACGTGTGGTGACTTCTCAAACCGCCAGTCTTTTGGCATATCGAGTAATGAGAAGAGTGTCTGGGCGGTTTAGCAGAAGCCAGCCATTCGCTACAGTGCGATACGTACGCCTGGTGGTTGGTTGACTGTATGTGCACAAGTACTTTCACGCCTCGGTAGAATTGCTAGCGGAAGTCCAACAGTGGCCACGCGAGTATACGTGTTGTGGTCAAGGAGGCCAGCGATTACAAAGTCCCATCCTGAGGATTCCTTAGCAAGATGGACTTTTTCTTGCAGGCGAGACAGGAGCTCTTGGTCGTCGAGGGCGCCACGCGTGTAATAGAACACCATGGTCAGCCTCAGTCTCTCATTGCGTGTCAAGGTGGGGAACAGATAGCGATCCGTAGCACAATGTGGTGGACATTCTAGTCTCAAGGGGATGGTTGCCGGCGCCCAGTTGTCGTCCTTTTCTGGATAGACAGATCGGGCGAACTCGTCGGACCAGGGCTTGAGCGCGTAGTCGACATGTTCAACATCGAGAATGGGCGCAACCACGGTAGGCCGCGAGGTCGGAGACGGCGGGTCGTGCTTAAACGGGAGTACTGTATCTGCCCTGGGGAAAAAGGGCGCACGCTGGCCGGTGGCGGACTGCATTGAAAGGTCCGCGGGACATGTACATGCCCAGCATCGACGATAAGGGATCCTTTTCGAGATATAGAGACGCGTGTGGGCTATGGGGAGGGCCAGGCACGTAGCGTTTGGGCTAGCGCGACAGCTAAAAGTGAATCTTCAGCCTTTGCGTTCACTCTGCACCGTGCTGGGGTCCGTCTGGAGCAGTATCTCTTCAATTCACGGGCGGCGAAAAGGGAAGCCAGATTGCACTTGGCTATGGCGAATGCATGCTTTGAGGATGTAGAGCAGTCGAGGGCGCGTCGACGTAGATGGTACTGATGCGAAGCAAAAGCACGAGCGAACTGTTGTTGAGCAAGATTAGGGAAGCGGGGCTACCAGGAGCCGGGGCTGCCGAATAGAAAGAGCCACTCCGACCTGTTCCTCCAGTACCGAAGACCACAAACCAGTTTTCAGTCCAACGGCGTGCCGCTTGCTGCTTAACATGGCAACGTTTGCAGGCGACCTTGGTATAGCGCGGGAAAAAAACGCCGAATAACGTTTTAGTCGCGGCAGGGGCCGGCCTTCCTCGAGTAGCTAATTGGTTCGGTCGACAGTGACAGGCGGGCCTCCAATTTGATCATGTGAGCGCTAGTCGCACTGCGAAGCACCTCGGGAGTGCTCCCGGCTTTCTAGCAGGACTTGGTTGTATTTCATTCTGAGTCTGCTCTACAAATAGATTTGAGGAGTCTGGTTAGTCTGTTTGTATTCGTTCGAGATTGCGGTGAGCTTCGGCGAGTGGACCCACTATGCGCAATATGAACAACAAGGTCTTGTCAGAAATGCCCAATGAGTTTATTGCTAACGATTCTGAAGAGTGATATATATCACCATATGCATGTTCATGAAATGCTCATAACCCATGCAGCGCTAAACATCTGACGCCTGCGAATGAAGGAGCCAGCTATCTGAACCCCATCGCTCATCACTTATACGTTAAGTCATCAACATTAGTAGAGAGTAGAGTATCCCAGACCAAAACGCCATGCAAGGACAGCCTCCTGTAGAAAGCTTCCAGGGCCTCCAGTGTGGCTTCAAAAATCAAAGCGACTCCTCCCTCTCCGTGACTGTCCACCTCCTCTTCGGTCCTCGTCCATGCTCATGTACACCTTGTAGCTTCGGCGGCCCCCATAGCTTATTCTCGCTCTTCGGTTGCACCTTCGCACCCCAGAGACTGGACGTGGTGGTACTGCTTGTTCCGCCCTGAGCTTTGACCAGTGGAGTGATGTTGTCATGCCTCTCTTTCTCCTCTTTGGAGTCCAGTTTACTCAGTCTGTTTGTCACTTCGGGTGTGCCATCTAAAGCTGGGATGGCCGTAGTGGTGGCAGCGGCAGCGGCAGCGGTAGGCTTTGGTTTGGGTGCTTGATTCGAGAAGTTGAGCACCATGTCCCCACCTGGACTTGAGCGACCGTCGTTATATGCGTCTGCAATTGGAGTCCGAGATCCAGACCAAAGACCCGTCGATGGTGATGCGGCACCACTGGTTCTGTGGTGCCCATGCATGTAGCTTGAGTTGGATCCAGAACTCATGGTCCTTCGTACACTACCCAGCGAACTATTCCAACTCCTGTGAGGCTCCCCGAGAGCAAAGGGTGAGTCCATAGGGCTGTTGGTTGTCGGAGTTCCATTGAATCGCCGCCGGGAGTCGATTGACGGACTTGCTACCACAGCCGGAGAGCCAACTTGTGCTTGTGGTGGTTTTGAGGGGTCAACTCCAGGCCGCAAGTGATCAGTCGAAGCGAGAAGCTTCATCTCGTATGTATCTGTCATTCCAGGGTCAGCAACGGAGAGACGCCGTTCGTGGATGGTAGACACGGATGGCTTTCGAGGTTCAGCTCTGCGGACAGCCATAGACAACGAGGCGAGGCCCACATCTATGAGCACAGGCTGGTTCGCGATGGCACCAAGTAAAGCGTTGCAGCCAGCACCGTGTGTAATCAATACCAGCACAAGCTCCTCATCGTCGTCGCCATCTATTTCATCTTTCAATGTCGGAAAAGGGTCCGAGGACGAGTGCGAGATAGGTGGCGGGGACTTGTTCGACAAGACTTTGAACATGAATCCAGGGAACCGATCCTTTGGAGGTGTTGCACCATGTTCTCTGTACCATTGCATCATACCGGCTAATCCTCTGCGGAAGCGCTTATGCATCGTGCTCCACTCATCGCCATATTCCCCACCATCGCCCCAGTCTTGCGGTGCGCGCATACTATCCCATTGGAAATCGACTTCAACGCAGGCCTCTCGTGCATGAGAGAAGTACCCACGTGGTATCGGATCCGCAGGAGAGACCAAGTATGAAGGAACGGGTGCTTCGTAGATGCGACTTGATTTATGTGGTGATGGTACAACAAGCGGTGTTGCCGCCTCCCTCGATTTCGTCTTCTGTAAGGTGATGCCGCTGGCATAGCTGCTTGAACGTTCCCTGAATGGCGGGGGCTGGGCCAGGCTGCTCATAGCCGGAAGGTTCGCATTCTCAGTGCTCTGGCGATTTTTGGTGGTTGTTCCACCTTTTACCCAACCGCCCGGGAAATGGCCCTTGCTACTGTGCGTGTTTGGCTGCTCCTGTATATAGTCGCCTCTTCGCAGCAAGTCTGCCTTCGCTCCTGCCACCATCATGGTCGAGTTTGGAGGTGATGTAATGTCTTCAAAGTAGTCTGGCGACAGCCATTCGCCGAGGAAAGCATCGATGCGCAACAAAGTCTTCTCTGGACCCGTGTATGGTTTCGGAAATACCTGTAGGTTACGGTCGACTAATGGCTCGATAGTCGTGGGCAGCAGATAGGGCGACTTGGAGCGGGGTGATTTCGCTGGTTGAGAGTTCCCCAGCAGACTTTTCCTGTCCTTTGACGGCGTTGGCGCTTTCAAATGTGGTGTAGTTGTAGTGGGATGCTGGTACTGAGATAGGCCCGCTGCAACTGCCGTGCTCGTCTGGACGCACCTCAGATACGGACTTGAGTGTATGACAATCTTGCGCTTCTTCTTCGGCCGTTGCAGGCCGTCTGATGGAGCGCTTCCACCTCTGGAGGCATCCAGCTTGCTAAACTCGAGATTCGCCAAATCATTATTGGGACTACTTCTTGCCGCTTCTGCCTGCTCGTCATCCCTCTGGTTGAGTAAGGCCGCTATCCGCAAGCCGAGCGCTTTCCCTTGTGCCCAGCCGCCGTAAGTAAGAGGAGGATCGTAGGGCGTCGGCGAGGTAAGATGCCATGTCTTGTCGGCGGCGTCGAGGCGAGCGCCATGTCTGTTGGACTGTGTTAGCCATGTGGCTCGGCATATGTAGCTGTGGTGTGTGTTAGACAGACGTACCTGGCGACAAAGACGACGGCGGGGCCTTTGGGCATGGCCACTAATGTGAGCTGCCGCCTTGGGTGCAGCTGTGAGGGGAGCCTGTACTACTATACATGCATACAGGATGTCACCCAGCGTCTGTGGAACCGAGAAATGCAACAGCACTGTTTACAACTTCTCGAACAGCGTCAACGGAAAGAAACTAATATGCTGCAAGCAGTCGACTGCTGGAGAGGGCGTGCGAGAGAGAGGGAGAGAGAGGGTCCACCTCGAAGTTTGCGGGCCGCAGAAAGCTATGACACAATGGCGTCCCACAACTTCTCTTGGTGATGAGGGGGTTGGGATTTGTTTTGCGATGCCTGTGGTCCATCAATATATCCGGCCACATCACCTGCACCACCTACCGCTCCATGCGAACCTCTCGACGCGTTCTCTATGCACGTGGCTGCAAAAGAAAAAGGCATATAGTGTTTCTCCGTCCGCTACCGGACTTACTGAGAGCTGGTGGGGCTGGGAGCTTGGACGCCCGACTAGTAGTACACTGAATTAGCATGTGATCGTCTACTTGAGACTTCTTCTATCCTTGTCTACCCTAAGTATCCTAAATGTTATGCCATGGTTTAGCCTGTGACTACTCTGCATGTTGACGTTTCAGGTTTCTTTTTATCGAAAAAGACTGGCGGTCACAGTGCATTTGTTCTGTCAATGACTGGATTGCAACGAGTCGTGCGGGGACCCCCAAACATCTATATCAAAGTTCGATTTAACAGCAGGTGCAAATACTTGAATAACTTTGGTAATAATTATCCCCCAGCCCACGGATACAGGCAGGCTCTCCAGTCCTCCTACTCCAAATAATCCCCGTTGGTCTCTTTGTGAATGACATCGAACAACGGTTTCGCAGAAAACCAGCCGGCCATGTTACTTCCCACAACCTTGTGCGTGTACTGTGCGTCTTCTTCATCAATCTTCACTGTTTCGCCACCTCGCCCAGCAGCTGCCGCATCTGCCAGGAGCTGCGCATGACAGCACTTTTCCAGGCTCATGAACCAAAACACTGCCTCTTCAATACTTTTGCCTACCGTCAACAGACCATGGTTCTGCAGTAACGCGGCTTTGTTGTTGCCGAGGGCCTTGGCTATGTTTTTGCCCTCCTCTTCGGCTAGGACGATACCATTGAAGCTCTCGTACAATACATGGTCGTTGTGAACTGAAGATTGAGGTAAGACGTTAGTAAACGTCTCACGTGTATTTCGCACACCAACGTTACTTACAGGCGCAAGAGTCTTGTGTGATCGTGTCCAACTTCCGGCCAAGGGCGCAGAAGGCACGGCCGTAGATGGAGTGTGAGTGTGCTGCACAGTTTACCTCCGGGCGCGCCGAATGTACTGCATGATGGATCATGTACGCGGCGTTATTCAGGAGTCGGACTTCTCCGCCGTCGATTACCTCGCCGGCATGGTTCACGAGGATAAGATCAGATGCTTTGATCAAGCTAAACGCCACGCCGAAGGGGTTTACCCAGAAATTGGTCGGATCCACGGGATCCTAGGACTGTCAGCACCTCCAATTGTCAACTCATTTGCCCTCAGGGCGTAGTCGAATATACCCTCAGCGTTATATGTCCGGCTACGCCTTCGTCGAATCCGTATTTGCCAAATATTCTGAATGCAGCAGCGAGCCGGCCCTTCAGATATGCGCGCTCCTTATACGGGTCATCAAACTTCGGCGGACTCGGGAACTTGAAGTTCTTCAACTTTCCCGTCCTTTCATCTAGTCCGGGCTCGAGGGGCGCGGTGGTGTTAGGCTTCTGTTCGTCGCCATTTTGAGGCTCAATCGCCGACGGAGGAGCCATAGTAAAGGGAGGTGTTCAAAGAATGGGTGAGGTTTAATTGAAGATAGGGAATGAACTGAAGAAGTAGAAGTGGCCACCCACCAAGGTAGTCCGCACGGCTACCTCGGAACTACACCCTCACAACATCGCCCTATAGCCACTAGGACTAAACTACCAAGTTGCTCCACCGTAAAATAATCCTAATCTTTGTCTTATGAGACTAGTACATCAAACTGCGGTGCGATGGTTGGCCAGGACTTGTTAACTGAATGCGGGGCAAATAGCGGGGTCAGTAGATGCTCGGAGACTACAGCGAAGCTCGGTACTTCGTAACGCAGTCGTCGCAAATGACGTGGCGTAAGCTGATGCCGATGTTTTTTTATGAGTCCAAATCTCATATGCGTTTGCGACGGCGTTCGAGGGAGCATGTTCATCGGGTTAAAGAGCCACTTCCGACATACACTACTCAGTTAGGTAAGTTCGTGTACCATACAGCTCTATCATGATACGATGACCCAATTCATAGAAATGTTGATTGTATACTCATACACATATGCTAAGCCAACACGATCATCCTCACATTTGCCTTCCTACTCGGCAACCCAAACAGCAGCCATGCCCATTCCGGTGCCAATGCACATGGACGTCAAACCAATCTGCTGCTTCGTCCTCTTCAGCTCCGTAAGCAACGTGCTTACTTGCCGTGCGCCAGTCACGCCGAGCGGATGTCCAAAGGCAATAGCGCCACCCTTGGGGTTGATCTTCTTGGTATCCAGACCCAAATCATTGATGCAGTAGAGGCACTGGCTGGCAAAGGCTTCGTTGATCTCATAGATATCCACCTCGTCTTTGTTCAGTCCAGTCTTCTCAAGGACGACTGGGATAGCAGCCGCAGGTCCAACACCCATGAGTAGAGGCGGTACACCAACAATGGACGCCTGGACGTACTTGCCGATGATCTTTTGACCAAGGCGCTGCGCAGTGCTGCGCTTCATTAGGAGGACTGCGGCAGCGCCGTCGGAGATTTGCGATGCGTTGCCGGCATGGATAGAACCGTCTTTTGAGAAAGCTGGGCGGATTTTGCCTAACGACTCAGCGGTGATACCCTGCCTGACGCCGTCGTCCTTCGACACGGTGATTGTCTTCACCTCTTCGGTTTTAGGGTCCGTCCACTTCACCGTCAAAGGAGCGATCTCTTCGTCGAAGAGACCCTGCTTCTGCGCTTCGACGGCCTTTTGGAACGAAGCTGCGGCGAAGGCGTCCTGTTCTGATCGAGGAATTTTCTTCGCTTTGGCCATCTTTTCGGATAGTACGCCCATGGGTACTTTGCAGTTCGCGCTCTCCTTATGACTCTCCAGCAGCTCGCTGAATTCACTGACGGCTTGTGGTCCATATTGCGTACTCATGCTCTCCGCACCAGCGCCAATGCCAATTTCAATCATGCCGCTCTTGATCGCGTTCGCGATGTCAACGCATGCTTGTAGGCCGCTAGAGCATTGTCTGTTCAAGCTCTTGACTGCCGTTGTAACAGGGAAACCGGCAGCGAGGGCAGCAGCGCGGAATTCGGTCGCGCCACCACCGGGAGCGAGAACAGTGCCGACAGCGATATCTTCGACGAGAGCGGGGTCGATGCCCGAGCGCTCGATGAGAGCTTTGAAAGCGCCGTGGAGAAGGTCGGAAGCTTGGGTGTCTTTGAAGCCACCCTTTCCACCCTTGGTAAAGGGCGTTCGGAGCGCGCAGGTTACGACGATCTGTTGTAGTGTGCTGTTAGTGAGGAGTTCGAAAGCCTAGACTATGGAACACCGTGTTCTTGACAGTACAGACGTTGATCAATGAGCTCCGAAGCACTCGTTCGAATCGTCCGTCGAAATGCACTTACATCATCGGCATGCTTCTCTAGCACGCTTGACTTGCCCTTCTTGCTCGGCCCACCACCACTCAAGTGGCCCTCAACCTGCGACAGGCGTTCTTGAACTATTCAGACGTTAGCCACCCACTCCATCTTCATAGACCTGTCTCCTGCTCTGCTCTTCTTATCCTTGTTCTAAAGCTACGCACCTTTTGAGGGAGCCTGGTTTGCCATGGTGAATACTTCTAGACTCCGATGTTGTAATAATGGTCAATTGTGAGTGAAGAGAGTGTGAAGGTGAGGTGTGAGAAGCTGCTACATTCTTAAAGAGGTGAGGCAGCGCATTAAGTCATCTGGTCAAAATCGCCGAGGCATCTTTCTAGCCTCCCCCATGCGGGTTAGCATGGTCCGGGGTGCAGTCATCTTAGCCCTTCACATGCTCAAAAGCAACCCGACACGTTTCACATGTTAGCAGCGAATGTACCTCGTCATGTGCTCTCAGGCGACCATGGCCGTTAATAAGAAGAGCCCGTGATAATCTTTAAGAAGTTGCTATAACAAAGTCGGCGAATCTCCAAGGCGATAATGGGAGGTGCCGGATTGAGACCAGGGCGTCGTGGGAACAACAAGCCAAACTTCGGAGAATATGTGGAGCAGCAATAAAGTCATCTGCAGGCTTTCATTATAACGCCCGACTGCTCACATGCTCAAGGCTATACTTCAGCTTAGGCGCGCCATTCGATCAGTCATTGCAACCATGTTAAATCCCTCATCCCTGAACGCCATGCTCTTGAGAGATCGAAGCAAAGCTTTGGCCGTAGTTCATTGTGTCCTCTCGTCTCTCCATGGATCATCCCTCAGCTGCCTCTCCAGTTCTTCCACGATGCTATTTCTCTGTACCTCCTCGTACCCCGGCGGTGCCTCAGATGGAGGTTGGAAGCCCTCCTGTTGCGAACTCGATAGGGAATCCGACCTCTGTGAGCTTATGGGCTGTGGAGCAGCAACGACCGGCCTGTCCACACCTCCACTGCCTGTCCTTGGACGGTCCATTGGCGGACTAGGTAGCGGATCCGACACTCTCGTATGCTGTCTGCTCTCCTCATAAGCTGGCAAATCCTCCAGATGTACGTTGTTCATATTGACACCGCCCACGCCCCTAGTTCCATCCTCTACACCGTCGCCTCCACTCTCCCTAGCTACATCGACAGCTTGCTTTAGTCGCTCCTTCAGCCGCTCGAATATGCTCGCGAAGTCAAATGCCCCGCCTTCTTTGAATTCCATGACAAGGTCGAGTTCAGTGTGCTGCGTAGGTATGCCGCCGCCTTGGACGGGTTGGATCATGGCTTCCCATTTGTTTGCACCGAACCACGGGGCTGTTACGCGGGAGTCGGTGACATTGAGGATGGGAACGGCGAAGGATTGGAGATTTGGGGTTGGTGAGACGGGGAGGTAGATCATCTATTGTTCAACTTTAGCTGCTATGTCTGGCGTAGTGTGTGGCTGGACAGTAGGTAGAGAGTTGTCATACGCGTCGATTTGTGAGATATACAACCCCAGATTTACATTGCTGAGAATATGACTCGCTCGGGGAGTGTCGATGGCTTGTCTGTAACGAGAGCGTGGTCCGTGGGGGGGATTGGTAGAGCGTCTGTTCGCCAGGTAGTGGTGTGTAGCCGCCGCTCTCAGCGAGCATTACCCAACTATTCTTGCGGTTAGACCTCGTTTTTTTCATCTTTTCCATCTCCGGTGGCCTTTTGCAAGGCCAAATCTTCTTAATCGTGCTTCCAGCTCAGCTTAACCTAAGCTCCATGTGAATCCGCGAGGAACGAGGATCAAATCGCCACAAAACAACCTCGAGGGGAAGGGGGTGACGGGAAGGAAAGAGGGAGGTACTCACTTGACGGACATTATGAAACCTTGCTGCGAACTTGTTTGCGTATAACGTATGAATAGTTCCTGTTAATGCAAGCCTTCTCGCCCCTCCTACGCTTTCCCGCTAGTTTGCGCAGGGAACGGCTTGGTGCGGGCCCTCAATTCCCAACGGCCCGATCTCCGCGGCCACTCACGGATATTCTTGCGGCTGCAGCGCGATGCGAGTAATCGCTCTAGCTTGGAGTGTGGAGACGAACCGTGGGGTTTCAGAGTTGGAAAGCTGCGGATGCGGCGAGCGCGGTTTTGTTGAGTAATGTCGGGTATTGGCCAGAGGGTATGCCGAGTGACGGGAAGGAGTGCAGCAAATCGATACTAAAGTCTGCAATGTAATGCGCAGCGGAGGATTTTTAAAAAACGATAGCGGAATAGAATCGTGCCGCCTACGCAACGGTCTCGTGAGCGGCTTGCGTCACCCATCGTGGGTGGAACAGTGATGCGCTTGGCGATGTGACTTACATCGGCCGAATTTTCACGGACTGACCAAAAAGACTATATATCGAAATAGATGACAAGAAGTTTACTGTGAACTAGTTCATAATCGGGCATTAATACTATGTGACACGCTTGCTTGCCAGCAAGACCAGGTCTCACGCATACAAGATTCTACGAGAGGTCCTTATAATCGGAAAGGATGCGCCTCAGTGTTAAACACCCACTCATCTAGACTCATCCAGCCAGGATCGCTAAATACTAGGTAAAAGTATTTCAACGTTTCGGCAAGCCAGAAACTTTCCATACTGTCAACCTTCTCTAAATCCTGCCATCCATCCTCTGTTCCTCCATTACCGCTTCTGTCCATCTTTCTCGTTACATCCCTAATAGCGGCATTCGCAAATTCTGTCCTCGTGCGCCTCTCCACCTGCTGGAACATCTTCCACGCCACATCCTGATACCGACTTTCCCCCGTAATGCGATACATGTAGAAGACGCTTTCGATAGCCTCAGGTCTTAGCATGTAGCGCGCATCAATCACCGTCTCGAAACCGGGGAATTGCTGTGCTGGCCACACTAAAGGGTTGAACGTGCAGTTGACGCTATTATTCGAAGGCGAGGCGGAAGAACAAGCCAGCATTGTGAAGATCTCAGGCATAATTCCATTTGGGGCGTTGTCGTAGCTCCAGATGCATGATTCTGTGACTCTGCGTGCGTATTCGAGATGAGATGCGTTTTGGAACAGTTTTGCACCTAAAGCGAACATGCCGCCGGTAAAGCAAGAAAGATGTTGCACAGAGTGATCTCGTACAATTGAGCCATCGCGTTGTACGCGCGCGGAGGTTGGCGCGAGAATGTCTGCGTTGTCGGGAGTTATAGGGCGGAAGAGCAGGTGTTGGATCATGGCCTCTGTGGCGGTCTCATACATGGACTTGTATTGGGTAGCGGAGGCAGCGCCGTGGAGGATTTGGTAAGTTTTGGGCAGATATTCGTATGCGGAGTCCGCCATGGTGCCCAGGCTGAACAGGGTGTCTTTTGTGAGATCTGGGGTCTGGAGGTTGACGCCTACAGGCCACAGACCCGGGATCCTAGTTTCATTCTGTTGCCGAGCGAGGACATCGATAACACGCGTTGTTGCATCGTAATATCGCATATCGCCTGTAAGCTGCGACAACCTCGTGAACTCTAGACTGAAGCTTGCCAGCTCCGCAAGTACACCCTGCTGCGCGGCTTCTTGCACCTCCCCACCCACCGCCATAGCTGCGACCCACCTCGTGACCGGCATGCGGTTCGGTGTGTCGAAGCTCGCATAGATCATGTCGCCTAGCTCCATTGCTTTCTGTAGTAGCCTCTTCTCTTTACATTCAGTCAGATCATACGCCGAAAGCAACCCTCCCAGGTACCGTATCGTGGTCTCAAACATGTTCAGCTCACCGTCTCCGTCCACGAAGTCAATCTCCGCGACTGCCGCAACGGCTTCATTAAACTCATCTTTCATGTTCATGATCCACAGAGTATCGAGGCTATCAACCAGCGTGGCCCCCCAGCCGCCAAATGTAGTCTTCGAGCTACCAGAAATAGGTAATAGCTCGTCTTGCTTCCATGCTAGTTCCTTATAAGCGCCCCAACAGCGGGAGAAGGTCGCTTTTATGGCGGCTTGGCGGCGTTTGCGCATGAGTTCGTGGTAAAGTGGTGGATTCTCTGAGTCAAAATCATGTTGTATCCTTGCGAGGGTCTTCGTATGAACCGCGGGTAACTGCTCGAAAGCCTCCACGGGGTAGTGTTGAGTGATATTTCGCCAGTTGAAGACGTTGTTTGGTGAGGAGGTAATAGAGGGATATGGAGGGATAATAGGACATGACGCTGGACTCGATGGGAAGCGTAGAGGAGATGGTAGAATCTCTAACGAGAATTGGGGGTGATAGAGATGAAGGAGATATATGAAGATGAACAAAAGCAGTCCAGAAAATCGAGTATTAATCCGTGATCTGATTGGCAAATGCCGAGGAGAGACCTTGAGATTGCGCATAGATGGTAAAGTTATTCAGCTGATGAATAGAAAGAGAGCTTGATGACGGATGTTAAAGGTGATATTAGAGAAAGGTTGTCGCCGCTAGGGCAATGCCATAATCGCGGACAGTTCGCGTTTCAGCATTAGTCTGCCGACAACAAAGTTTCAGTTGCAGAATGACTTGTATCGTAGTGAGTCTCAGCGAGCCGGTCCTGGAACGCTTGGCAAGAAGAGCATGCCACACCGATGGCGGAGGTTACAATGTGCTCTTGGCAAACGCACGCCATGTTTGCAGGAGAGAAGCAATGTTGATATGCGGAGAAAGTGGTTTGACCGCTTCTGAACAAGGTTAAGTAGGAGAGAAACAAGCTAAGAAGCTGTAGGCGGTCGGTGTCCCCTGAAATGGTGCGCTCTCTCGATATTCTCCATGGAAATAGGCCATACCTACTCCTCAACACGAATGTACTGACAGCGTGGGTCGTGGTTGGAGAAATGACCCTACAAACTCGTGGGTCGTGCGTGCGTGCATGCGTCAGTGCCTTGGCGCCTTCCAACTTCAAGTTCACAACAATGTCCCTGAATCCCCCAACCTCACCCAATCAACCATGTAACACCACCAACGCCGCTCTAATTGCTAATATCTCCCTACCGATGCATACCATTACCATCGCCGCCAGCATCCCATTCCTCTACCCACCGCGACAATGCGCCTCCCTCTCTTCCGCATCTGGTACTCAACAACGTACACCACCCTCCTCATAATCCTCTTCCTCCTCCTCGCTATAACTCCCGCCGAAACCATCTACCAATCAATTAAAGCTGCCGAGATCCAGAAGCTCTTCGTGATTGGTGGTGTTTACCTTCTCACCTTCTTGATCGTGCTTTTGATATACTCGACGAGAATATATACGAATAGGACGGTGCTGCAGGCGATCCCGAAGGGCTATGTACCTGTTGAGAAGGGGGAAGTAGGAAAGGGTATCAGGAGGATGGTGGTCAAACATCTGAGGAGGAGTGCGATTATAGCGTGGGACAGCAGGCCGAGGGATGTTAGGGGAGAGGTTGATGATGCGGAGGATGAAGAGGGTCACGGAAATGGGGAGGGAAGGCCGAATACCGCAGGGGGCAAAAAGGAAAAGGACAAGGATAAAGAGAAAGCACAGAAAAAGAAGGGACACCATCATGCTCCCGACGCAACTATCATTCCCGTATCCGCAAAGTCGCCGCCATGGGGTCACGTCTCGCATCCTGGCTGGGCGTCCCCTTCGTCTCCCGACTTGCCAAATCTCCAGTACTGGAGTGTCATTTGCGAGCTCCCCAACCTCATCGAAGCCAAAGCCGTCTCCCTCGCACCTCCCGATCCTGCTATTGAAGAAGGCGCGCTCCAATACCCAGATAATGCACCGCCCCTTCCAGACGCGCAAATTGTCACGCTGCTCCAGCGCCCACGAGCGATGGGCCTGCGTGAATACCTCGCCCGCCTCGGAGAATTCGGGCTGGTCCAGCCACCAAGTCTAGGCCCCAAATTTCTCGCGCGGTACGAATACGCGCGCTTCTCTACAGACAGTCTTACCGAGGCAGAGTTCAGAAGCATCATGTCTGTTTTTGCAGCTATACTCAGTGGCATGGCCGAGTTACACCCTGCAGTCATCGAAGAAGCGCGCGCGCAAAGCATACTTTCCGACACGCGCAGCCTCGCGCCTACAGACTCCTCAGTGTCCGACAGCAGCTCTTCACACTCGCACCTCCCGTATCGCACACCGCAGCTTGGCCGCCAACGTTCGGTCTCCTCCTATGGCGAGGCCGAGAGCCTAGCCAGCAGCGACGAGGGCACACACAGTCCGCAGACACTGCACTCTGCGCCGTCACGACAACGCCAACGCAGCTCTGTATTCGCAACCCCTCGGACGCCTTCTAAACGGTCTTTGCGCTCGGAGTCAGAGACAGGCTCGGTCTTGGTTCATGAGGTGCCGCGACGTAGTCCGTCGACCATCTTGCCCAACTCTTCCACGAGTTCGCTGCGCTCGGCGCAGTCAGTGATACGTCTGCATCCAAATCCTAGTGAAG
This sequence comes from Cucurbitaria berberidis CBS 394.84, assembly GCF_010015615.1. Classification (NCBI taxonomy): domain Eukaryota; kingdom Fungi; phylum Ascomycota; class Dothideomycetes; order Pleosporales; family Cucurbitariaceae; genus Cucurbitaria; species Cucurbitaria berberidis. The sequence continues at coordinate 2,736,958 of NW_024468937.1, read as the reverse complement.
GGGAGCTGCCGTATGAATACCATATTGATGGAGGGTGAAGACGCAAGAGACTGTCGTTTATACCGTCACCCATTACAAACAAAGCCAGATTCACATGAATTCAACGGCGTCGCAGAAGAGGGGCACTGAATCAGCACCAGTCGCAGTGCCAAGTAAGGGCCTGGTGATTGAGGAGAGGCCCAGCAGGATGAGGGAGCGCCATTGAACGCGAACGAGCAGAGGCTTCATGCCTCTTTAGAAGGAGACTTGTCATCCGTACATATAACGAGCTCTTGTACGACGTCAATAATATTCACAATCATGTACAGTAGATAAGAGCCAATATTGTAGTATCGTTGTGACATTACTGCCTAACCTGTTCCACTCCTCAAGGAGAGGGGTGTATACACATCCACGATAAACTGCTGAAAAGCATAATCCATGAGAAGCTCTGGCGTCATAGAGTCAACCAATGTGAGCTCTCCGTGCGAACTTTTACGCTCGCACCAGCACCCACGCACACCATCCTGAAGTGGGCAAACTCGGTATCAACCCTATACGCAACCATACTCGCCGACGTAATCGTACCCGTGCTTGAAGAAGAAAGAGAAGCCTTCGTAAACATGATTACTGTAGGCGTGAGCTTCCCACGTGCACATATCTAATCGTCTCGAGGGCAAAGAAATCTGGAGAATTTTGAAGAAAAGCCAAGAAGAGGAAAGCCGCCCGCCGTAACGCCATGCAATGCCGCAAAAATGACAAAAGGTTATGAGAAGGAGGAGCTTGAGTCATCGACGTGCACACCGAATAAGGTGTTTCGGCACAGGTTCGTCAAAAGCTCGGCACCAGGGAAAGAAGATGTTCACGACTTGCGGAAGTCGGACAAGACGGGATAGATGAGCTCGAAGGCCTGGTAAATCTCCTCACGGACCTTTGCACCAGTGAGGACGATCTTGCCGCTGACGAAGATGAGCAGGACAATCTTGGGCTTCATCATACGATAGATGAGACCAGGGAACAGCTCAGGCTCATAGGACGAGAAAGTGTGATGGCGCGAGGCAAGACCCTCCAAGCGAATGGGGAACTTGATGTCGCAGGAGCCGACAATGTTCTGAATCTTGAAGTCCTATTGCACGGTTAGCAGTGGGCCAAGGATGGTTAGTCCGGCACAACGTACGGTGAACTTTGCGTTGAACCCCAGCTTCTGGATAATCCGCGCATACTTGCGGGAAGCGAGGCGGCTATCGTCTTCAGACTTGGCACCAGTCACAACCATCTTCCCGCTCGCGAAGACCAGGGCCGTTGTCTTGGGCTCGCGGATACGCATAATGACCGCAGCAAAACGCTTGGGATTGTACTCAGCGTTTCGGGCATGTAGAGCAATGGTCTTGAGGTCGAGGCGAGCGGAGAGGTTGACGGTAGCCACGATATTCTGAAGAGTAGGCACGATGCCAGACGGCACTTGACCGTTCTGGGTATCGGGGGTAGCCGCAGGAGTCGCAACGCCGTTCGCATTGGTGGCATCCTGTTGCGCGCTCTTCTCAGAGGACGGTGGAGTCAGGTCCCCGTTGTTGGGGAACGAGAGGGAGCCCGGTGCCACGAACTGAGAGAGAAGGTTAGAACGATTTGGAAAGCGCACCAACATCACAAATGCTTACCGTCTTGGCCTGAGCGGCGGTGGACGGGTGCGAGTTCAGAGAGTTGGGATCCATGATGATGATGATATTACTTGAGGATGTTCTTCCGAGTGGTGAGCTCGTGAGGAAGGGTCTAGGGTTCTTGACAGACTGCGCAGGTCAGAGTATGTTTTTGGACGGCAGCGACGGTCAAGCGAGCGGACTACGAGATCGCGAGTATAGTGCGAGGTCGGTCGACGCCGGGAGTGGGATGAGGGTCTGGGTCTGGAGTAGGTGGAGACGGTACCGGACGCAGGAGAGCAACAAGCGAATGTGTCCCTCGCAAACGCTGACAAGTATGTGTCGCCGATCGCTCGTGGCTGTCGGAGACGACAGCGAGTTAGTGCGGAGATGGTAGAGAGACCAAAAGCGAAGCCAGCAAGCCTTTGGCGGGGGGGAGTCGGATGATGCGACTGGTAGTGGAGGCTGCTCGTAAGGCTGTCGCAAGCGAAAGAGGCTAGTGCCGATCGCAGAATTGCCTAGGACCTCTGAGAGAGAGCGGAAATGTGCGAGATTAGCACACAGATGATCCCGAGTCGCAATATTAGTGAGCGCGCAGTCGAAAATCAGTGTTTTCTAGGCTACGGCGTGGGTGGTGCGGGGAGGTGTATGTGAGGCGGCGAGCGTGAGCAAGGCGAAAAGGGTTTTAAAAGTCGGGGGGGGACGGTCTGGTTTTATAGGCGTTGGAGCCTGGCAGCCGGGCGGCCTGTGCACCCCGAATGCGGCCTAGCGCGGCCCCTAGCGCGACGCGCTGCTTTTAGCGCGAGCAGATTTTGTGAGCAAAAGGGGGCTCCAGCAGCAATGCAACAGGCGCCGCCCTCCCCCTTCACCCCACCGCTTCACCCTCGCCTGCTGCGACACGCGGGGCTCCAACAGACTTGTCGCAGACAGTTGCTGTTGTTGTGCTGCAGCCACCCTTCACCCGCCGTCTTGGCCGCTTGCAGCGACCCGTTGTTGCCATACTGACGCGCCCAGGCCGTGCCTCTCCTCGTTACCAGCGATGACGCCGGGCCTCGGATCAGGCGAATGGGCCCCGACAGGCCTGCGACCACTCAACCCCGTCGCCGCACTTGCCACGCCAAAAATCCTTTTCAGCGGCGCAAAATCACGACGAAAAGTCCATCGCGCCCGTAGTACGCAGCATGCTCCGGGCGGCAAAAGGCTGCGCACCCATCGCCGCCCTGGAATGCGCGCGATCTTCTGAGACAGGTGCGACAGGCTGCGCATACCCGGCTTTGTCTAGGCACCAACACCACAACCGACAAAGATAAGCAGCATAGGTGTAGAGACGACAAAGACTTTCATGAGACAAGCCGACAAAGCGCTGGTTGCGCAATCATTGGTGTAGAGAGGTGCAGCCTATTCTACGCTTTCTGGCGGCGGCGTGCTTCTCCGCCACCAGCCGTATGACTCACGACCACGCTGACCGGAAAGACGACACGTCTCTCGGCTTCGCAGTTCCGGTGAGTATCGTTAACCTGTGCATTTGATGACCGGATCGCATTATTTGGAACATGGTTTCTCGCTTTAGAGACGCTGGAGCATTTGGTACAGATTACTGCTATGCTGCAGATGCCACGTCAGGCCACAGTCATCAATTTGAACGTCGCACGTAGAATGGCCAGTCTCTTTTGGAAACGGCCGACCCAAGGTAGATGTGCATCCTCTTTAGTCGAAAGACATCTCTCACCATAATCATATGAATGAACATCAAGTTTGCCTTGTTCGTCTGTCATGTATTCTTCCTACTCATACCGCCTTGACTCGACCTTTCTCGCCACCTGTGAAGCTCCACAGCCGAAATGTGCGCTCTTCATGCCCATGTGGCAGTACAGGACTACCACAACAGACAAGCAGACGACATCGGTCACGCAAAAGTTTTACGCAAGGTGTGCGATCTCGTCGACTCCCGCCCAATTCCTTGCATTGTCAGATAGCCTCGCCATCCCTTCCACTTTCTCCTCATAATCCCCATTCTCGGATTCTCTATCATCATCTTCTTCTTCATCCTGGCTCAGCGTCCACTTCAACCCTCCAATAACGTCCAGATCACTCTCCTCCATGGTCCAAGCATCGCTCCAACCAGCGCGCACATCACCCTCGCGAATGACGTCCGCCCACCATCTCTCCCGCCTCTCAACACCCCCGAACACCTGCCACCACGCGTCTTGTCTTCCTTCCTCCAAGTCCAGCTCCCCTCTCGACACCAATCCACTCACGGCCGGCGCCCCCATGTCTCTAATCTCCAGAATCTCCCTCTCAGAAAAAGGTCGCGGGTCGCCGAAGAAATACGAACTTCTCTCGTCCTGGATGACCAGCACATCGCGGCACATGGGACACGTGATCCTCTCTACTAGCCATCGGTCCAAGCAACTCAGACACAACTGATGGCCACAGGCAATGATCTCGACCATGGTGTTCTGTCGTTTCGATGCGCGGCGGGTCTTTGCTCGTGCCGGAAATCGGGGTCCTGTCTTGCTAGGGCGGGAGAGCAGTGCTTTGCTAGCGCTACATGTGTCCTTGAAGTATGCTCCCGGTCGGTGTTGAGGTTGATCCACGGGGAATAGCTCGTAGCAGATGTTGCATATTGGGTCGTCTGTGGTACTGCGCTTGATACCCATGTCGAGAAACTCCTGCTTGGAATAGTAAGGCATGATGAACTGACCAAATCCCACCAGCCAAGAATATTAAAGTGTTGTTAACAAGGCTTGTATTAATTTTCAAGACGTATGGACTTCTTATCGTGCGTTGTTGAAAAGTTGGTACGTTGCGTAATGTGTGCTCGCTATTGCGCGAGTTTGGCTGGTGATTTGATATGCCCACGGACTGCTCATGTTCTGGAACAGCACGGACGTGCAGTTGAATTTCCATTTTTTGAATAATGAGTTTACGTGTTGTGGTATCTATACATATCTGCTGACAAAATCTCGATGGTGGGTCTCAATATTTCCACGGAAATAGTCTACCATTACGGTTGGACATGGTCGTTTCGCGTATCTCTTAACTTCGCGCCCGTCTGGAAGGTGCGAGACTTAGCGACAGACCAATTAGCTAAAGCCTACCGACTATTGGGCAAGCTTACACGTCTTTGCTTCTCTTTCTTAGATATACTATCCACCACACTTCATCAAGTCCATCGCCAGCTACTCCACGCAGTCCGATGTATCTTCACCCTCCTCGAGCTCTAAGTCCATATAATCTCCCTCACCAAAGTCCACATCCTCATCACTATCCAGAAAGTCATCGCTAGACATCTTGAACTCCTCGTCACGAACCTGACTCTCCGTCGCCCTCAACTTCGCCATCTCCACCTCATGAATCTGGCGCAGCCGCGCGTTCTCTTCCGCCTGCCAGACCATTAAGCGCGCCACCTCGCCCATGACACGATCTTCTCCGAACATGGGACTGAGAGCGTGGAGGATGTTGTTCACATCTTGTTGAGTGATAGGTTCGCTGGCCGCCTGAAAAAGTATGCGGTTGCAAGTTGGGCACGTGTTACCAACACTTAGCCACGTCTCGAGACACTCTACGCCCACGACGTGACCACAGGCAAGGATACGGATAGCAGCATGGAGGATTGAGGACGGGTCGGTGTTGTGAATGGGGTGGACGGCGAGTGGGTCCAGGCAGATGGGGCATTCTTGAGAGGCATGGGCGTGGGATGGCCTGATTCGCTCGAGACCGAGACTGTCGAAGGCTGCCTTGCATGAAAAGACGGTCATGGTGGCTGTTGCTAGGATGAAGGTATTTTGATCGTTCGTTGACTTCGAGTTGGGGTGATTGGCAGTTGAGGAGAGCGAGGCTGTGCGCGAGTACATTTCTAGGTGAAGGAGTGAAATGGGAGGTTAGGCCATGCAACAGTCGCTTGTATTTACCCCAGTGAAAATGCTGGATGCACCTGGTAAGCACCTATGGGATAGGCGCGCTTCTGTTACCCTCCGGTAGAGTGAGCGAGGTAGCATCGTCGACGCTAAGATCTTGGTCCTTCAAAAAAAAAAGTCATGAAACAGCCGTGAAGAGAGTGTCCCAGTTCAATATACTAGTAACTCATACCGGCGAAAAGGTGGAAACGCTTCTATAGAATAATTTCCTTAGATGCGGACTTTACCGCGTGAACACATGCCTTCTTCCCGTCGCAACATCTTCCCAACGACGACATCGAATCCTGATCTTGATGTGATTAGTTGTTCAATTTCCACATCACCTTCTCTTTTTACAATAGGACAGGTCGGCAGTACTCAAAGCCACCTATTTGGTGTTGGTAGGTGAGGCTGCAGCCCGGGTCCAGCCATGGAAGGGGAACGCGCTAGTACATATCCGGTTAACAAAGTCTAGGCACCATAGGACACATCGTCTGAAAGAACACCGGGGCACATAAGTTGAGCAAATATTCATTCATTATCCCGTCTGCCATCGAGCCTCTCCGAAATATCACGACGTTGTACCCACCTTCTTTGGTCCTTCCTTTGCTGAACGCCATTATGGACCTCGAAGCATGGGAAGCAGTGAAGGCCGCACACCGGGAGCGATCTCACGACACATATGACGAAGCATTTCCACTGCTCCATCACGAAAAATATAGACGTGAAGTAGACGCACAGACGGCAGCTCTCTTCGCAATGTACGAGCCATCAAAGGATCCCGCGACACTCAATTCAAGACTATATCAGCTTGTTCTTGACGGTGTTCACTCCCGCAACAAAACCAACACATGTCCAGATACAGAACCCACTTACTCAGTCGCAGAGCGGACAGCTGTAGAGGTTTGGAGGCAACGAGTTCGGAGCCAAGTCGCCACCCGTATTGATAGGTATCCACCTCTCATAGCAGGCGTAACAAGCACCTCGAGCAAGCCAAAAAACTCCCCACCAAAGAGGTCGGAGCACCACGTTTTTCAGGTTCCTGAACTACTCGACTTGATCTTGCACTTCGCAGGCCCTGAGGCTCAGGTACATGCTTTGGATGTCGCTATCGCCTGGCGCACCTCTGCTATCTCCGTCATTAGCAATCCAAGAAACGTGTCTGGTTTCCGTTTCTCACATCCTTACGCGCCGGTTGAGTACGGACAGACTATAGATTCTACATTTGTGAGCCAGCGACCAAGTTCCAAAGAGGTTGAAGAGTTCGGAGCACATCTTCGCAGGTTGATTAGGAGGCAACCAGATGTTACGTGGCGCAAAAGATACTTGTATTTCCCCGCGCGAATAAGTCAGCTTTGCGATCTACCGGATAACATTGCCCAAGCGCTTAACGATCTGGATGTTCAACAGCGACATAACTTGCACGGCCGCATTAACTCCATATCCCGGACTGCTGACAACATATGTTGGTTAGATTTGAGTCAGTTTGTGATCAACCCCTACTTCAATCATCTCTTCGCAAAGGATGACCGCATTAAGCATCGCTTTGGTCGATGGGAAATTACCCTTCGCCCTTCGAATACACCCGATGGTCTCCTCTTCGCTAGGTCATCTGCTACTAGTCTACTTCTTGACAACATTGGATCTATGCACATTACCGACCCTCCGTGTCAGACTTTAGGCATATATCACTACGACTCCAGCACGGAGGCATCTCCTAGCTTCCAGGTGCTCTTGAAAAGGATTAGCAACAGTAACGGTGTACGAGTCTCGGACATTCACGACGCCTTAGAGCAGCTCACTCCAGGGGTTTTGTCGACTTGGAGGCGCAATGCTGGGGATTTACATGAGAGAGTTCGAGAACTCCATTGGATCGACAGTGTCTGGTGGTTGCCGGCTACACCAAAGATCGTAATCCGCCTCGACAACACCGCCATGGTGGTAGATCCAGACTTTGATTACGAGGAACTTATGTCCGGCTCTTCAGCCGAGGTGGCTCGGAGCGCGGTAGCTGAACGGTACGGATACGGATTTCACATCACTCGCCTCGCGTATATGTCAGCCGAACCATTCAGGGCAACTAGACAGGGCGAATGGGTCTCAAACGACTTGTTCGAGCCCATGAAGAGCACCACTGGCCGTTCCCCGATCAACTGGGACCTTTAAGGGCGCCGCATTTTGGAGGTATACGTGAGAGGGAAGGAGTGTACTGCACAATCTCCATCTACATACGGCGAGATCATAAGATATATTCGGTTAGCTAAGGTCCGAAGATGGGAATATTGTACTTTGTTTCAGACGATTTCCGGATATGCGGTCAATTTACGCTCCTTGTGTTAACTTCTGGGCAACAAAACTATGTGGTTTTAATAGTTATCAGATTGTTCAGCAATTGGTATTCCCAGTATTCAACACATATTATCACACGCCTTGGTCGAGAGCATTCTAGGATGTAAACGCACACTGCCTCTGTTTCCGCCTCTTGTTGACACGTCCATGCCCTCTATGCTTTAAGCAGTTGATGAAGTCGCAAAGCTTCATCCTCTTTTTAACGCTCTACCTAGGCGCCCTCGACACGTGCACCATTCCATACTCTCGCTACAATAGCTACGCAAACTCAACTATAGACTTCGATCGTCAGTCCAGCTGCAGCAAATGTCGCAAAGAGATACTCCACTCTGATATGTTGAGCACAAAAATCGCAGATCATGATGTCCACCGTGTGGCCTTCCTATTAACAGCTTCCTTTTGGGAAGGTCCAAGAACACGTTCTCTGATCCTCTTTCCCTCTAGATCTGACAAATGTCAGTGACTGTCAAGGACCTCTTTAGACTTGTCACACCTGCTGGACTGTCAACGACAATGGATTAGTTCTCCAAGGCCGCGTTGAGGTATATCACACCTAATTTAATCCTATTAACGTCTATCTACGTCTAAGCATGTCTATCTGTGTCCAGTCATGTCAGTCGACGTCTACCTACCCAAATCAACTTGAGGCAACATTTTGAGGGAATGATGAGGAGACGAGACATGAGGGAAACGAGAGCATAAAACGGATGGGAGTGTCTGCTTAATGTTGGTTGCTATGTATATGACTCTGGTCATGGTACACATTGTCATTGTGGTGGTGTGTCCTGTTGGAAGAATAAGACAAGTTCATAGGCACAGAGCTCGTGGATAGCGGCTTTTTAAAAAGTGTAATGATACAAGCAGTTCATAGAGGGGTATCTAGCTCGCTAAACGAAACAAATCACTGCGAGCATTGCTCTAACAAAACCATTACCAGCATTCTCATTGCCCGCTGGGACTCTTCTCAGGACAGCAAGAAAGATACGACGCTGAAACGACAGAACGACCCAACGCCAGAATCATGTACACAAGTCTGGAGACGCTTCGCACTTCCATTATTGTGCCGTTTCTACTTAAATGACTCCCCCGCCTCTGTGGGCACAGGCGCAGTCGGCGCTCGAGGGGGTAGATGCTGAGTAGCAACTCGCGGGGGTGGTGTTGATTCCCGATCCGGGACAGTCTCCTCGTCATGCTTCACGCGTGACGGCTTGCGAGACGCTGGTCCAGGTTCTGGTTGAGAGTCTGGCTTTGATACAGGAGCCGTTGCTTCACGCGGAGGCTCTCGAGGCGGAGTAGACTCTCGCGGGTGTGTGGGCATCGGGTTCGGCTTAGATGGAGAGGGAACAAACGTCGGTCCTCGCGTTGGTGTAGATGAGGATATGGATACTGAACGCTGAACAGGCACTGCATCTTTGCTAGGTCCAGAACTCGTCTCAGAGATAGGCTCCATAGTTGTTGGGTGACGCGATGGCACAGGATCCCCGCGATTCCGTGTCACGCCCGTTGGACCCTTTTCTGTGTCATCAGGAAGCGTGCGATCCTTGAACTCTCGGCGTCTGAGGCAACAGCAGCAGCATAGTGTAGCAAGTAGGGTCCTATAACAAATTGTTTAGTATGTAGCACGCTCGGGAGTACTTTGAAGCAACGTGTGGGGCCCCAGGAACTCACAGTAACAAAGCACCGGCAGCGGCCAGCCCGCCAACTAATCCATTTCTTGTTTTCTGAGATCTTTTCTCTTCTTTTTCTGTCTCTCTCGGTTCATAGGGATCGACAGCCCGACGTGGGAGGCGGAAAAGGGTACTCGCCCTGCGTGGTGATCCAGATGTCGGTGCCGGTGTTGGTGTGCCACTCGCGGTGTATACGCCAGTCAGTAATCTTGAGGTGGTTGGCGAGGACTTTGTCGTGGACTTTGTTGTGACGATGACTGGACCGTGTTGTGGATCACTCCAACTTGCAGTATCGTCTTCGCGAATCCAAACACCGTCCTTGACTACACCCTGGCCCCGGTTGATGGCATCTATTTGCTCTTCGGTACAGGTGTTTTGGCTGTCTCGGAGCCAGCAGGTCGTCGTAGGCTCATCAGGCTTCTTATTTGAGTGCTGTGAATTACGAGGACCTTGCGTGCTGAACGTTGACAGATCGATGTCTCGGCCCATGCCAATGTCGTGGCCTTTGATGATGCGCGTGAAAACAGTGAATGCGGTCTCCGGCTGATAATATGGTACGAGGTGGCCAGCATCATATATCCGAGAGAATGAAAGGTTTCCGTACTGACGAACATGCCCACCGACGTATGAGTTGTTGACAGCGATATCCGCATACCCGGCTGCTGGAAAAGCCTTGCTGTAGCCTGGAACGAGACGGGCAAGCTCGAGAGAAGCATTTTGTCCTCCGTACCAGTTGCAAATGATGTCGCTGATAGCTTGTTAGCAATTGCTTAAGCCATCAGTATGGTAAAGCCTAGTTAGACTTTTGACACCTTGCAGAAGAAAACTCACGCATCGCCATAGATGAATGCTACACGCACGCCACGAGCGAGAAGTTCCGCTAGAGAGCTCAGCTGAGTCCCACGGACCGAATCGCCAGCTGCATCGACAGTTAGGTTGCTTGAGCATAACAGGGAAGAGCGACGACTTACTACTCGAGAACGCCTCCATTACCGCCATGCTGCTCTGTGTGAAGTTGACTTGCGCGCCGATGGACTTTAATACATCGGCAGTGTTCAAATACACCTCATAAGCATCACCAGGACTAACTTCTGGCCTGAAGCGGATGTCGTACACGCTCTTGTCGGTATAGGCATAGAGAGGCGCAGCGATCAGGTTGCAGGCATTTTGGGCCTTTGCACAGAGATAATCAGTATCCTCGTCACGACCGGATCCTTCAGGGTCAGTGATCGCCATCCTGCTGCGACACTGCGCAACGAGACCTCGGCATCCGTCATCAGAGTTGATGTGTGAGATGTAATTTTGGAACTTGACGAGGTCGATCGCTTCTATGCCGTAGCTATTGCTGTGCGTGAAGTTGGCAACAGCGATGGTCTGGATCAAAAGATCCATCATGCCATTGACGATGCCAATTGACTCGAGCTGAATCTCCAACGTGTTTGCAGGCAAGGAACCGTTTTTGCGTCGATCATTTTGGTCCTCAAAGAAATTGGCAAAGGCAGGACCGTAGATGCCACCGTAGCTCTCCGCGAATAGGTTTACGCCAGCGGACTCAACATCTGTGCTGTTTGGATGTGTCCCCGGGTTGTACTGAGGAAATGCCGACAGGAAACCTTGAAGGAAGTGCCAGCATGCCCTTGCTGCAATGGCTGTCGAGTCTTGCGTATTGTTTTGATGGCCAGAAGCGAAAGTACCGTTAATGAAACGCCACGACGGGACGCCAGCCGGGAGGGGTTGAGGTTTTAGACGGCTTTCGTACTGGAAGGGAAAATGTTCCTTGAAATCAATCGACGCATTGACGCGTTCATCGTAGGAGAAGCCGGTCTGGGTGGGCTGGTCGATGAAGAGCAAGTTAGCGCTACGGTCCCAGCCCCAGAGTCTTGACTGTGTGCCGTAGCTGCCATTTTCTAACGGAACAACTTCGCAAGGACCCAGTTCCTGAAAGAGGCCGATCATGCTGGAAGACCCGGGACCGCCATTGATCCAGAGGGCGAGGGGCGCCGTTTCGGGGCTAGTGCGAGATTCGAAGAACCAAAAGAAGGTGTTGATAGAATAGTTCTGTTGGTAGGGCTCGAGAGTGAAGGGAGGAAGGTTTACATAGCCCGAATATTGTTTCTGGGTATCGAAGGCAGTATTGCAGGTGCCAGGATCGGGTCGCTTATAGGAGATGGTGATTTTGGGATTGACTGGTGACTTGAGGATGGTATCGTAGGTGACAGGTGGCGGGTACTGCTGGGCGATTGAGCAACCGACGAGAAGGGCATAAGCTATAAGGACTGGCAATAGTTGGAACTATGTTTCTGGTTAGTGCACGTCATTAAGAGTGCAGAAGATGGGACTCAAGCTCACCATGTTGAGTAAGCTGATTGGCGACGTGCTAGTGCATGAGAATGAGGATAACAAGCCTGAGACAGTGAGACTTGGATAATAGCGGGCTGGGAGAATTGCGCAAACGAGTAACCGCGTGGTTGCACGTCCCGCGTATCGTAAAAGGACTCGATGGTGCGGCGGTAATGGATGATGAGCAGCCGAGACAAACAGAAGCCTGATTCTTGCCCTTTCGCCCTATCTACGCTGCAACTTCCTTCACCTTGCGACCATAACAGGTTAGCAGCCCGTTCAGGTGTCATCGCATGGTGAAGAGTGGAAAGAGCCGCTCTCTTTAGAGGCGTCGCGCAACGATCGCCACGGGAAGCACCTAAGCGACTTCTGATCCCACATGGTCGGCACATCTACGCCTTGTATTGAGTCAGCAATGAGTGCGATGTGAAGCCTAGGAAATGATTAGTTAGCAAAGGTGTAAAATTTTGCGGATCAGAGCGAGCTGGAGGACATTTGCCGCATTCCACAAGGAACCTACACGCAGATACAACTTATGCTCCTTCATAGACACCACTGGCTTTCATATCGTAATTTCACGAATCAGGCCCATCACCGTCAAGATATTTCTCCAGCGAACCCCGAACGCTCCTCACAATATACGCACTCCCCATCTCCACGCCGCCAGCCCCAACGCTCGAGATGTCGCTCCTCCCTCCTCCAGTCTTACTCCCCTCGGGCCAGAAGTGGCTGACTGCATCATACCAGTCAGCAACAACCATCCTAATAACCTAAACAGTTACCGTACAGATGATGCAAGATTCATACGTACAAATCGGCGGACTACTTGTCAGACACATCGGCCTTTTGTAGAACTGGAGAAAGGTAATTGTATTAATAATAGTCTATATGTAAAGGGAAGCTATATTTATATATAGAAAAGAGTAAAACTAGAGTAAGCTAGTTTATATAAAAACTAGCTTATTAGGCATATAATAAATTATATATTAAGAATTTAAATTAACAGCCCCCCTAAATCCTAATACAGGATAAAATAAAAAAAAATAATAATATTATAGTATTATACTATAGTACAAGTATTCTATATTAAAATTATAGTTTATATACTATTTGCTATAATAAGGCTATATAAAATTATAATTATATACTTTTTTTTTATAGTTGTAATAGTTATAAATTCTAATATAATTAAATTATACTTTTGTACAGTTTTTTGTAATGCTATAAGTAGTATAAAGCTATTTAAGCTTTAAAATTTAAATATGCTTAGCATTTACTTAAACTTATTTTTACTATAATATATAAATAAAAAAGTATTGCTCTGCTTTATAAAGCTAGTAGTTATAAATAATAGTATTATTTATATTTGTATTTAGTAAATTAAAAATAGTACTTATAATAAGTATTTAGCTAATAAAACTAATATTCTAGTAAATTGCTTTAAACTTAATAAGGTTTAAAGCTTTTATAAGTATATTAGTAAAGTTTTCTTTACTATTAATTTATTTAATTATAATAGAGCTGTTATAAATATAGTTGCAGAAAAAGTAGTAATAAATATTAATATACTTAGTTTATTAGTAAAATTTTAAGTTTTTAGCTAGCTTAATAGCTAACTAGTTATTAATATATATAAGCACTGTATTAAAGTAAATATTAATATTTAAGTTATTAATAAATAACTTAATTTATATAGCTTTTTTTATAGCTTTACTAAAAGCTATATATTCTGCTTTATATATAAACTAGGCCACAACTTTTTATATAATAAATAATTATAAAATAAATTTTTTAGTAAAAATAAATATGTAGCTAGTAGTAGAGCGTTAAAAATTAAAACATCTAGCCTAATTAGCGTTAATATAATTTAAAAATTAAAGTTTTTACTTTTTATATATAATGCTAATTTTGCAAGTACTACATATATAAGCATATATTTTAATTATTATATTTATATAATACTATATTAAATTACTATTAAAGCATTTATAGAACAAAGCAGCATAAGCTAAGTTAATGCGCGTTATAACTAGTAAATAATTAAAAAAACTAAATTTTTAAAAATATTTTTTTTTAAAAATAAAAGTAGTAATATTATTATTATTTTGCTTTAACTTAACGCAATAATTATATAGAGTTTTAATAACAGCTATATTATTAAAATTATAGCAATTAAAAAATTGCTAAATATATTTAGCTTAGTAAATTTTTATTATATTTATACTTTATTTAATATGCATTTTTAAATATAAAGTATTAAAGTTTTTTAATATAATAGTAAAAGCATTAGAAAATTTACTTTTAAATATATTAATGTTATTCTAGTACAAAGCATAAATACAAATATTATTAATATAAATTAAAATAATTAGCTTTTGCGTAGTATATATATAAACGCAGCTATTATAAAGTAAAATATAAAAGCTTATTTGCATAAATTTTATAGTAAGTATTTTATACTATATGCGAAGCGCTTATATAAGCTTATAAAAAAATTTAAGCAATAGCTATATATAGCTAAAAAGTAGTATAATTAAAAGTAGCAGTATGCAGTAAACTGTTTTTTAAAGTATAGTATTAAAAAAAGCAATAGTAATATTAATTTATATACTTATTTATTTAAATAGTGTGCAAATAGCAAGTAGCATGCATATTAATATAAAATAAACTATAAAAAAGAAAGTTTTTATATAATTAATACTAAAGCGTTGTTAAAAACTGCAAATAATAAAATATACTTTAAACTTAGTAATCCTGCTAATTAATATAAGCTTAACTTTATAAACTATTTTAGTAAAAATAATTTTTTTACTTTTAAATAAAAAAACTACTTTATAGACGCTTTTTTTAAAAAGTAAATTAAGTTTTTTTATTATTATATTGCGCTATGCGCCTGCCTTAGGTATTATTATAACTTTTTTATAATTATATAGTATATAAATAAAAAATACTGTAATAGCTGCAAAAGCAAGCTAATTATATAAATTTTAAAAGTTTTTATTAAGCAGCATATTACTATTTATAACTAATAAATTTATAAAATTACTATTTAGGCAGTTATTAATAATAATGCTTATATTTAGGGCTTATCTAAAATTATATACAGAAAAAGTAAATTAGTTAGCTTAAAAGAAGTTTTTATTAAAGATATCTTTATTAAATGCGTTGTTATTATTAATATTATAGAGTTTTATAAAAATACTGCTTTTTGTAAATATTTTAAATTTAATTTTATGCCCCTTGTATTCTAGATTATAAGTAATAATAAATATTATATAACTATAGCTATAGCTATTAGGTTCTTTATAAACTGTATATGCAGCTTTTTTTTTAGCAATAAAAATATTATTTTTTATTTTTATTATACAAGTCTTTGCAGATGCATACGCATATAAATATTTTATTATTATATATTATAAATATAAATAATTTTCTATGCAGTTTTATTTAAAAGCTTTATAAAATGCACAAATACTAAGTTTAAAGTAATTAAAATCTTTATTAGAGTAATAAGCTGTCTATATAGTATTATTATTACTATAGCATTTATAAAAAATGCTATTACTTATATAATATAAGTAGAAAATAGCTTAATTATACTTATATTTTTTATAAGCATAGTTATTGCAAAAATTATTATTTTTATTAGCAAAAGCTATGTATATATTACTATTTATAATATATATATTGCATAAATATTAACTATTGTATTATAATAGTTTAAGTATTTATATATTTATACAGTTTTGCTTTAAATAGTTTTAATATATAGCGTATTATTATTTTTTAAGTAGTATTTGCTGCATGTGTATTTGCACTAATATATAGTTTAAATATTTATTAATTATAATATAATAGTTATATAAAGATTTTATGTATATTAAAGCCTTCGCAATTCTTTTGCATTATTTATAAAAATTTTAAATATACTGCTGTTTTTCTATTATAAATAGAATGCACTTAATAATTTTTTTAATATATAAATTGTATTTTATATTATTACCTAAGGTTAAGCATTTCTTTTATTATTTAAAATAGTAAGTATAAATATTATTAATAAGCTTAGTAATTTTAAGTAGTTTAAATAAATTATATTTTTTATTATTACTACTATTTACTAAGCTATAACTATCCTTATCTAAAAATTATTATAGTTTTAGAAATATTTTTTAAAGCATAGAATTAATAGGTAGTTTATAGCTAGCTATAGCAATATTGCTATTACTAAACTAAAGCTATAAGTTAGGGATAACATTTTTAAGCAGAGCATTATTGCTGTTATTAAAAAAGCTAAATAAACTATTTTTATTGCTTTTATTAGTAAAATTAATAGTTGCATTTTTATCTAGGAAGGTGCTATTATCTTTATTAGTAAAGTTAATAATTATATATATTTATATAAGTATATTTAATAACTACGCAGTATTATTAAAATATTATATAATTAGTTACAGGTTAGATATAATATTATAAAGTAATTAGTCTATAGAATAATTTTTAAAAGTGTATATTCTTAGAATTTAGAAAAAGTCTATTTATCTATTTAAAAAATAAAATTTTATAACTTAAATAGGTTTAAAGTATAAGCTTATACTTAGCAGTTACTTTTTTTTTATTTAAAATTAGGTTGCCTATTAGTAATCAGGCGTATAAAAGTAAAGTAAAATAATAATAAAAATAAAAAGAAGTATATTTAAATATTATTTGCGCGCTATTTTTTAAAACTATATTAATAGTGCTAGTATATATACTAGTAATAAGTCTAGTTTATCTAGAAAACAATTTTAGTATTGCTAGTAGCAATAGCTAGTTTAAGTAATATGCGTAAAATTATATATATATATTATTTTTTATACTTGCTCTGCAAAGTTTTTATTATTAAAAAATTTATTTATAAAAGTAGATAGTGCAAAAAAATAGTTATTAAAAGTAAATATAGCTTTATTATTGCTATTGCTATTATTGTTGCTATCTAAGTTAAGTGCTGTATTTAGTACTTAAACAGGCTTTTATAGTATATAGTTATTAATATGCTAACTATAAAAATAAATATTATTTATACTAGTTGTATTATTAATGCGAGCTATAAAAATATGTTTAACTTATTTAATATTAAAATACTAAATTTAGCAAATGTTTTTGCTATTTATGTATAAAAAATATACAATATAATTTTATAAAAAATAAAATTTTTATTAAGTAGTAATAGTAATGTAAAGTTTAAAAAGTATAGTAATATAAATTTATACTTTTTATATATTATTTTTACTAAAATTAGGCTTTTTGCTATAAAAAGTTTTATAAAAAGTTTTTTTATTTTATAGCGCTTTTATAAAAGCTTAGTTTTTCTTATTAATAGCTTCTTAAATAGTATATGTTTAAAGGCTTTTTAGTAAAGTAGCACTACGCAGTATTTCTTTAGTATAATTAATAATAAATTTAATTATATTAAAAAAAGGCGCAAAGTTTTTAATTATAGCTAAAAAATATTTGTATTGTGGCATACTACAATGCGCATTCAAATAGAAAAGGCAGGCGTTAACTTATAGTTAGTAGAATATACAATTTATATTTTTAGTATTTTATTGCAAGCTAGTATTAGTGCTTTTTTTTTTCTTTACTTATTTAAACTATAATATAGCTTTACTGCTAAAAATATTTATTACGTACTAACTTATTATACTATATTTTTTTTCTTAATTATAAGCTTAGTCTTTTTAAGCTTTAATATTTTTTTTTAAGCTTTAATACCCCCCCTTAATACTAAATATTATAGTATTAAGTATTATTTGCTATTTTACTTTTTTTTTTTTTCTTATTTGCCTATCGCCTAATGCGCTGCTTAAGTATTAAGCTTTTTTTATATACACTTTACTACTAAACTAATAGCTGCAATTATAAATAGCTATTTGTAAAATGCTAGGCTTTTATTTACTATAATATTATTTACTGCTTTAGTATTAAATATTACTTGCTAGCTTTAAAGTAAAGGCAGCTTTAATATAATAGTAGTATAGTAAAAGCTTAGGCCTAATACTTTTTTAGAAGAAAATATATATAAACTACTTTTTTTTTTTTAATTATTTTTTTTTTTATTTTTTTATTCCCTAAGCTTTTTTTAACAATTTACTACTTTACTATAGCTACTGTTAATTATTGTGGCATACTACGATGCGCATTTGAATAGAAGAGGCAGGCGTTAACCTGTAGTTAGTAGGACGTGCAATTTATATTTTCTAGTATTTTATTGTAAGCTGGTATCGGTGCTTTTCTTTTTTTTTACTTATTTAAACTACAATACAGCCTTGCTGCCAAGGATATCTATTATATGCTAACTTACTACACTACATTATGCTTTAGGCAGCACTGCAATAAGTGCTTTTAGTAAAAATAGCAGTAGTAATAATAATAGTAATAATTATTAGCTTTTTTATCCTTGCAGCTATTACTTTGCTAATAGTAGTAATAAAAAAAACTTTTTTTAAACTTATAACTTACGCTTAGCTAAAAACTATTTTTTTAAGTAGTATAAGTTTTTTTATATTAATACTTAGTTATAAGCTTATTTTGCGTAGTAAAAAGCTAAAAGTAGTAATAAGTAATTTTTAACTTTATTTGCGCACTAGCTTATTTTTTTTAATAGCTAGTAGCTTAAAATATTAATTTTAGCTTTTACTTTTAACTTTTTATAGTTTATTAAGATGATATTAAAAGCTACTTGTTTCTAGCGTTTATTTGCTTTACTAGCGCTATTTTAAATATTTAGCAGTTTTTTAGAATAAGTACTACTTATAAATACTATAATTTTAATATTAAAGCAAGTAAAATATGCTTTCTTTTTTATACTAATAGTTTTTTGCTAATTTTACTAATTATTTAATAAATAGTTGCTAGCAACTAAGTCTACCTTGCTAATAATTATTATACTTATTACTTAAGTACTAGGGCTAGCTATACTTTTAATAGCTATACGCAATTTTACTATTAAAGCTACTTTTTTAATTATAGAACCTGTAATAAATATGCTTTTAATAGCAATATTATTTATTATAGCTTTTATAGTAAATTTCTAATTTTTACTTAAAAATTTTTTTTGCTAACTTTTAATACTAAATTGCTTTTCTATAAATGCTATTAGTACTGCTCTTACTTTTGTAAAAATTACTACTACTTATAGCTAAAGTTATTTTAAGTATTTTAGCTTTTTTAGTTTATAAAGTTTTTAAGCTTATAATTGTACTATAAGCTTAGTATTTATAAATTTAAATAATTTACGTAGCCTGCGTAGCTTTTATAGCCTAACTTTTTTTCTTGTTTAGTTTAGCAGTTTAAATACTTTTTAAGGCGGCAGCAGTAAGGGCAAAAGCTATAATAATATTTTTAATTTTTAAGTTAGTAGTATTTTTTAGGCCTAGCAAATATAAGTAGATTAAATAATAATAGGCAGTTAGCATAGATTAAGCTGCCTATTTAAAAAATTTTAAAAATTAGTTTTTAGATATACTGCTAGCACTTAAAGCTTTTATTTTCTTTAATAGCCTACTAATAAATTTTTTTTTTTTTTTTTTTTTTTTTTAATTTTTTTATAATTTTTTTAACTTTTTTTTTCTACTTGCGTAATTTTACTTTAACTTATTTTTAGTATTTACAATTGCTTTTTTTTTCTTTATTATTCTAAAAATATTATTTTATAAAATTTTATTAATAGCTTTTTAAGGCGCATTATTAGACTTTTAATTTAAAATATATAAACTTATTAGAATATAGCCCTTTAGCAAAAGCTTGTTATTTTTAAATAATAAAGTTTTAGTATTTATAATAAGAAGTATTAGTAGTAGTAGTTTTTTAAGTGCCTATAAAGTACTTAAAATTAGTATTACTATCTGAAATTTTTTAGTTTTTAAATATAATTTTAGTCTTCCTGCTAAAATTTTAGCTTTAAGCATTTTTAGTATTTTTTTAAATTTTTTTAGCTTATTAGCTTAAGTAGTGCTTGCAAATATTACTCTATTTAGATTTTTAAGCTAATAATAGCTTTTATCTAGGTTTATAGTACTTATTTAGTAAAATCCTAGCTACTTTTTAGTAAGCTTTTAATTTAAGCTTTTATTAATAGCTTTTATTATATTTTAAATTAATACTAACTTGCCTTTTTGCAAAGCAATTAGCACTTTTTTTTTTTTATTTTAATTTTTAATTACTTTTCTATAAAGCTTTTTTATATAATTAACTATTTTTTTTAAATTTTTTTATTAAAATTATAGCTAAGTAGCTTAAACTGCAAGCAAATTAGTATAACTTTCTATTACTAACTATAGCAGACTCTGCTAAGTAGGTACTATAAGTTTTATTAAAAGTATAAAGTTCTAGCTAAAAACTAATTACACAAGAAAATATTTAAAAAAATATTATAATAATATACGCTTAGCCTAGGTAACTACTGCTAAATTATTTATTTAAAAACTAGTTAGCTTTGCTAAAGCATAAATATAGCTTTAATATTTTTTTTTAATAAGGCTTTAAGCTTTTAAATTATACGCAGAAGCTTATATGCAGTAAATTTTAAAAAAAGTAGCAAGCGCTTTAATTACTAACTTATTTTTAGTACTTTTATTAATAAAAAACTTTTATAATACTCTCTACTTATAGCAGATTTTTTTAAAAATAAATTAAATTATAATTTTTAAATTTGTAGTATAAACCGCACAAGCTTTAAACTATTCTAAAAAGTATTTACAGGCAATTAATAAGTAAGTTTTTTTTTTAACTTTTAATATAAATATAATATTAATAGTTTACTATATCTATAATACTTAAAAGTATATTATATTAAGCTCTACTTTTTTTTTAACTTTTTTAATTAATTAATATTTTTTACAAAGGCTGAATTGCTTCGCTACTTGCTAATACATTCTTTTTTACTAGTATTACTAGTTAATTGCTCTAAATATAGTTTAAATACTTTTATATTTTAGTTACTTATATATTTCTTAAATTAGCGCTACTTGCGTTTTAGGCTTATTAAGTACTTTTTATACTAGTATTGCTTTAGTAGCCTTTCTAAATAAGTACCTTTTTTAAATAAAAAAGTAAATTACTTTTTTAGTTTAAATTTAAAGTATTTTGCTTTATATACAAGTTAGGCGTTCTAATATTTAAAAAAAAACTGCTATTTTTTTTAAGTTTTTATTGTACTCCTTAACTAAGTATTATAGTTTAATTAAGCTTTTAGCTATATAAACTTTTTTATACCTTTTTAAAATTTAATTAATAAAAAGCTTTAAGTTATTTTTATTTTTTAAAAAGGGCTTTTAGTTTTTTAGTTAAAAATACTTTAAAAATATATTAAAAATAATATTTTTCTTGCCTAGTACGTAAATAATATTAAAATTCTACTAAAAAATTATTGCAAGCTATTAGTTTATTACAAAGCTAGAAAAGTCTAATAAAGATTAGTTTAATTAAGCAATTAGGACTTTTGTATTTATTTTAATAATAAATTAGTAGCTATATAGATAGAACTAAAATGCTTTTAGCACTTAAACTAAAGCTTTGCACTTTAGCTTTATTAAATACTATTAAAATTCTGCTTCTAATTATAAAGTACTATTAAATTTAATTAAGTATTACTATTTATTAGCTCTAACTTGCTTTAAGTGCGCTTTTCTACTAATATTTAAAATATTTACTTTAAAGTATATTACTTTTTTTTTATAGTTTATTGCTACTAGCGCAGAAAGCTAAGTAATTATGCTTTTAATTAACTATATTGCCTTTTATTAGCTTTTTTTCTAGCTCTATTTAGCGTTTTTTTAAAGTAACTTAAAAAGCGGCTTAGCTTTTAAAAAAAAATAAAAAATTTACTGCTAATAATATACTGCAATTTTAACAAACTATTAAACTTCTTTTACTATTTAGCATTTAGGCTAGTTTAGTATTTTTAAAACTTTATTATTACTAAGATATTAACTTTGCTAGTCTATTTTATATTTAACTATAATTATTTTTAATACTTTTTACTAAAATTTTATAGCTAATACTGTCGCTTTAGCTTAAACTATATTAATAAGTATTTAGTTTACTTACTGTGCATACTTAAAAATAAATTAATAAATTTTATTTAATACTTTTTTATTATTATACTTTAACTTTAGGCTAGCTACTTTTATATTATTAATAAAAGGCACTATATTTAGGAAGTAGTTTTTAAAAATTTTTATAATAGTGCGAATAAATATAGCAATTAAATTTATAGCTTTTTATAGTAAAGTGTACTGCTTTATAAACTTAATTAAAGTCTAGAATGCTATAATATTTTAGCTAGCTAAATATAATTTAATCTAGTTATATTCTAAAAATAAGTTAAAGTATAAATATATTGCCTTTTTAGCAAATTTTTTTAAAAATTTATTAGCAGAAAATAGAATGTACGCATTTCTTTTAGTAATAGTATTATATTGCTAGGTATTATTAATTAATTAAAAGTTTATTGCTTTAGTAGGATTCTTAACTTTAAGTACTAGAAAATATAAATTTTTATACTAGCTATTGCTGCGCTTAAGTATTTTTTAGTTTAGCTTTATTTTTATTATATTAATAATAATTAGTTTAAGCTTTTTAAGGCACTAAAAGCTTTTTACCTGCTACGCTTTATAAAGTATAGTTTAAATTTTATATAATAGCTAAATATTTTAATATATTATTAATATATTTTTAAAGTTTTAAGCTAGCGCATCTTTTTGCTAAAATATTAGACTTTAAAGTAGTTAAATTTTATTTAGCAGTAAGTTTTTTTTTATATTTATTTTTACTAGCTATTTAGCTATTAACTAATGCCCTTGCAGGAAGCTTACTGTCTTTTTTTTAAAAATATAATTATATAAACTTAAGTCTAGGCCTTTTAATAATACTTTTTTAATATATTATATAATAGCTTTTTTTTTCTAATTTTCTTTTCTAAGCTTTATTAGCTAATCTAGTTAGAGTATATTAATAAGCTAAACTTTATTACTTACTTTTTTGTATAAAGTATTTACTTCTTTTAAACTTTTTTTACTTTTTAATTAGTGCTATTTTTAACTTTTTAGCTTTTTAAAAGACTTTTAAAAATCTTTTTTTATTTTTTTATATTTTTTATTAATATTTTTAATTTTAAAGAAATCTTAATACTTTTAAACTTAGATTTTTAGGCAATTTTTTATTAAGTATATTTTTTTAGTAGGTATATTTTTTACTTTTTTCTTTTTTTGTTAATTATAATTAAATTAGCTATTAAAGCTAGATTGCACTTTATAAATAAAATTTCTTTTTGCCTATTAAAGGACTTAATATAATATATAGTGCGGCTAAAAATATTAAAGTAAATTTAAAGCTAGGCAGTTAAATACTAAAAAGTACTAAGTAGAATTGCTTTTTTTAACTTTTGCACTACCTAAAAATGCGTTAAAATTAGTACTTTACTAACTATAATTAGTATTTTATATGCAGTACTAATAAAAAAATCTATATTTTTATTTATAGTAATTATTTTTTGCTAAAGCTTAATTAGTAGTTTTTTTTAGTTAAATTTAGTAATATACATATTAAAAGCTCTTGCAGTAGATAGTTTTATTATATTTAGCTATAAGCCTGTATTAATTAAGGCTTAATTTATGCTTTTATATAAAAATATTTAATATGTAGGAAGCTGACTTTTAATTAATAGCTTATAGTATTAGCTTTTAATTTTTAATTAAAAGTTAGATAGTAGCTACAACTGCTTTTTAATATATTTATCTTTTTTATTTTTTACTTTATAATTTTAAAAGTTATAAATTTTATTTACTTTTTTAATACTTTTTAATTGCTTTTGCTATTTATAACTAAGCTTTAAGCATAGCTGTTTAAGTATTTTTTTAGTAATTACTTTTTTAAATTTTTTTTTACTTTTAATTGTAAAAGTCTTTCTTAAGCTTAATTTTTAGTTAAATATTTTCTAAAAACTCTTTCTTATTAACTTTTTTTTTTTAATATTTATAGTTTCTTTTAAACTATACTTAAAAATTTAAAATTTAATAATAGGTTTTTGCAAATCTTTAATAGCTTTACTAATAGCTACTATTATAGCTAAAGTAGCTAGTAAATCTACTTATTAAAGTTTTTTTACTTTTTAATTAAGTATTATTTAGGCTATTACGTTTAGAAACGTGTTCCGCGCTATAATTACTAAATTTTTAGTAATTAGTATTTAAATTTACTATAATTTTTTTTATATTTTTATTATAGGTAGCAGAAAAGTTTCTAAGCTTATAGTTGCACTCTAACTATTTTTTATAGCTAGTAAAGTTATATTTGCTTTAAAGCGTTTTTATAATAAATTTATTTAAGTATTTTTTATCTGTACTTTAAGTACTTCTATAATAGGCCTATATTAGAAAAGCTTATCTTCTAAATTTTTTTTAATTAATAGGAAAATTTAGTTATATAGCTTATTGCTTTTTATTTTTAGAGCTATAACTACTATAAGTTTTTTTTTAGTAACCTAATTGTTCTTCTAATACTACTCTGCTATAGTTTTTTAAATTTTTTTATTTTTTATTTTTACTGTGTATAAATTAAGCTTAGTATTATATACTTTTTTAGTTTGCAATACTATTTCTAGAAATATTATAGCTTTTTAAAGTGCTATTATCTGCTAAGCTAGCATATTTTTATTATTATCTGCTTTAATATTATAGCTTTTTCTACTAGCTAAAAAGCAAGTAATTTTAATTGCTTTTCTATTAGCTTTAAACTAGCTTAAAAAAATAAATTTAATAGGCCTTTTTAGCTGCTTATTAGTAACCTAAAATTAGTTTTTTAGCAACTATAGTACTTACTATAATATTTTGCTATTAAAAGCTTTTAAAATAAACTTTTTACTTAAAAAAATACTTTATATATTAGTTAAATAAAGTTTAAAATAGTATTTGGCCTAAACCTAGCTACCTAGTATTTTTTTAAATTTAGTATAAAACTACTAATTTTTTTTTAGTAATTTTAAATTAGGGCAATTTGCTATTATATATTTTTTTTTTTATAGTAGTAATACTTTATTATAGTTTACTTTCTGCTTCCTATTATTACAATTCTAGCTTAAGGATTAACTGTAAGTAAGTAAATAAACTAAAAGCTTTTATTATTTTTTTTAAAAAGCTTTTATAATTTTTATTATAGTTTAAGTACTAGCTGCTTATAAGCTTTTATATAATTTTTGCTTAATACTAATATTTTTTTTATATTTAAATTATTATTTGCAAAGAAGTTAAACTTATTTATAATAAATA
The DNA here is from genome assembly GCF_010015615.1 of Cucurbitaria berberidis CBS 394.84. Classification (NCBI taxonomy): domain Eukaryota; kingdom Fungi; phylum Ascomycota; class Dothideomycetes; order Pleosporales; family Cucurbitariaceae; genus Cucurbitaria; species Cucurbitaria berberidis. The sequence goes on along the minus strand of NW_024468937.1, from coordinate 2,711,783 downwards.
TTAGCTTTTTAAAGCTTTAAATAAAATTAGCTATAGCAGAATTAACTTTTATTTTAATTAGCTTTGCAGGTGTAAGTAAATAAAAAACGCCTAATATAGTAGCTTTTAAAGCTACTTTAATTAGAAGTATTAATTTTTTTAGAATTTTTATATTTTTTTAGGCTAGTATTCTGCTTACTGCGCTGTAATTAGTAGTAAAAGTATTTAGTTTTTTTTTTTACTTTTAGTACTCCTAAACAAACTTATAAATTTTTTTAATTTTAAAAATTAATATATTTTTAAATTAAAAATAATTTTTTTTCTGCATATAGTGCATTACTTTATTTATATTTTTTTAGGCTAGTTTTTAAAAGAAAAAATAGCTTTTTTTAATTTTTATAACTTATTTTTAGAGCTAAGCTGCTAAGAAGTACATAATAAAGTTCTAATAGTATTTAATAATTTTAATTATAGGCTAGCGCTTCTAAACTTTACTTATATAATTTTTAATAAAAGCTTAAGTGCTTTTTTTTTAGCTTTTATTTTAGCCTGTATAAAAATTCTGCAACTTTTACTAGTATTTAGCTTAGCTTTTTTTTTTATTTTTATAACTTAGAAGCTTTTAGATAAATACTTTATATTAAATTTTATAAAAATATAAAAGCTGCATTTTCTAAGTACTCTTGCTTTATAATACCTAATTAGCTTTAAAATTATATTTTTTTAAAAATTTTATAATATTATGCCTTTTAAACTTTAGCGTATTTATATTAGTAAATTTAAATTAGCTTTTATACTTAAAACTTATTTCCTGCAAAAAATGCAATAGAATATTAGTACTAATTATATTATTTGCTTTAAATAATTAACTTGCCTTAAATTATTAGGGGTTTTAATAATATATTAGTAATAAAATAAATTTTATTATTTTATTTTTTAAATATAGATTGTAATTGTAATTTTAGCTTTGCGCAAAATACTTAAGTAAATTAAAATAATTGCTAATAGCTTTTTAAATAAAACTGCTTTAAATTTTTATAATAGTAGTATTTTTTATTTCTTACTTAAGTAAAGTATTTTTTTTATACTATGCGCTAATTACTACTTTAAATAATAAGCTGCTTTAGCTAAAAGTATTAATTAATACTTATTTAAAAATTAGTTTTGTAAAAGATGCTTTTTAAATTTTTTTTTAAAGTATAATTATAAGCAAGTTACTATAAGCTTTTTATAAAAACTTGCTTTGCTTTTACTGCACAAAAAGCCTTTAAATAAAAAGTAACTACTTTAGCTACTATTTTAATAAGTTTTTAGAATTAGCTTAATACTTAATTTTATTTAATTTTAAGTACTAATAATTTTGCGCTAAAGTTTTCTTGCTTTAAAATTTTTTAATTTTTTTATAAATTTTTTTTTTTTTTTTATTTTACTAATAAATTGTTGTGCGCCTTTTAGTTAAATTATTAAAAATATAGCATACTACAATGCGCATTTAAATAGAAAAAGCAGATATTAATTTATAATTAGTAAAATATATAATTTATATTTCTAGTATTTTATTGCAAGCTAGTATTAGTGCTTTTTTTTTTTTCTACTTATCTAAACTACAATACAGCCTTGCTGCTAAGGATATCTATTACGTGCTAACTTACTATACTACAGTATATAATTTAATAAAAGTATTTAATTGCGCTAACTATATAGTAGGTATATAAAATACTAAATTTAATAGTAATACTTTTACTATTATAAAAGGCCTAAATAAAGTATTATAAAAACTTATTATTGCATTGCATGCAAATAATAAGTTTGCTATATTTTATAAATATGTAAATAATAAGCGTAGTAAAAAGTTTTATAATTTTATTTTTAGTAATAAACAGAATAACCTAAGTAAATTAAGTAGTATTATTAATAAAAAATAATATATACTTTTTACTTTTTAGGCCTAGAATAAAGTATAGTTTTTATATATTTATAGTAATAAGTTGCTTAAACTTTTTATAATAATAGCAGGCTAAATTGTAAGAAATCTTGTAAAGTGCGCAAATAGTATAATAAATAAAATAAATATTTTTAATTTTAGCTTTAATTTATATATTTATAACTTTAAATTTTTTACTTACTTTAAGTAGTATTTACATGCTATTAAAGCTTAAATAACTAAAATAGCAATATTCTAACTAAATTAAATTATTAAAATTAATAGTAGCAGTAGTAACAGGAAGCGCAAATAAGCGCTAAAACTAAAATATATAAATATTTATTTAAAAGTAAAGCAGAGCATATATAAATTTTACTTTAATATTTTTTCTGTATATTTTTATAGCAGCGCCTGTAATTATAGTAATAAAATTTAATTATATAAAAAATAATAGGGACAGCAGGTTATAGCATGCCTAAAAAGCATATTATATATTATATAATTTAAAAATAATAAATTTGCTATTTATATTAGTAATAATAAACTTAATATTGCTTATACTAATAATATTAAATTAGGATTTTTATTTATATCTTTTAATAGTTTCTCTGCAGGGCTTAAGCTTAGAAAAAAAAAAAAAATTATTAGTAATATAATAAAAAGTACTACTATTATAAATTTAATAATTAAAAAAAATTAGTAGTATTAAAACTATATATATAATTTATATAAATAATTTATTAATTTTATTTAAATTTTATATATTTTAGCTATTGCTATTTGTAATAGCCTTTCTTGCACCTATTTCTAGCCTATATCTATAGTTTTATTATATATTAAATATAAAAGAATAGTTAAAAGTAAAATATATATATTTAAAATTTAAAATATAAAAAAAATTAAAATTAAAATTATTAGTTGCTATTGCGATCATGCGTTTAAAATAAAAATTATTAATAATAGTAAAATTAAAATTATAATTTTTACTTATATTTTTAGTATTTTTAGTATTTTTAGTATTTTATTACTTTTTGTAATAGGTAGTTTTAATATATTTAAATTTATTATATTTAGTGCACTTAAAGGTGTTAGGCTTACTAATATAGTAATAAATTTTAATAGTATAGCTAGTATAATTATAGTAACTGTATATAGGGCTGTTGCTTGTATTGCAGTTACTATTTTTATTATTATTATTATTATTATTTTTACCTTTTCTATTGCTATTGCTCTTGCTATTGCTATTAGTATAAATATTAGTAGTAGTATTATTAAATTTATTTTTAGTAGCATTTTAGGCATTTTTGTAATTATTAGCATACTTAGTAATAAAATTTTAATAGTTTATTTATATTTTTTAAATAATAATTTTTTTTTTAAAGTAAAAAAAGTCCTAAATCTTAATAAAAGTATAGTACTATTATAAAAAAAAAATTTTATTAATTTTATAAATTAGAATAGTATAAGTAAAAAAGCTTTTAGCAGTATTAATATTTTTATAATAGTATTTAAAATTAGCAAGGAATAAGCAAATAGCAGAAAAATTTATAAGTATAAAAGCATTTAGCTTTGCTTTAGTGCAGTAAATAATAACTAAATTTAAAGTTTAGTATATTTTAGTAATATTAGCCTAGGCTATATAAAGCTTTTTTTTTTATTTATTATTAAATTTGTCCTAAATATAGTCTTTTATAGTATTTTTAAAAAAATAAAAAGTAGTAAATAACTTTTTACAATACTTATTATAAAATTAAAGCTTAAGCTTATAAATTTTAAGCTTAGCTTTATACTTAAATTAGGTAGTATTATTATTATTACTAAGCAAAGTAATAATGCTAAAAAAAAAGTATTAACTTTTAAAAAATAATATTATAGCTTTAGATGCAGTTTTAGTGCGCAGAAAAATAAATTTAATAAGCTTAAAATGCTAAACTATAAAGCTATTATAGTAGTTAAATAAGCTTTATTAAGCAGCAACTTTCTTAAAAATATACTTTTATTTATAAAAATTATTAAAACTAGTTAATTTAATAAAATTTTTACTAAGCGCCTGCTTAGTATTAACTATAAATAAAAATATATTTAATATTATACTATACTTAATATAATAGTGCTTTAGTAAGTTAAATAAACGCAGTAATTTTTAAGTAATATAGTAATTAAGCAACTTAAGTAAGTTAATATAAATATTATAATTTTAAAATTAATTTTATAATTAAAAAGTAACTAATATAGTCGCGCAATAGTAGCGCAGAAAAAATATAATTTATTATAGCTAAACTGCGCGCAAGTGCGCAAAAAAGTTTATAATTTATAAAATTAAAAAAAAATAATTATATTAATAATAGTTTATATATAAGGGGAAGCTATATTTATATACAGAAGGGAATAAAATTAAAGTAAGCTAGTTTATGTAGGGACTAGCTTGTTGGGCACATGATGAATCATGTGTTGGGAATCCAAACTAACACCTTTCCCCCATGTTCTTGGTCTGACCATCACACCACTCACTCAGGGCAAAATCATACCCTTTGTCTAGATTGCGCATGCCGTGTTCATAGAGGATCTTCCGGGCGCCGCCCTGCGTTACGGCGTATGCGAGCGTGCAGAGGGTACGGTAGGAGCGGTGGTATATTCGTGTGTGAGGTGGGTAGATGGAGGAAATCGAGTCTAGCGGCGCCAGGTGTGAGGGCCTCAGATCTGAAGAATTGGGCACTGTTGGATCGTGCGACAGCATGAAGCGGTCGGCGACTTGGGGCAGCGATGTTGGAGAGGAGACCTGGTGCGGTGGAAGGGAGGTGCCACAATGTCCTAACCAAATGATGTCCCAGTCACGGCCGTAGGGGTCTGAAGATGCTGGCTCATTGGAGATAGGTAAGCGGGCCGTAGAGCGTTTTGCGAGCTCGATGGCATCTAAGACTGGATCCGCATGAGACGGATTCTCCGTAGCTGGAACATGGGCCTGACCTCCTGTATCAAATTGCGCGATCATTCCAGGTAATCTTCTACTCACAATCCCAAAATCTGCCAACTGCCCCCGCACTCTTTCATCCCAGTCCACATCATCCTCCAGTATTAATGCCGTACTCAGGTTCCGTTCCACAACCCTAGAACGTGTCAGCACTTGTTCTTCCTTAGATATTTTCAAGACGCAAGGTTCACTACGCACAATCGTAGAGCATTCATATGCGCTCTCCAACTTCCCACATTACCCTTCGGCATCTGCCTATGATTGCCCGACGGAAAAGCCTTTTCATTGATCTGTGATGCATTGATCCCGTTGATCCATTCCAGAGACAGGCCGGTGTGGGCAGCTGCGAGCGTAATCGAGTCGCGACGGTCGGTGCGCCAAGGCAAATTTATGACGAGGATCTTCTCAAACTATGTGACAAACGTGAGGAGAGGTTGCTTGTAGACACGGAGATGATGTGGACTTACACCAAGGGTTGAGTTTCTTATGTCATTCTGGCCAGAACATGAATACTGTCCGTGTCGACACGCTGCGCTCCGACCGTTGATGCTAGAGTTGAGAAGAAGAAGAAAGAGAGTGATTGAGCACAAGGCGACCAGAAAACAAACGCGGCCATGGCTTTGTGATGGCATGCTGTGTTGTCTGGGCCATGAGCATGCTGTTAGAGACGTAGCCTAGCATGAAATGGGGGGATTCAAAAGAAAAAGTCTACATTCTGAACACCAATGCGTGAAACTTGATATGAGGTAATAAATAATATCCATAGTTGGCATAATTGCATCACCAACATGGTGAATCCAAAACCTTGGAACCAGGGACCTTAATGTACGTTGCAGCATGTGCAGTCCTACGATAGTGCAGGAAGTCCGGCTAAACAGTATTCCCATTGGGCCAAGTATACACTTCGCCGGGATATAGAGTTGTTCGTGGAGGGTAAATGTGCGGGTGTTATACGTCAAACGAAGATCTGCCGACCCTATACGACATAGCGACCAGACACCGGTTTAAGAGACGATGTAGAGAACCAAGAGCCTCCCCAAGCCACGGCACGACCAAGGTTGCGATGAGTAGTCCGGCATCTATGCCGCGTAGATTGGCCGCGCAATGAAAGAATGTAGTCAGCTGTTAGTAGGAACCAACCTCACAGGTTCAGCGCAGAATTGGCGAGCTGCATACGTCGTCCAAAGCCACCGTATATCCACCCTATAGCATCTGCCATATCATTGTGGTACGGCTTCCAATCTGTGTACCGTCAGCCTTATATCCTGCTCCTCAAATCGTGCAGCTCGGCCCCACTTAATCAACAAAGTAAACGTCACATACCTTCCGGCGCAAAGCTACCTACCTTACCCTTCAACTCCTCCCACGTCCTCTTCTCACTCAACCCTAGTTGCACAGCTCTAGCCCTCTGGCCTCTCCTCGCTACTACCCTCACCTCGCCTTTCGTATCCTGTTCCGGCCCAGCAATACGCCAGTTCTCAATGACCTCATGTCCCGGTTTCGCCGCCCAAGGCTGCATGATTCGTCCATCTTCCGTCTTGTCCTCACCAGTAGCTTTATCCTGCTTATGCGGCACGATAAACATCTTGACCTCCGCGCCAGACTCTTCCCCATCCCTTTCTCGGATCAGCGCATCCCAGGTCTCTGGCTGCGCTAGGCGTTTGCGCCGGTGATCGTAGCCTGACGCGATGAAGTCCGTGCATGGAGTGATGTAGGTGAGTTCTTTCCAGGCGTCGCTTTGAAGGAGTGCTTCGATGTCAAAATACGTGGTTACATCGCGCCAGCCGTCGCCCATGCCGAAACCGTGCCAGCAGTCATCCACAACTAGCGTGTCCAAGCAAAGACCGGGAAGTAGGGCGAGGGCGTTGGCGGCGTAGTACGTAGGATAGTACTCTGAACGGCCAGACGCGTATAGTGGAAACGGAAAGGCGCGCACTCGAATGTGGCGGATGCGTGTTACTACGCTTTGATCGACGGAGAGTAGTGTGTCCAACAAGTTTTCCGTACCTCGGAAATGGAGTGTACAGTTGAGTGGGAGGTGGCGCCAGGCCTCGGCAAGGACTTGACGGCAGGTGAGTAGAAGCGCAGTGCGATTCAACGACTCGGCGTTGTTGTTTGGGGCGCTGGAGTGTCCAAATCCATGTCGAATATGGTAGCCGCTGAAGAGGAATTCGTAGATTAGTTCGCGGAGTTCAACCGGGATGGTCAAGAGGTTTGGCGCGTCCATTGTGTAGTTGGATGAGCTATGGAGCCAGCGATTGACCTGGGAAGGAGGGAGCATTACAAGTCTTTCGCAAGGGGAACAGTGTGAAGAATAGATGTAGATGGAGATGTAGAAGTAGTACTTGTCTAGAATCTTGCTTGTTGCGTGTGGTAGCCCGTAGAGTAGCACAATGTGATCTCTCCCTAGATGATAAGCAAGACGTCAGATCTCGCCCTCTCGACGCTGACGCAGTTACTCATCCATTCGACGACAGCGGAATGCGCGGGATATAAAACTAACTTCGCATCTTCCGCCCTATATTGCGACATGATTGTGCAATTGGCTGCCCTGGCGGTAAGATGACGTGAACAGCACGCTAGATACGTGAGCGCAGGGCAGATCGGTCCCATGCTCAGCAAGACGCAAACGGTCGAGAGATAACGATCTTGCGCTTGCCATTAGCTGCTCGTATGCTGCATGTACCAAGCTACGAATGATGCAAAGTTTAGGATAGTTTCGATCTCTCAAATGCGATGCACGCTAGTATGCTGTGAAATGATCTCTGGTTGCTATGAATGGGCATGCTTGTTCTGGGTATCGTCGATGCTCGCTCAAACTTCTGATCTACTCTAAGAAAACTCTGTGTTCCTCCAACACTTCCGTGTCTCAGCCTATTTTCAGTCTGATTTTGACCGTCCGCGACTTCTTTGTTGCTCCTCGCGCAGCTTCTTCTGCTGCCATTGCCATTCAACCAGCACAGGCAGGAACTGCCACAGATCAAATTCAGGCCAAAGACACTTGAGAAACACAATGGAAGTGTTCTCATGGCACTGCCACAGCATGAAGTCGCTCAGCCGCTCAACACCAGAAGTACGAACTAACAGATCGAGTGGTGGGGCGTCAGCTGTCATCATGTGGTCGTTCAGGGTCTGAGCACCGATTGTCTCCGGGTCTAGGAACGTAGGCTCTTGCGATTCGTCCTTTTCGGGTGGGTTGATCGCTGTTGAGGTTGATGAGGATCGCTCATCCTCAGCCTGCGCCGTTGCTTTCGGCGAGGGTGAAGCCGATCGCGACTCGGGCTGCTCAACTCTGCTTTCCGTGTCCTCCTCGAGCATTTGTTTCCGGATGGTTTGGGCAATATGCGACTCAGAGAATGTGCGTTTCGAAGGTGTTGGAAGGTTGTGTATTGGGGTGGAATACGTCTCGACGGTCTTCATGACAGCGGTTGTGATTTCGTGGCGCGATGTGTAGGGGAAGCAAACGTTCAGTACAGCTCTGATTGGTGTCAGTATACGCTTTCTGAATCATGAAAACCCTTACTTCTTGTTGTGTGCAGTCATTGCAACGGCCTTGTCAACAGCTTGGAGGACATCCGGACTGATGAGTTCACGCTGGCCTAGTACTCGAACAGATGCGCCGTATCGATCTAGGAGAGCCCCATGCTCAGCCAATTGCTGGAGCTTGACCTTCGCCATGGACATCAGCGCATCGACCTCGTGTTTCGAGCGCTTGAAGTTCTCTATGCTGAATGCGTAAATAGTCACGACCTTGACGCCAGTCTTGTAGCAGACTTCCAATATCTAGCAAGTGAGTTAGCATAGCGGGAAGAATAATAGAATGGCCTTTGACGTACTCGTGCCAGCGACTCAAACCCCAAGTTATGCCCTTCTACAGTCTCAATGTGGTGATTCCGCGCAAACCGCCTGTTCCCGTCCATAACGAACGCAACATGCTGTGGGATAGGACCCTGCTTAAGAGACCCAATGAGGAGCTCCCGTAACTGTCTGACTGTCCATGCCACTGGAGGCGAGGTCGCGAACCACTTGTGTATGCGGGAGTCGTGGAGGGAGCCCATGTTAAGTGTTGAGGTACTTCGTCTAGGAAATGTAAGGACACTGGAATCGCGAAAATGGCGGTAATGAGTGTAATGCACTGTATACTGCAATGCGCTTGAACGTAATTATAAAACAGAGGTTCATGGACCGAGCGACATGTCTGTATAAGAATTGCGGTCAATGGCAAGATGCTACGTAACAGCCCAAGGCGCAGTGAGCCCTGACGCACTTACCAAGAAAAGCACAAGAAGCCTCGGGGGTCTTCATGCGCTAACCTTGGAAGCGTGCCGGGTTCCAGCATGACTAAGCTCGGCGCGGCTCTACCTTCGCTTCCAATCGTTTGAATCTTCAACCTTTACCACCCGCAAGCCTCTTTGCCGCGTCATCAGAGCTGGTCTCCTATACGTGTGCCTGCTCTTCGATACTGTTGTATTTGTCTCTTTGGTAATGCCTCCATGGCTGAAGTGGCGCAGAGTAACGTAGTTGAGCTCGCCGAGCAGCTCGCGGAGGGCTTTGCAGCCTTGAGTGGGGAATACGAAGCCTTCTTTCATCAGCAGAAGCAGCTCGAAAGCAAGCTGTCGTGGGCTAAGCAACAGGTATGCGATAAGCTTTCTCACTACTCCTCCCTTCTATGATGAAACACTTTAGCTCTAGACCTGCAGCTGCTTCGCGGCTTTGACAGAAAACAACCACAGCGTAGCCTGAGTTCGATCTTGCCTTTGACTTTACCATCTCCCACTTTGGCATGCCCACACTAACAAGTGGCAGTACCTTGACCTCTTGAAACGGTTCACTCCAACATCGCTTTCGCAGGATCACCTCACCTTCCTCCAAGACCTAGAGCGCGTTGGAGATGAGCAACCCAAACTACGACTGAACCTTGTGGATCAGCTAGCACAAAGCGATGACGTGGAGCGGAAGAGTCGAGCCGTAGTCATCAGGAAGGCCGAAGAAGCTGCTATCAAGCTGCATGCTCCCGCCAGCGAACCTGGCGTGAAGATTTGGAGCGGCCCATTGGCCGATGAGCCAAGGGTGCTACCTGATATACAGACGGAGGTTGCCAAGTCCCCTTTGGAAAAGGACTTCACAACGCCGGGAACCCCTAGTAAACTAGGATGCCCCTTTGCATCGACTAGTGGCCGAGGCAGCCCATTAGCTACACCACGTAGTTCGACTTCACGATTGAGTTTGCGAGGCAGGAGGTCAAAGCGCCCGTCTTTTACCGACCCAATCCGCGCGGAGATTTGCAGCAACGATCTCGCCTTGGAAACGCCTTCAGTGGCTGCTTCCGGGTCTGCCGCTGTCTGCCCGATCCGATTTCTCGACCAGCACGACCCTGAAGAGGTTGCCAAGTACTTTGAGAAGCACAAGCACGAGCTACCACGTAGCCACGAGGTGTGCATCACTCGCTTCCAGAGTAATCATGAGAGCATAGAACAACTTGACCGAAAATATGGCAACTTGGCCAACATGATTCAAGGATTAGGCCAGAAGCACCAGGCATGGCTTCCAGAAGACCCAGAAGACGCTATCGAAGAAGAGCCCGAGCTTGAGGAAAACCCTGACCCGGATGCTAAGGCAGACGCCAAGGTCCAGAAGTGGGCTACAGCTGTTTCGGCAAGTCTACACGGTGGTACGCCATCTGAAATAGAAGAGCCAGAAGAACAGCTTATGGACGAGATAAGGACAACGCACTTTGACCGGCCGTTCAAAGAGGTTAGGGTCGGAGAGTCACCGAGCCGACCGTGGGGCATCACGATCCCGTCCAAATATACTAACGCAGAAAGCTCATCTTCGGTGGGTTCCGCTGCGACTGCGTCCCCGCAGTTTCCACTTGATACTGCCCGGCCGGTTGGCGAGACGCCACAAAAGTCCGGTAAATGCCCTTTCGATCACCTTGCTATGGGGAAGATGCCCGAGCAGCAGACTCCGCGACCAGCTCCACACCCGCAATTAAAGCCTGCGCCCTCGGTGTTTCCTCTACCGCCTTCAGAACTTCCACCACAACCACAGCCACCGGCCCAAGAACAACCAAGTCGAGAACAAGAAGCTCCCAAGGTAGTCCCGCAAATGATTTTCAATGGTCCAGTCTTCCTTGGCTATCCTCCAGATCAGTTGATTGCTCTATTGCAGAACAGTAATCTTGGAGCTGCAATGCGGTGAGCGTAGCGCTACTGATACATTTTTCATTCGAAGGGGCCATTTGATCTGAGGTACTGTATTTTAATCTGAAGGTAGGCTCTGAAACTGCTTCTTTGAGCATCTGTTACTGCTGGCCTTTTCGCATGTCTTGTGCTCTGTCCCGCACACGCTTATCCCTCGTCTCAATTGTCGTACTCTAGTCGACTCTTGAAGGCTTGCATGCCGGTACTGACTCATCCGAATCTGTGCTTTTGCGAGGTGTTTGCCTCAATCTGGTTACTACATGGCGGTGCCATGGCCATCTTCAGCCCTCTAACAGGCTCACTTCTGCTTGAGGTCTGCCATCCATGTCCGCACGCCTTTAGCACTATCGTGTGCGGCACGGAATACTAAGTGACTGTCAGTTGCCTGCAAGAAGGGGCATTTCAGTCTTGACTCACGCTGCCGTTCGTTTTCGTCCAGGCCTCTCATGAAGTCGGCGCCCTCGCCCAGGGCGCCTCGCGGGTTGTGCGCTTGATCAGCTATGACGGCCGCTCTGGTTTTGAAAGTCTGCTTATCATGAGCTTGAAACACTTGTGGCGAGGAGGATACACAACGTACATCACTTAAAACCTCAATCATCTCCTCCTCCTCGAATAGCTCAAGGATCCTGGCACCAAGATTGTAAAAGTGCGGTGCCAGTGCGCGGAGATCGACGGTTCGTGGGTCAGCTTTCAGTGCGTTCAAGACGCGTGGAGACAGTGCTGAAGGTGGGTCAAGGGTCACGAGGGAGGACGTATTTAGACTCTGACTGTCGATAGTTAATATATATGTCTGCATCCCATTGAGCTGAGTTGAATTGCAGTTTTGTGATTACCTTAGTGCGAGCATCTCGCCCAACCAGAGAGGCAGCTCAACTTTGGAGCCCTCCTTGATGTCGCCGCTCATATTGCCCTCGAGGTAGCCCAAACCGGGGACGGTGAGCTCGAAGGTGCATGGTACTTTCTGAGCATCGGTGAGGATGGCATCAACATCGTAGTAGGAGCTCATTTTGACCTATAGGAGTTGATTAGGCAACTACTTAATGATGATGAGATGTCGTGCAAGTCGTGAAACCGTGGTGCAAGCGCAGAGAAGGTTGGAGATGACGGCTACCCGACGCAACAGACAGACGTGTCGCGTGTTGTGCCCACCAGCCCGTATATCGGGACGAATATGGGGACGAATATGCAAGGAGACGAAGATATGAAACAAATAAAACCCCATAAGAATAGACGCGGAACTGAACAGAAAGACGCAGACACAAAGAGAGGCTGAGAAGTAAGCGAGCACGAACTAGCCGCGCTCTCATAATAAGGTGGTTTGCTTTGCTTACCTTGTCGTGGCCTTTGTATACGCGTCTGCGAGAGTTGCCTGGCGCAAAGTGGGAGGATTAAATAGCCTGTGTTTGCCCCGGGCGTTGATGCCACTTTGCTTGACGCCTTCCACTCTCCAGCTACGCGTTGACAAAGTTTGCCAAATCAGTTAAGAGAACAAAGTACCCTCCCCGTTCCTTCTGCAGCCCTTCGTTGTTGTCGTCGTCGTCTTCTTCGCACCTGGGCAGTGTCTCGCCTAGCTAGCCGCTGCAGGTAAGCACTCTGCCCTCTCTCTGCCCAAAGCTTCCACCGCCGGCTGGGGGGGGGACATCATCATAGCGATCGATGGCGCCGGCTACCAACATGAACCGCCTCGTCCACCACTAGCTACTGCACAAGAGCTGAGTAGATTTATTATAGCCACAATACACGTTTAGCACCCAACGTCTCTCGCACGAGACGCAGCTGTACCGTACGTTTATGCGCACATGAGCTCAACCCTCCTCTTGTCTCGTGTCGCGTGGATTATCTCTCTCGTTACACGCAGCTCAGCCTATCACCCACAGACATCGCTGTTGCTAATATTTTGTGGCCACAGGACACCACCAGGCTTTTGCAGCTTCCGATTGCGCACTGCCAGCTGTCTTTTCATGCCCGCACGCTACGAGCACCTCTTCACCGCGCCCTAGGCACCTCCCATAGCCTCTGCCCGCGACCATGGCTGTCAACGAACGAATATCACAGCTCATGGGCGCCCTCAACTCCGCTGCCGGCCCCGATACGTCTCGTGCGACCTCACCCGGGGGCGATTGGCGGCAGGCCAACGGCGGCGTCAACGGCGCCGACGAGAGGAGTCGCCCGCGCACCTTTCCGTACTTCGAGTACCTGCCGTATGAGACCGAAGACCAGAGCGACCGCGACGACAGCCTAAACACTTGCCTGAAGCATCTCTACATTGCCGTGTCAGCGGGGGATTTCGCGCCGGGCGCAGTCCACTGGACGCGCGAGATCCGGGGATGGCTGTCGCTCAAGTTCGATCTGCCCCGCAGCACGAGGGTGAAGCTCGTGAATCTCTACTATGAGCTGGCGCTGGCCCCGGGGCTCGACTACCTGGTGGCGGAGCGCTTCGCGAGCATGTTCATGGTCTTGACCAAGTGAGTAACACAATCGACGATCCGTGGTTGGCAGCTGGCACTGACACCTTGACAGGCGGAAACACTACCTCCGACCCGGCAAAGACCTGACGCTCGACTGGCGACCGCTGTATAGAGAGCTGAAGCTGTTCGTTCTCCCTTCAGAGTCTGGAGGCTCACATCCGCCAAATGTGAAGCGCAATATTCGGACCCTCACCAAGATGTGTACATTCGCCCAGCTATACTTTGACCCCAAGGAGATACCTGCCATATTTGAAGAGCTTCTACCCTTCTTCAGCACCTCCTTTAGTGAAGGTGCCTTCGTTGTGGTGGGCTTGCTTAACTTGCTGCTCCCAACTCATCCAGCGCCAGAAGACATGCAGCAATTGCTACCACAAGAGTATCTGCCCACATTCTTCCATCTTTGGTCGCTTGTAAACCGGTCGCGGTTATTCGATGCACATTATATTGATACCCTATCGCGGTTGGCCAGGGACAGCCTGGCCGCACATCATGTTCCATTCTCACAGTATGGTGTCTTCACTGGCGAGCAGTCTTCTCAGATCTTCACTTCCATCTTGAGATTGCTTGAGATTCCAGTGGGTCAAGCAACATCGCCCTACAGCAGTACCGTCGATCTTGGCGCTGGCCTCGCCGTAATGCTCGACCGTGACCAGCGAAAGCATCCGTCTACCCACCACATTGCTCGCATCATTGGCATGTCGCTTTCGCCAGCATGCGTAGAGTATGAAGACTCCATCTTGAGCAAGCTGGAGGGCCTCATCCAGGCTGTCGAGACCTTCTTCCATCCTTCTAACTCCGGCAGCTGGACTCGGCCTCTGGCGCAGTTGGTATACTACCTCGCAGACTTCTTCGTCCTGCGCTGGAATCGAGAGCATAGCGGAGAGATGGATATACCAGAACACCGTCAGCTGAATGATGCAGTCAAGCGGCGCTTCGTGCTCTGCTTACGAGAGGTGACTTTTATGGGTATCTTCTCCAAGAGTGACAAAGCTGTACAATATGCCTTGTCCACCCTTCAGAGCTTGGCTTACTTGGAACCCAATCTGATCCTCCCCGGCGCATTACAGAGGATTTACCCTGCAATGCAAGGGCTTGTTGAGGTACATCGGACCATCTCATCCATCCGCGCGTTGCACATGCTTTCCAAGGTTATGGCGAAAACCAAGGGCTTCCGGTGTCACGTTACGAGCGTACTCGGGCTTGCACTTCCTGGTATCGATGCCAACGACCTAGAGAAGACGTTGCACACGTTGCAATATGTTCAAGGCGTGTGCTACCTCGTCCCGTTTCATGATCTCACAAAGGCAAAGAAGGCTGCAGACGAGGAAACATCCAGAGACGGAGCGATCACGCCCATGCCGGATGGTGGCGGTGATACAGGGCTTGCTGTGCAATGGATCACAGCACAGGTCGAACGGCTGGAGAGCGCCCGTGGTAACATTGAGATCGACTACGACCAAGAGCTGAGTGACGAGGATGAGGCGATGATCCTGCGTTCTTCCACCACGGGGCTGAACGAGTTTCTGATATCGTTCCTCGGCCGTGTATTTACGCTCTTGGAGAACCTGCCCGATGCGTCGCGGGTCCGAAGTGGGTCTCCTGAAGAGTATGTGGTAAATCATCTTCCGGCGGCTTTCACGCCATTACTTGCCGCGCTTTCGCCTGAGCTATATGATGTCGCGCTTGACAAGATCGCAAACTTCATCACGAATCATGTCATTCACCAAGCTCGAGATGCTATCGCATTCATCTGCAACAGCCTTGTCAAGATCAATCCAGAGAAAGCCCTCAAGCGTCTGTTGCCACATCTCTTCGCAGGTATCCGCACGGAGATAGAAGACATTGGTGCTGGCTCAACTCGAACAACAGGCGCCGAGGTACTCCCTCGCGACCGCGCCTTGGTATGGAATCTTAGCATTCTCAGCATGTGTGTCGTCCATGTCGGCGATGCTGTCCTTGAATGGAAAGATGAGCTTTTCGAGATTGCAGAGTTCATGCAGCAGCGGTGTCGGGGCACTCCTACAGTCCATGTGTCCAACTTCATCCACCACCTGCTGCTCAATCTCACATGCACCTACACGGTCGACTATTCGATCTATGAGGAAGATGAGCTTGCAAAAGGACTGTCGACCGAATCCTGGGGTAGGCAGATTGATGTCAAGAAGCTAGACATCAGGTGGCATTCTCCGAGCCCAGAGGAGATTAACTTCGCTGTTAAGCTTTTCGAGACCCATGCCAACAATTCAATGAAGGCACTCGTTGCGCTCACTCAACCCAACCCACCAATCAAGCGCGAGGGCACAGGCAAAGACTGGTCAGATGAGGTATCTAGAAATCTTGTCCTCCTACGGCTAATCATCTCTGGTATCTCGGTCTTGTTCGATGTCCGACATGATCATGTCACTGATGATGACACGGAGTCGGACAGCAGCTCAGATTCAGACGCCATGGATACAGAAGGGATCGACGATGATGCTGGTCTGGGAGAGGCTGAAGACGAAGAAGTCAAGCCTACCTTTCAATACGAGAGTGGTTACCCCTTGCAACGGGATGAAGCCAATTACAAGCTCATCCACGACCTCCGTCACCGTGTTGGGGAAATCCTGCATGACGTGCATCGCTTCTTGATTGAGAAGCAGCCGGACGATGTTCCTTGCTTCAACTCCCTATACAATGCTTACCGCTCGTGGTTCATCGATGTCGGCATTGAACGCTCTGCTCATGTACTTGATAGGATATCCAGACTACTTGACAACGATGAACAACCATTCAGATTCAGTGGTCTGCGAAAGCAATACCCTCGGCCTCTGCTGGTCCGACGCGCCAATGTTTACCATCTACAGCGGCTGCGGCATAACGCCAACCCACGGCCTCACACGGAACTCGACAAGCTGTTACTGCTTGACCTTGCGGAGTCAAGTATTTCCCTATATACTGAGATTCGCCGCACTGCTCAGACTGCCAACGAGTCGGCTGTAAAGTGCATATTGGGTGCTCGACCCCTGGTCATTCCACCACTACTGGATGCTTTTGTCAAGGCTGTGGCAGAGAGTGACTATCCTCGTATCAAGGGTGCCATGTTCGCGCTCTTGTTCGGCAGCCTAGCCAAGACCATCAGTCGTGACTGGAGATTCACCCCCCGGTTGATCAAAGCCTTTATCGAGGTTACTGGTGCCGACAAACCTTCAGTACAGAAACTTGCGACCAATGCCACATTTCAAGTCATGGACATGGGCAAGGCAATGGAACGCATGGTCATCCTCGAGCCAGAGGTCGTAAAGGCCATTGCTTACGCGATTGACTCTGGTGAGGATGCAAGCGTGCAGTCCAAGGTCGTAAAGCGACGAGAATTCATTAAGAAGAAGCGAGCTCGTATCGAAGGCAGGAAAGCAGATCTTTCCAAAGAGCTGGTCGAGATTGCCAACACTGAGCACTGGAAGAAGGTCAGCCGTACTGCTGCCATTATCGTCAACCTTGGTATGCGCTATGACACTATTGCCTCCGACGAGATGATCGATTTGGTCGCGAAGGGCTCCATTGACCAACATCCTAGCCTCCGAGGTCTGTATGCTGGTGCTTTGATTGGACTATTCACTGTGATACAAACTCGCGCTATTACTGGTCACGACTACAAGCAGTATCTGCTTGGTGAAGAAGAGCTACCAGACAAGAGGACCGTAAACACGAGACCCGATAACCCAAACTGGACCGAAGAGTACCTGGAATCGTTTGCGCATCCGGAAGCGACGTACTACGTGGACTTTGACTACCCGGGTTGGCTCGTATGGAACAAGACGATGACAGTTTTCCTACCAAACGCACCCCAAGTCTCGTACGATAATGTCGAGGACGATGTCCGCAAAAAGATTGCGAACCATCTCACACGTTCGTGGTTCTCAAACTACTTCGCATTCATGAAGCAGGAGCCCCGCGATAATACCGCCGACCGCTTCCGAATGTCGAGCGCCATGCTGTTGACGCACTCGTTTGACCTGGTTTTCTGTGGCTTGACAGAGGCTACTTTTGAGGATATCAAGGACCTCACTCAGTCTGTCTACGGCGATGGCAGTGACAAACATCAACACCGTGCAACCTCCGAGATCATGGCTGCATTGATCTCTTGCGCTCCTGACCTCAAACCTGAACAGCGACAAGAAGTTTGGGAATATGTATTCCCGATCGTTCGCGGCATCTTCAAGGATGGTCTGACGCCTGAGAATTCTGGTTATTGGACGACATTCCTACACGTCGTCCTGCAGTCGAAGGACCCGAGGCGAGGTTGGCCTCTGGTTGACTGGCTGGCCAGCTTCCGTCTCGATATGGATTCCAACGCCGCCTTCAAGGAGAGCTCCAAGGTCCATCTGCTGACTCAGTGTATCTGTGACGCGGGCTGGCATTTCCGCCTCGAGAAGCCTATACTAGAAGACTTCTTGAACCACCTCGACCATCCGTATAAGGGCGTACGTGAAGCGATGGGTCAAACCATTGCAAGCATTCACCGAACACGTTACCATGAATCGTACAAAGACGTGGGCACACTCATCAAGGCGCAGAAAGAGTCGTCATCGATCGGTGTTCGCCCATACCAGCCAACAGAAGAGTTCTCTAATATGATCACAGGTGTCTTCGATCGCCTCGAGGCCTGGCGCCTTCAACGCCCCGCTGGTCAACAGACGCCTTCGTCATACACGTCTGGTGGCAAAACAGTACTCCTTTGGCTCGACTCCACCCTCTCCTCCTACGAATGCACATCACTTGTCAAGTTCTTCCCGAATATCTTCATGGAACAACTCCTTCACATGATGGACATCAAAGAAGACCCCGAGCTCCAATCCCTTGCCTACCACGTCTTCCGACATCTCCCCAACATCCCACATCGTGAGGGCGAAGACTCTGAGTTCATCGCCGCGCTCATCCGCATTGGTCGCAATGCCACGAGCTGGCACCAGCGTCTTAGGATCCTTATCAACATCCAGGTCATTTACTTCCGCCGCCTGTTTCTCATGAGCGAAGAGCAGCAGCAAAGCATGTTCGACTGCGTGTCTGCTATGCTCTCAGATGTTCAACTCGAGGTCCGCATGGGTGCTGCTACAACCCTATCTGGTATGATCCGCTGCTCGCCCATCGCCTTACGTGATCGCCAGGTCTCGACACTGAAGGAAAAGTTCACAAAACAACTCAACAAGAACCCATTGCCCAAGAAGCGGATCCCAGGTACACCAACCCCGGAACAGAGTAAGCTCGTGTTAACGCGACATGCTGCTGTGTTGGGCCTGGGATCTCTTATCCAAGCGTTCCCGTACCAGAGCCCGCCGCCGACCTGGCTACCAGATGTACTCGCTACATTGGCGAGAAAAGCGGCAAACGATCCGGGAATGGTGGGCAAAAGTGTTAAGAGCGTACTTGCGGATTTCAAGAAAACGAGGCAGGATACTTGGCACGTTGATGTAAAGGTATGTCACGCCATGCATTTTCCATATTTTGTAACGGGATTGGGGCTAACTTGAAGAATAGGCTTTCGAGCAAGAACAGCTAGAGGATCTAGAGGGCGTGCTCTGGAAGAGCTACTTCGCTTGAATGGCGGATCTCAATGATAGGCACAAGGAGGGTATGAACTAAACGAGTGAGCCTAAGAGTTGTATTATATGCCGGCGGCGAACGGAATGGCACGGTATGCATGTTAAGGCGGGGGTCCTCCGGATTATTGATGAATCTAGAATCACGAATGGGGCCTGCATGAACGGCGCGTAGCAGGATGAAGATATCATCTTTCTAGACAGAAAAAAATCTGATTTCGTGCTTACTCAATGTGCTTCGCTCAATGAACGGGCTGACTCGGGTGATGGTGGGATGCTCGGACTTGCCTATGTACTTAAATCCGCGGCTGCCCCTCCCCCACTTCGGAAAGCTCGACCTCCATCCCGATCCTGTCCATACCCCTCCAGCC
The DNA here is from genome assembly GCF_010015615.1 of Cucurbitaria berberidis CBS 394.84. Lineage (NCBI taxonomy): Eukaryota > Fungi > Ascomycota > Dothideomycetes > Pleosporales > Cucurbitariaceae > Cucurbitaria > Cucurbitaria berberidis. The sequence continues at coordinate 2,692,291 of NW_024468937.1, read as the reverse complement.
ATTGTTTATCACAACGCAAAGAACCTAACATTACTCTTTTGGTCCCAGCCAGGTTCAACTTGAGTATCGAGCATGCCGTTGACGATACTCACGGACGAAGACGTGCGTAGTTTACTGCTACAGCTTACCAAGCAAGACATCCAAGACCTGCAGCAAAGTCTCGCAGATGCGTTACACTACTATTCGACATCCACGGAGAATGATTCAAACGGCTGCTCCTCGTCGTATCAACCGCTGCGCACATCACTAAAACGCAGCGATGGCCAAACAACGCTTCTCATGCCGGTGAGACACCGTGCGCCTCCGCTTTCCGTCAGACATGCACTGATCACTCATGTCCAACTTTAGGCTAGCAGCAATGATGGAATTGGTGTAAAGATAGTTACGCTGGCGACTCCTGATGAGAAGACGCATTCACACACCGCCTCGATTACTTCCTCTCTCGACACGCTGTCCCTGTCTCAGCATTCTACACAGGCCGATGCCTCCTCGACAACCGCACCTGAACCTCCACAGTCGCTTGCGAGTGCACAGAGTACAACACCAAAGGGCAGTCTTACCCTTTTCGACAAGAATGGCAACCCCAGGGCACTGGTGAATGCAGAGGAGATCACGGCATTCAGAACAGCCCTCGCGAGTACCATGCTGTTTAAGAAACGGCAAAACGTACATGACATTGTGGTGTTCGGCGCGGGCAAGCAGGCGTATTGGCATATAAGACTTGCGCTGCTATTGCGCGGATCCGATGTCCACCACCTCAACATCATTAACCGCGACTTCGAGCGCGTACATCTTTTGCTCCAGAAACTATACAATCCGCACGAGCAACCAGAGCAATGGTCAGCCTCTAATGAACGGGTCCCTCATTACCGCCAGGCTGAAGGTCATATAACTACCGATCTGCCGAGGCCGAAGATTCAGATCCTGACACCGGGGCACAGCGAGTACGAGAGACTGTTGAAGAGTACGATTCGAGCGAGCAGCGTCATTTTCTTCACCACCCCTTCTCTCACCCCGCTCTTCCCCGCACCGTATCTCACGAATCCAGAGGGCAGGAAGAAAGGCCGCTATCTCGCCGCTATCGGAAGTTATAAACCGAACATGGTGGAAATCCACCCAGACATTCTGCGCCAAAACGTCGCGCCCGAGCACGGTCATTGGCATTTTCACAAGCATGCTCAACAGGCTGGCGCCGTCGTTGTCGATAGCGTGGAGGCTTGTCTCAAGGAAGCCGGAGAGGTTATACAGGCTGGCCTGGGCCCGAATGAAGTGGTGGAGATAGGAGAACTACTCATGCTGAAGCGCGACGCTGAACGACGGCGGTTGGAGTGCCAGGCGAACAAAAGTGCAGAGGGATTGGATGAAGGTGGAGTCGAGCTCGGCGAGTGCGAGAAGTCGAAGAAGAAGCGGAGAGGGAATAGTCAGAAGGATCACGATAGGGAGGATAAGGCGCACCAGAGTTTGATGGACTGGTTGCAGAAGGGGAATGTGATATACAAGAGTGTGGGGTTGGGCTTGATGGACGTTGTTGTTGGGAGCGATCTGGTTCGGTTGGCAGATGAGCGAGGAATTGGAACGAGGATTGAGAACTTCTAGGCGAAGTCCCCGCATCCGTCACCTGGCCTGGAGTACCTTGATTCTTGCGAGTGTAGTTAGAGTTAGAGTTTGTACGACTAGATTAATTAGAAGGTACGGAGAACAACGTAGTCATCACTCAAGAGGGTACAGCGATACAGGCGTGCGTTATCGTAATTGATTCCAGTCAATGCAGTTGTTAGCTACTGCTTTTAACCCTCCTAAACTCCGTGGTATCGAGACCGCCTGCATGCAGAGATAAGAGACACGCCATGAAATTCGTAAAGAACACTCCAAAGCCCTCAACCAAGACCTTCTTAAATCTTGATAGCGCTCTCAATAGCCTTCTTGCGCTTGTCCATGCGGGCATTGGCCTTGGCACCCATGATACCACCGCCCCAGTGGCGCGAGGCATCCTTGTGATGTGACTCGAGGTAACCATCGTTGACGGCGGAGACGAGCTTAGAGAGCTCAGTCTTGTCCTCGGAGCGGACCTCGGTAAGAGCGAGGACGGCGGCGGTCTTCTGGTGGACGACCGTGCCGAGTCTGGCCTTGCCCTTGACGATAACGTATGGGACACCCATCTTGCGGCAGAGGGCGGGGAGGTAGACAACGAGCTCGATGGGGTCAACGTCGTTGGCGATCAGGACGAGGGAAGCCTTCTTGTTCTCGACAAGGCCGACAACGTGGTTCAAACCGAACTTGGTGGTGTATGGCTTCTTGCTGACATCCTCCTTCTTCTTGCCCTCGGAGATGGCGGTAGCCTCCTTGGTCAGGCGCTCCTTCTTGTCGGCCTTGGTCTCGGGGCGGTACTTGTTGAGGATCTTGAAAGCCTGGGTAGCCACTGTAATGTATTAGCCTTGAATCTCCATGCCACATGTGTGCATCTTACGGTTGCGGTCAGCAACGTGCTGGAACTGGGCGATCGCAGGTGGGACCTTCAGGCGCATGTTGAGGATCTTCTTCTGGCGCTGAAGACGGACGTATGCGGGCCATCGCACCATGCGGCCGAGGTTGCGCTGGGGCTGGATGTCCTGACCGATGCCATAGTTCCTGGGGCGCTTCTCGATGAGGGGGTTCTGCCACCGTTAGTCTGGACTGCTTGCCACCGGGATGCAAAGACAGGATTAGAACGTACCTTGGCGGGCTTCTTGCTTCCACCGGCCTTGCCCTGGGGGAAGGGCGCAGGCGCCGCTTTCTTTCCTTTAGGAGGCATCTTGAAGATTTGTCGAGGCTGTCATAGAGAACAGAAACTATTAGCGAATGCTCATTCCACTAATTAGGTTCTGTGTCTCGTAAGAGCAAGAGGGCATTGCTGCCGTTCTACGCTCAAGCCATCTTTGTGTTCGACATGCTCCATTACAGAGACATGCGATTGATATGCTACCGAGCATTCATGATCTGGGTTGCGCTTACCGTATGTATTTGGCGGCGGTCGACGAAGTTGGGATTGACAAAGTCTCGATGGGAAGCCGCAAATTCGCAAGACGAAATTCAAGCGAGTGCGGTAGGCGCGGCAAAACGTTCGCCCGGCGCTAACGGGCTGTCCAATCGCGACGCATCACCGACCGACCTCACCAACATCGAGCGTCGAGATGAGCCAGAACACGAAAATAATCAATCATGCTGGAGGCAAAGCGCGTGAGACAGCTCGCCCTCATCTTCTGTTCATGGAAGGCGTTGCTTCTCCTACTTGCAGCGTTTTGTCCTGGTCCCGGATATGATACCTCAGCTCTCGTACTGTTCAACCCGAGCACCCACCGACATGACAACTTGGATGATTTGTCTCGACAGGATCGTCTTACCATCAACCTATTCCGGTGGGATGCTTTCTATTTCGTCAAATCTGCCGAGCGTGGTCACACTTTCGAGCAGGATTGGGCGTTTAGTTGGGCGTACTCACAGCTCCTCAAGCTAACAGCACAACGTGAGCGCCCCTTTCCACCTTCTTAGTTCAGCGTTAATAAAACATCAGTTTGCTGCGGTAGTGTGGCGTGTCCACTGCAGTACTACATCATCACTGGAATTGTCCTCTCCAATGTCTTCCATTTCATATCCGTACTTGTCCTTTATCGTCTATTGACCATGATTCTGGATCCCCAACAGCAGCACCATGTCGCCTTCAATGCATCCGTCTTACATATCCTAACACCGGCTTCGCTATTTTACTCCGCACCCTACGCAGAGGCCCTATTCTCGTTGCTTAATTTGACGGGCATGCTTTATTACGCCCAGTCTAAAGCCACGGCCAAAGCTGGAGGGTCGCCCTTTCAGGAGGATGCTTACAAGCTAAGCTCCGGCCTGGTATTTGCCTCAGCGTCTTTGATGAGGAGCAACGGCTTATTGAGCGGCCTGATCTTCCTGTACGACGTTGCAAGATATATGCCTCGTATCGCATCCGCAAAGCTGAGCGTACGTGACTTCAGAAGGATATTCGTCACATGTGTCGCTGGTCTGTTCGTCGCTATAGGCTTTGCGTGGCCTCAGTATCTAGCATACACGGAGTTTTGTGGTCGGGAAGCCAGTCTAAATTCCAGACCATGGTGCGAAAAGAGCGTCCCCAGTATCTACTCTTGGGTACAAAGTCACTACTGGTATGCGACGTCAACCCAGATATTATGCTTGCCTAACTGTTCTCAGGAACGTCGGCTTCTTCCGTTACTGGACTCTCTCAAACTTTCCCCTCTTCTTACTAGCGGCACCGATGTTGTGGCTACTGCTTGAGTCAAGTGTAACAGTTCTCCGCAGCTGTATTCAGCGGCCTTTGCATGGGCATCATGCGTCCCAAACTCATGGAACGGTCGGTCCCAAGAGTGCGTCTTCTGTAGCGCACAGCCTCCCAGAGCTGGCATTGCCCCAACTAGTGTTGGCTGTAATGGCGTTTACCAGTTTTCATGTTCAGATCATCAACCGAATTGCTTCCGCGTACCCTACTTGGTACGTAATGATCGCTACATGGCTGGGAGACAGCAAAACCACACGGGGCTCAGGAGAGTTCTCGCGACGAGATCAATGGTTCGTTCGTGGTATGGTCATCTATGCATTGACCCAGGGGATGCTGTTCGCCAACTTTCTCCCACCGGCATGAAAACCAGAATTAAAAGTGTGTCTAAGCACCATCCGGAAAGCAATGTCACTAGCTCAAGTATGCCTACGGCCCTCGGTATCAGCTCCGCGCATCCACCATCCCAGGAAAGCGGATGGGAATGGTTTTGTAATGTGACTTACTCGAATTAGTCCATGAAGCTCACACATACCAATGCTATACTACGTTCGTACACAAACACCTTAGCTCGCTACACACTACAACGGCTGACGCAGCTCTCGCTTGCTTGATGGAGATGACTACGAAACACGATGGAACTAAATTCGCCTCAAACCAACGGCACAATGTTATTGTCTGACCATTGCGGCAAGTGACACATTGGCGTTGGTTCGGTCACTTTTACTATTTTGTGGCGTAAAGCCACCCCGAGCTGTTTCACACGTTCAAGATTTCGTGGAACTACAATCGAGCCGCGCCAAGCTGGGTTTTCGACAATGCCATGGATCGGGTGGACAGTAAGTGCAGTATCAAGCACGTGTATTCCAAGTGGCACTGCCCAGGTGCTGTGGACTACGATAGCATAACATACGTTCTGTGCTGCACGTTCCGGCGAAGCGGATTTGTACCTTTCGGTCGCCCCCCATATGGAGAACGATGCTGCAAGTACGTTAGACACTCAACAACTAGTGGATTTGAGCGCCTCAGAAGCAATGACACGACAATTCACGGCTTCATCAGTTTCGCTATCAATAAACGTATTCCCGGGAGCGTTTGCAAAATAATGTATCGCAGTCGCTCTTACCGAACTTGACTGCTCATGAGAGTGAAGTGGTCTAGCAGCACGCAGTCGACCCCTTTGTCTCAGCCTTGGCCTAGATTCATTTCCTACGACATCGTACCTGCATAAGCTGCCGTCAGTGTTGCTCTTGCAGGATCGGTGTCTTACCGTCCCGCCGCTCGCTTCTGCATTGACACAACGACATGTCGTACGCTCTTACTTGACCTTTCCTAGTATCTTTGTGTACGTATACCCCCGCAAATCAGGTGTCCAATGCAAGATATGGCATGTCTGCGCTGGATATCCATGCAGTAATCGCTCCCCGGTTGTCTAAGCCTAGAGTCTTCGTCATACCATTTCCCTCACGTAGTCTGTCTCGTTACTTCATCCACAAAATGGATATGAACAAGCCACTCTGCGACTGTCAGCCGTTACTCTGCTGACCCCCCAAATCTCCACTTGAGCAGCTAAGGATGCTTTCGTCAAGGAACAGAAAGTACACAGTCTTGCACGAACGCCACTGGGCTTGTTGTCAGCATCTTACTGGAAAAGATGTGAAGTTGCAAAATGATCAAGCAAAACTGATAACTGAGCTCATTGGTACCTCGTATTTTGTGATATCATGGACCACATATATAAGCCATTCTTTCGCTCCTTGATGTAATCATGAGCATCGGACTGCACCGTCTCCACTCGTTTTTCAAAGGTCAAAATGAAGCTCTCCGCATTCATTAGTATCTACAGCGCCTCACTCGTCATTGCAGGGTTCCTGGATGTCCGTCAAGATGGGTGTCGTCAAGATGATTGCTATCGCGCCCTCTGGGGCACTGATCTAGGCTCGGAACACCCTTTCGTTGCCTATGCCGATTGCCAGCAGCACCTTACAACGACTACCTTCTATCGTCCGATGTACGTACTTTGACCTCCGCTCGCTAATACATCTGATAATAAAATGATAGCACCACCGTCACAACTGTGACCAAGACAACTACGACTACGACTACCCCCTGCCCTACCATTCCAACGACCACTATAATCTTACTTCCACCAGGCCCGACAATCACTCTGTCAGCAGAGGTCATGAAGAAAGTCAAAGCGCGTCAAGCACTGCCAACTGAGTGGTTCACAACAACGACCCGCGGTCCCTTCCCTCCGTATGCTACCGATAGATGTACCGGGGGCTTGAGTCAATATACTAGTGCCTGTTATTGCAAAACCATAACACAGGGATCCCTTCAGTTGCTTGGTTCTGTAAGTTGCTAACCAGTCAGTCTAATAAAAAGACAGAGCTGATGCTTTACAGACGACAACTGTCACCACAGCAACTACAATCACGGATACTTTGACGACTGGCACACCTTGCGGAACTTCCCCCGGCACCTCGTCACACACATCCTCCGCTCCGGAGACTACACTCACGACAACCTCTCAAACAAGTAGCAGTTCCAGTAGCAGAGTAACGAGTAGCTCGGCTTCATCTAGCGTGGAAACTTCTTCTAGTAGTGCGGATACCTCATCAAGCACTACGGGCATCTCATCTACGTCTTCGGGCGGGTCGAGTAGCTCGTCCTCTGCAAATAGTGCATCAAGCACTTCGAGTGATCCGTCCACAACTGAAAGCCACTCATCCACCAGTTCAAGCGGCTCATCTACTATCCCAAGTAGCTCGTCTGGAACTTCTTCGTCCAGTACTTCAACTGACTCATCCACTCATCCGGCTACAACTTCAAGCACCTCATGTGCTACACCAACGACTTTGAGCCACTCGTCTACATTCTCTAGTAGCTCTTCTAGAACCTCAAGCGACCCCTCGATGACTTCAAGCAGTTTCTCTACTTTCTCTAGCTCCAGCGGAACCTCTAGCACCTCCTCAAGTGGCTCGTCTACTTTGAGTAGTTCGTCTAGCATCACCTCTTCCTCCTCTTTCGGCACTATAACCAGTTCTTCGTCGAGCAGCGCTACCTCGACCGAATCGTTTAGCAGTACTACTTCACTATCTAGCGTTTCAAGCTCCTCAACTAGCAGTACTCTGTCCGAATCTTCCAGTAGTACTATTCCATCTTCATCGGTCAGCAGCACTGCATCCTCATCCTCACTCAGCACCACTTCAACTTCCCTATCCAGCAGGGCTACCTCGACCGAATCTTCCAGTAGTACTAGTCCGTCATCCAGCGCTTCAAGTACCTCAGCTAGTAGTACTTTATCCGAGTCTTCCAGTAGTAGCATCACATCTTCATTAGCCAGCAGCACATCTCAGACCACCACGACTTCAACCTCCCTGACCACTTCGACCAAATCCTTCAGTACTACTACCTCGTCATCCGATACCTCAAGTTCCTCAGCGAGCAGCACCCTCTCCGAATCCTCCACAGGTACCACATCCTCGTCCCAATCCAGCGCATCCACAACCTCTGCAACGCCCACACCCACGCCCCCTCTCTGCGGCGGACCAGGGGTTGAATTTTGCGACGGCGGCTGCCGTGACACCAAGAACGACCTCAACCACTGCGGTCGCTGCGGCAACCAATGCGGCGCAGGAAAAGACTGCATCAACGGCGTATGCGCTTCTCCACCCTGCGACTCACGCTGCGGCTGGGACCGCATGTGCGGCACGCGCAACGGCACCGTCGACTGCACGTGCGCCCAGGCCGTCGAGGGCAACGGCATCTGCTTCGACAAGAACAAGTTCAAGTGCGACGACGCCAGTGTCATTAGGTGCCAGGCTTCGGCGTTTGGCCGCGGTGGGTGTCCTGTCGGCAGTGCCTGTGTGCGGGAGTATTGCAACTGTGGTACTGTGCCGTATAGCGGTATTTGTGTTCGCACCGAGGGGTGTGGAGATGCGGGCGTGGAGATTCTCGGGTCGTTGATTCGCGTGGGAGAGATGGAGAGACGGCGTAGGACTGTACGCGGGTTGGGCAAGTGAGCTTTTTTCTGCCCCCCTCGATGGAATAGGCGTAGTGAGGAGCTATGTCTTGTGTGGCCGGGGAGGAAAGTTTGCAGCTTTGGGGGTTTAATGGTATTTTTGAGCTGGGAATTGGAACAGGACTGGACGAGACGGCACCACATCTTTCCATTCTCCACATTCCTTTGTCTTACCTTGCCTTCCCTTACCTTTTTTTCTCTCTTCTCTTCTACCATACCTAGCAGCAATTCAACGAGCCGATACACGAGGGAAAACCGCAAATCTTCTATGCCATGAGTGAAATGAACATGTTCATCTACTCGTGAGAATGTTGGTCTTCTTGCTCTCAAGATAGAGCAAAATAGGCCCGTTTCGAACATTGCACAGAAAAAGAAGCGCTTTCAAAACAGGTAAGGTAATATTTACACGTACGTTCCCTGATATGAACTCTCAGTCTCACCTATGAATCACTCATAAGATGATGTAGAGCGGAAGGGAATAGATCGCAGAGCATCACAGTGACTAGGCCTCCATCCCGCATTGCAACATGCGTTGGCAGCACCAAGGGTAGCATCAACACCCTTCATCAAAATACTTATTCACACCAATATGATTCATCAGAGAAGCAAGGACAAAGCATATACGCAGCTCATCATAACCAGGAAATGCTTGTATATTGAGAGACCCAAAACCGACCCAACCCAACCCATTTAACGCCTCGTAAAGATGTAAGTATGATATACACATTTCGTGTCGGCTAGTAGCCCAGCCGTCCCAGTCGTTAATTCATGTCATGCTAAAAGTTCGTAGAATGCTACCCGATTTCCCCAAATAAATGGAGAGATGGGGTGACGAAGGAAAGGATAGGAAAAATAACAGCACAGATGCAAAAATGTCGCGAGCCAACGGATACGCCGATGAAATCCAGCAGTCGCACCTGCAAGACCAACCAACAACCATGAAGCGCACGCAGGATCCAAGGATCGAGATGGTAAATGAGGCGAGGTAAGATCGAGCAAGCCGCCGTAACGTGTATCCAAGGGCGAGGGGATGAGAACAATCGTTGAACCGAAGAGCAGAAGTATGCAGAAAGCGTAGTGAGGGCTCTGATCCGAGAGGTTGATGTCGTGCTGTATCCGGGAGATGTCGCATGCTCACGGTACATCCAACTCAGATCCAATCATCATCCTTCTTCTCATTTCCACCGCCAATAGCAATCTCTTTGTCGAACCCGAGCCCCAACCCCAGTCCAATGTCCATCTTTGGCACCCCTATCTGGCCAATCTGCGGCGGCTTCTCCGCCTTCTTCTTCGGACTCTGCTTCACAGGACTAATGCTCCCCCTGCCGTCTCCACTTCCCATTCTCACAGTCTTAACATCCCAGTCATCGACCAGCGCGGCACCAATCCACACTCTCACACTGTCATGTACAGCGCCGTAGTATTTCGCGTTACAGGCACGCAGGTGACCCATCAGCTTCTCGAAGCCAGAAACTTTGAGTTCCTGACGGAGTGTGTTGCGCTGCTGCTGGGTGGGGAGGGACGCGATGAGGCCATTCAACAAGTCAATATGGGTGGCGAGGTAGTTTGTGGCATCCCACTCCACGCCGCCAACGTAGGGTGCTGCGGGCACGATGGCACGCTGGCCGGGGAAGTGGGTCTTTGCGTATGATTTGTCGAGAGAAGGTTGGGCCGGGACAGGGATGACGTTGAGGTGGTGGATGAAGATCCAGAAGACTTCTTTGGTGACGTTGGTCATCTCTTTGCACCAGACTTGGTATGGGCGCGGTTGGTGCATCTGCAGAATGAAGGGTACGGTTGATGATTCTTTCTCCTTGGCCGGGTCCTTGAGGTACTTCAGTAGCTCCGTAGCACGGGACTCAAGCTCTGGCTCTGGCGCTGTCGAGATGTGAGCAAAGATGATCTCAATAATGAGTTCACGCGTAGTGAACTCGCTTGGACCCTTGTGCTCTTCGTCAAACAGCATAGCCAGCAACGCTGGGTACAGTGTTGTGGAGATTTCTTTGAGTTGCTTTAATGCTGTAGCGGTCGTGCACAAACCCTTGAGACATCGAAGCAGCTCATGGAGCAACGTGTCCTCGTGATCCTCACGCCACTCAATCTCCATGATGCGGTGGAGGAGTCCGACCAATGCAGTCATACCGCCATCTTGTATGAAGGTGTCCACCCACTCCACAGTCTCGTTACGAAGGAGTAATCGGAGCTTGTGCAGCTTGCCGATCTCTACATCCTGAGGCTTCGTGGTCTTCTTCAGGTAGACAATGAACTCGTCAGACTTGGCCGCCTTTGCGCTGTTCGAGAGGGAGCGGTCGGAGGCCTTGGACACCAGCGACCTAGTGGAAGGAGACTTTGGGATCGGAGTCGACTTCGAGGATACCTTGCGCTCGTTCGACTCGCCTTTCTGCTTCTTTGTCGGGGAGTCACTTCGGTTGAATGTAAAGGCCCTGCTCAGGGGGCGCTCCCGCTTGGTATTATTACCTGATTTGTCTACTGAGGATGACTCGTTCTCTTCCTCAGCAGATCCATATCGCGACTTGGACGACTTGGCGAGGACTGACTTTGTTTCGGCAATTGACGACTGTGATGATGTTGTCCTTGAGGCTTGCGGTACATCGAGCTTGTGCATGCGGACAAAATCGGCCTTGACTTCAAGTTTCAGTGTCCGCATCTGACCACGCTGATGTGTAGGGATGTTTCGAGATTCCTAGAGTTGTTAGCGAATCCATATGGCCTTCAAGGATCTCATGACTCACAAGGACTTCCTCGAACTCGGCATCCACCACGTTGGAATCTAGCTTGGTGGGAGATGGCGGGGCAGGATCTACCTGCTTAGACTTGCCATTGAAAGCAGCAACAGCAGCCATGACTCTATTTGGCTTCTTCGCTGCAACAGCAGGTTGCGTTGCGGGCTTGAATGTTATGTCTTTCCTGCTGGTATCGGTACTAGCTCGCTTAAGTATAGGCCTCGCAGGTATGCTCTTGGACGAAGCACTCTCCTTCAACCTGCCCTCATTGCCTTTTGTATCCGACAGTGGCACCCGGTCGTTGCTCTTCTTGCGGGTGAAGGTTTCGAATATCGACGTCGTGGAGGTGTTTTTAGGGGCGACCATCGACTTTGGACGCTCTTTCACGATAGGTCGCTTCTGCAAGGAGGGTTGACCGTAGTCGAAGAAGTTGCGCTGCTTCGAAGGGGAGTAGTCTTGCGGTGTATACAGCGCGATCTCTTCTTCGATGCTCCGCCGCTGATCATTCAGCGGAATCTTGCTTGTGGTTGTGGTCTCTTGTTGCGAGCTAAATTCCGACCAAATGGGAGTGCGTGGCGGGGCAGCTGCATTTGCCGAGCGTGGTGGTGTTGTGTTCTCCTTGTCTCGGGGCTCCTTGGTTGGCGACTGCTTGTTGTCCTTGGATCTGCCCTTGCCAAACATGGCAGCTAGGTTAGTCGAAGACTTGGTCTTCTTCGGCCGCTCTGCCGTCACTTCTTGCTCCTGTGCCCGTCGTGCTTCTGCAGATTGCTTGTCCGTGGACTTGTCTTCCTTCTTTGCCAGGGATCGTAATGAAACGGAGCTGAGTGTCTTTTTATGTAGGCTCTTCTTCGGGCTCGACCTGATGTCTTGTGACTTGCGAGGAGAAGGTGGGTTGGTAGGAATATTCTGGGTCCGAGTGGCCGCGCCCACTTGGCTATGAGGGTGGTCTGGCGGTAGCAGCGGGGCCTGCAGGTTTAACGCGGGCAGATATGACGGGTTGGCTAGCTGGTCCTGCTTCAGTGCAGTGCCATCGGACGGCGTGCGTTTATGACTTTTGGATGTCATGATAGACTTGAGCACAAAAGATGACTTGTGGCGGCGATGGCCTGCAGCGGGTGCTGCCGAGTCGGGCGTCGCCATTGCGGAGTTGCGAGAAAGCTAACAATGATGGAAGCTGTTGGTGAGGCCGGTGCCAAACGAGGAACAAGGAAGCATGCAATGTCTATAGCAGAAAGATGGCGGGCATAGTAGAAGAAGGCGACGAGGTCGAGATGCTGGGATGCTCGTGCCGGCTTGGAGTGGATAAACATTCGGGACGGATTGTCCCAGCAACCAATCGCGCTAACCCCAGGGTACCTGCGGAGGCACGTGATCGCGCATTTCCACCATCGTGACTGTTTGGGGTCCACATGGCTCCACTCTCTATTGTCTACTCTGTCAGTCAGCATGAAGACATGAATCAATGTCGCGTGTCATGCTTCTGTTCTGGCGTTGAGCGACGTCGGGATGCAGTCACTCCACATGCACGCTATCTATAAAGCCCCTGCCAACAGACCCCACTCTCTCTGTAATGTACGACAGCCTTGCAGCATGTTGTAGGGCGCGTTCTCAATATACATTTGTACCTAGTGTATTTCTACCATAGTGACAGTGAATGAGTAGAGACTCATTGTAATTTGTTCGAGTTCTGAGGAACATATCCATGGGTATCTCGTAGCATCATGACTCCGTAACCAATGCCGCTACAACTCTAAAATAATGCAAAAACGCCAAGTTCCCACCGCAAGCACGCTTCTCTGCGCCAGCCCCTATTGGGATACTCTTCAAGCTATCGATTCTGTAGATCACGCTTTCTTCTTCCCCTTCCGCCTTCCCTTGCCTTTGTCACCAACCTCCAAGGTTCCGCCTTCTACTTCGCCTTCTTGCAGTCCCATGACCTCGTTAGCTTGCATCTCCTTTAGCTTTTCTTGTCCCGAAATGAAAAATGACAAGTCTCTGTTCTGTTCCTCAAGGTCCATCTTTTGCGCCTCAATCTCTTGTACCCGGATCGCCGCGTCGTCGGCTTTCTGCTCAAGGTGCTTGATGCGTCCCATGAGAGATTCATTGATGGTTTGCTCTTCTTTATACTGTTTGGTGAGTTTGCGGGCCAGTTCCGCCGCAGAGGACGCTTTCTGTACGTTTCTTGCAGATTCTTTTTCCAAAGAAGCAATCATAGCTGTAGCTTCGCTATACTGAAGAGACAGCTTGTCGAATCTTTGGGAGAGGGATGCCACGGCACGCGATGCCTCATCAGCAGACGAGGCCGCTTTCGCGGCTTTGTCAACTGCGCGCTCGAGTTGTTCTTCAAAGTACGTGCGCTGAGACTCGAGTTGCGAGGTGAGCAGGTATGCATACTCCATACCCATATTATCTAGTTTCTCGCGCGGAACGGTGTCATTGGCGTAGCCAGTCATTCCGGGTGCACTGAAGGACTGATGCGTAGAGGCAGGCATGTCTACCAATTTCCCATCGGCTTTGTTCTGTATGAGGCGGTGTACATATCCATCTCCTGCATAGTCCCAAACATGCTGCGTCTCCACATCCATGGCGTACGTGTGGCTCGTAGCTTCGTAGTGAGCGAAAGCGTGCGCAGAGTCATAGCGGCCACAGCCTGTGTTGCCGCAGATCAGGCATATCCAGAGGTTCTGGGTGGAGCCGCACACGCTGCACTCGTTGTCCGGCCCGTCGCCTTCAGAGCCGCGGTGTGAAGTAAAGGCATCATTCTGTGTATAGCGGCAAACTGGGCAACCTGAACCGCGCCATTTCTCCAGACAGGCACAGTGGAAAACGTGTTGGCACAGGATTGTGAGGAGGCCGGTCGTTTCGTCCATGCGCTCAAGGCAGACTGGACAGGTAGGCAGCTCGACCAGCGACGGTGTAGGTGGAGCGTGTGGTTTTACTGTAAGCGATGTGGTGAGCGAGGGACCTTCATCGGGCGAGGACATGCCAGCAGCTGGCGGAAGAGGGGCGGTAGGCTGCTTGGTAGGAGCAGGTGCGAAGGGGTCGTTGGTGAGATCGGGATACGAGGTAGGGTCGCGGTTTGAGTCGCCGTTCTGGAAGGTGATTGACTTGACGAAGACGACGTGGCAGTATTCGGGCTCCATACTGTTGAAAGCCTTGCCATCCCACTCCTTCCTCCACTCTCTCGCCTGTTGTGCTTCCTGAAACTTCATCAGCACCATGTATTTATTCGCCCTACTCGTTCTGATAAGCCGGAAGTGAGACACATGCTCCCTCGTCTGCTCCCCCATGAAGCCTAGGAAGTCCGAGGGCGTCATGTACGATGGCACCGCCAGTATACACAAGGTTGTGCAGTCCTCCTCGTGGAAGTCTTTGCTTGCTCCATCGACCTCATCGTATAAGCCCGGCGTCCCTTGTCCATCGCGGTACAAGTGCACCACGCCCCAACCGACTTCGGTGCCCTTCAGATCTGAGGGTATGAATCTGCCCTTTGTAGCTAAGCCGCCAGAATTTGTAGCGTGCGAGGGGTGCTTGAGGGATTGGGTGTGAGGTCGAGTCATGTCGGCGCCATTGCTTGCGCTCATGTCGATGCTGATGATGGAGATGGTGTCGAACCGCCAGTCTCTATGCGCAAAGCTCTGTGTCCGCCTGTGGGCCGGCCTCTTCGGCGGCTTGACTACGGGTACGGGGCTATCGTGGTGCTCTGAGAATGAAGGTCGCGTCCGTTGACTAGAGCGACGCGTGGCAGACGGCCTTTCACGAGGTGGAGCAAGCTGGGTGACGTCACTGCTAGAGGGTACAGGCTTCGAAGGGCTATCGTATACTCGTGAAGTTGGTGCGAGAGAAGTCCAAGAAGCCCGTTGGTGTACGGGGAGCTCCGACTTGAAGATGTCGGTATTCGGCGGCGGGGTGAAGGTCGCGTCTGGCGAGGAGCGGGTAGGATAGAGCTCAAAGACGAGGTGGAAGAAGTAGGCGGGCATTAGGGGATTGCAAGTATTATAAGCATCTCCAACGAGTGTCGTAAAGAGAATGCGCGAGTTTGTAGACAGTGAAGCATGAGCATTGGAGCTGTGGAGCTTATTTGGTTCCGAGCTCCAGTTGCTTGTCTCTGCTTTAGCGGGGCAGTGGCGCGTCATTCTGCCAGCAGCCTTCACTCAAATCATGTCAAACTTGCACTTCGTAACAGTCAAGGGAGTTGGTAAAACCAATATGCTGGTATTGCTTTGCTTTGTACCCTGTGCACAGCACAAAGCTCAAACCCCTATGCTAATAGTTATCGGTAGACGCCTTATCAATGCAGCCTTCAGTAACGAAAACGCCATAGCTATGCAATAGAACCCTCCCATCCTAACATAACGCCTTTTCCACACTAAAAGTACGGAAATACAAGCACACAGAAGTAGGTGCTGATGCAATAACAGTGAGTGTTGCCACTCAAAATAATAAAGAATCTGTCTTGTCGTGAAGTCGTCGCCAGAAAACGCGTAGAGGGTATCGCTTTTGAACATGTTCAGTTATATGCAGTTGAAAGGAGTCGGTCGTGGTAGAAGAAGTTAAGCTTGGTCGGCGTCAACTGTGTCGCCTTCGGTGAGGTCTTCGATTTCGTGGCCCTTTGAGTTGACGACAATTCGGCGGCCTCGTTGATCAGCGGGAACACCGTCGCGGGAAGCTCCAAAGTCCAAGACCTATAGTCATGTTAGATAACGCATCTCAATGGAGGAGCCAGCTTGCTTACTTCAATGTATGTCATGCTATTCCGCTGGACGGCTGCGACGCATCGGCGCTCGTTGAATTTGACCTGCCACACCCCGCTCAAGTCTGTCAACAGGTCCTTGACGAACTCGCCCGTCCTAACGTTCCACATCTTGAGCGTGCGGTCTGAGCCCGAGATCACCTTCTGGCCATCATGTTGGAAGCAGGTGATGGCACCCGTATGTGCACAGAGTCTGCTCTTGCACTGCCCGTTCTCTGGATCCCAGATGCGAAGAGTTGAATCTGCGGCTGCTGAAACCAATCGTCCATGGCTCAGATCCAAAAGACCTACAAGTGAAGTATGGCCTTCAAGCGTGAATATGCAGGCACCCGTGTCCAAGGACCAGACTTTGACCATGTTGTCCATAGAGCCACTGATGCAGCGGTTGCGAGCATGATCTAGGACAACGCTATAGACTTTCTGGGAGTGTCCTTGGAGGCGCTGTAGAACCTCTCCAGTAGAAATCTTCCACACTCGAACAGTGCAGTCATAGCTACCGCTGACAAGTGTATCGCCATGAGCAGCGATGGCGCGCACTGAGTGATGGTGGCCAGTCAGTGCGCGTATGAAGTAGGGATTATCGTGATCGTTAGATGGTGCTCCGGTCTGCATTATGCTGCGATCGCCTGGCTTAGGGAGCTTCCACACACGAAGGGTAGAATCTCGCGAGCCAGTGATGATCAGCTCCTCCTTGGGCATCATTATTGGCTGGCCATCTAGAGCCTCGCCAATTTGTGTGGGTTTGAGGATAACGAGACAGCGAACAGTAGAAGTATGGCCTTGAAAAACTTGCGTGCACTTGCCCTTCTCAATGTCCCATACGCGTACCGAGCGATCGGTAGAGCCGGATACCAAGGTATTACCCTCATACTGAAGAGCCCAAACACCACCCTCGTGACCTACGAGGTGGCTCCGCAAGGCTCCAGTCTTGGTGTCATAGACATTGATGTTTGTGTCGTCACTACCAGTCAAAATCTTATCGGTATCGAACTGGAGACAAGTTACAACATGGCGCTGATGCGCGCGGAACGCAATGTGCTTAGGCTTCGTATCTTCTACCATCCAGCTCTTGCGAATGAGATGGTGTCGCTGGTACAGCGACTTGAAGAGGTGCATAGTACCCAGACCAGGTAAGCCCACGTTCGGATCAGAAATGACTGCTTGTGCTCGTCTGGCGAACCCATGCGGCCCTTCCAGCGACTCAACAGGCCGCGAGTAAAGGGCAAGGTGTGTCCGCCCTGACGATGAGACCTTCTTGCGCTGCTTCTTAGTACCAATATGTTTGCTGATCGCTTTCCGCTTTTGGCGTATAGATGATGATCGAGTTACTGCGCCTTCATGATCATGGACGCTGCTAGGCAAGCTAGAAGCAGACAGGCCAATGTAGGCTTCATTATCTGATCTAGAAGCCACAGATTGCGCCCTGAGGTCGCGCTCGTAGCTATCGGACGAATGAGGATATTGCCACCCCCATCCCTCCTGCACAGCGCGCTCCAGTTCACCATGAGGCAGCTTGTAACCATCTTTGTCAAGTAATTCTTTCCAGGCAGTTTCATGCGTGTCAACAAGCTTGCGCCAGTATTTCGACACCTGTGCGGCGCTGCACATACTCTTGACATCCAGAAATCCAATAATTTCCAGACTCAATTCGGTGGGTAGCGAGACGATGAAGTCCCGCTTCAAGGCTGGGTTGACCACATCGGCAACAAAGTGCAGAGTGGGCTTTTTGCACCTCCGAAGCAGCTGGTACATGACGTAGGACTTCATTTGCTCCGGAAGAGCATCGAAGGTATTTAGCATACTGGGTATGCCCATAACGGTCGGGGTTAGTAGTTGCGGGTTGGGACTGACCAGTTCGCTCGCGTCCGGCATTTCGAGGTGTCTTGACCCAGGAGGGAAAAGGGCAAAGTCTGCCATCGGTAGGTTACTCGAGTCGCCTTGTGAGAGGTCGAGTCCTGAGACATCACTTGGATCGTAGTCGCCTCCTAAGCCTGAATACGAAGTTCCACCAGTACTCTGTTGCGCTAAATTTGCGGCAGCGGTAATCGGTGACAAGCTGGGGCTTGGTAAACTGGCATCTTGCGCGGAACCAGTGTCCAAAGGCGTCAGTCGTGCGGGTGCAAAGGATGAATCATCGGCGAAGGGTCCAACCGGTTCCATATCGGACTCTGCGATGGGGGGTGTAGCAGCTACGCCAGGACCGTCGAGGACGCTTGTTGAGAATGAGTGTCCAGACGAGTGCTCCTGGCTCCCGAACGAGCTATCCTCAGTACTCGAAGGCCCGGCAAATGGCTCCTGGAGCTTCCACCGTTCCGCGTATTGCGGAAGGCGGTCTTTGGGATTGGCCCTGTGCAAGGGCCCTGCCCTAGGCTGTGGCAACTTGGACGAGCCTAATCCACCAATCTCTGTATCGGGTGTGGCTGGAACTCGGTCTTCCAAGTCCTCGGGTGTGAAATGTGAGCCCGTATGTGCAGCACTGCTACCCTTCCCAGCATCTGTTCGTGGCTTCTTGCTTCGGTGCAGATGAGCCCTTTCGGCAGCCTCTTGAAGTAATGGAACGGATTGGAACTCGTCCGCGTTGTCTCGTTTACGACGGCCGGACACTGAGCGTAGCGCCGGATGTTGTGTCTTAATGTTTGGTCTCGTCATGCGGCTGGGTGTTGCGAATACCGGGGGCCCGTCAAAGGACTCGACCTTCTGCAGTGTCCCGTTGGAGGATCTTAGCGTCTCGCGGAGAGTCTTGTGCTGTAGAACGAAGAATGTCAGTCTAACGTAATGGGACAGGAGCCACGGTAACAGGAACGGCTCTGGTAACAGGCCTATCCCTGAACCCGCAATAAACATACCTCGTGTGCATGGTCCGACGCGGCATTTGCCTCTTCGAAGCAAGCCAGTTCACCTCCAGACTCGAAGTAAAACTTCCGTATGGAGTCCGGGGCTTGTGTATGGGCGAGTGGGTACTCTTTGGGATCGCGTTGGCTGAGGCTTCCGGGGGCGTTGATGCACATGGGCGGGAACGTCGTCGTGGTTGTGTACGTGGTAGTAACGACTGTAGTTTTAGTTGCTGGTGCGAATGAGAACTGTCCCATGGTGGCATATGGGTCCATGGCCTCCGTGTGCACCGTCTTGGACAGGCCGTCAGCGCCACGGCCTGAAGGGGCTGAGGCCATGTTGTGCAAGTGATTTGGGTCGAGTTGAAGGCGCAGCGTTCTTTCGAGATTCCGTCGGGCGGCGAGAATATCAGTCTCGACGTGTTTGTCGTAGTCGTATCACCTCGTGAATGGGAGCTGTCGAGGTGAAGTGGTGAGGGTGTCTGGGACCTCGGGCCCGTGGCGCGAGCTCAGCAGAACAGGAACACGCAGAGGGGAGGAATTTCAGTCTGTTATTCGTGCATGTCGCTCCTCTAACCGTGACCAGAACGTGCAAAAGTCTCTTGAGGGTGGCTGGTGGAGCGTTGGCGATTGTTCCTCGGTCAGTTCGCCGCACGTCAGCGGCAAGATAGGAGGAGGTAACGACCTGAGGGGATAAGGCGAAACACAGGACGAGAGCAGCAACACGGCACCACTGAGTCCCAAGAGCAAGGCAGTATTTGGAGGGGGACCAGTCGTGTCTATGACAAGAGATGGTGTCGAAGGGTCGGGGGTGGAAGGTAGTCTAGTGGGGGGTGGAGGCGGATGGGTGGCTCGGTAAAGCTCATAAGGTGCGGTGCCCTTGGATGTCACGCTCCTCCAGTCGGCGGCCATGTCATTATTATTTCCTGCGGCACGGAGGCCCCGAGAATTGCAGGACAACGCCGCCGCATTGTATTCGGGCATGCAAATCATGTATTCACGCATGGTAGCACGATTCCACGTCTTGTCAGGGCCATTTTGATCCATGTAGTTGTGGGTGCAGCGCGCGTCGACGTCAACCTCGCGCATGAATCTGATGCTCGAGCTACCGTTGTGCAGCTGCAGCGTCTGCCTGCCGTCTGTCTTGCTATACGGCGTCGCTCGGCACAAGGCCTTTGTCCACGCTGACTCGCACATCAACGCCATGCAATGTTTGGGTTTTTCGCTGCCGTGGCGAATGGGCACCAATTCTTTGTCTTGCACCAGGGAACCATGGTCGGCGCGCAGAGCTCAGGCAATTCACGACACACCTGCACACACTATCGCACAGACGCCGCTAGACGTGTTGGGAATTGCTTCAAACACGACACTATAGGAAAGCCACATGGCATCATCTCGCCGATAGCTACATGGCATACGGGTCGTGATGGCTTGGAGAAGAAGGCTGGCCATCCTACGATTTGGCCCGGCGTACCGTGTATTGTAAAGGTATACCTTGGTGTATTCAAGACAGTTACGCAGTACAAGCCATCGGGCAGCTATGCTATGCCACCTCAACACGAGAACAAGCACGAGGGACGCGTCTCAAATCCATCCATTGCACGGAAGAAAGACGCGTCGGGCCCTCAGGATGCAGCATCATGCTCTCACTCGGCCACACTCCGCATAGTGCCCTCTACACCCTCACATTTCTTTGTTCGACGTAAAGTCAACGCGGTAGGAGAAATCAGTACAAAACCACAGTTTAAGTGCTATGCCTAGCACCTTAGCACAGTATTAAGGCAGTAAAGTTTACACAATGCAGGGCCAGCTGAATGATCATCGAGAGATCCTCGACGATCGCCATCAGCAGGTAGCACCCTCACATATACTCGTCAAACAACAAAAGCTTAAAGAAACTTCATCCTGTCAATACCCTCTGCATTTCTTTTCTCAACAGGCCTAGATGGGCACATCGCCAACCTTCATGTGTGCCGCGCAGCCTTCCTCGCTCCTTCCCTGCTTCAACGTTTCCCCGACGTCACCCATAACCCACGTCAGGAAGCCGCGATGAGCGACTTGTCTGTCTTTCTTCCTCTCACTCGACCTCGTCCCCCCTCACCTTCTCCCTGACGTCGCCGCTGCTTCACCATTGCGTCTTCGCTCACCCTCGCCTCAACCCGGCTGCTCCGCGGCCACAGCAACGCCCATGGCAGGAAAGGCGAATAGCAAGAGCAAGAGCAAGAGCACCAGAGCAGCTGCAACGGAGGTCAAGTCAGCGCCACTGCCTGGGCGCACTCGGGGCAGGTCATGTCTGTCTGCAGAGAATTCCAATGTCACAGCAGAGGTCCAGACGACGATGACGACAACAACAACATCTACGTCGACCACTCAGCATGTAGACGTCCAACAGAGCGTTCAGATCATGCAAACCATGCTACATGGATGTCTTAGTTCTATCGTGTTCCAGAGAAGCATCTTCCCTCCCAACAGTTACGAAACAAGATACTACATCAACAACAGCAGCCAGTGGACATACAAAGACTATCTCAGTGCCAATCAAGGCGTCATCAAGGGAGACGGCACCGGAGGTCCCATCTTAGCCCTCAAGAAAGGGGTTTCGGCTAGGGTGGACCGCTTTCTTGGCCTAATGGTAACCAGCTCCGCCTGAGTCAACATGCGGTCTAACGTACATTTAGGAAACCGGCATCTTTGACGCTCTGCAACGCGGGTTCTTGAAGTCGTTGCATTTGTCAATCTACGAGAAGCAACCTTCAGATATTCTAGAGTCCTGGACGTTGACTGTCCAATACATGCATGTCGGCCCTGCCGGTCAACGCTTACCCTCTAGCTTCGATCTGAAGGAGCGAAGAGGTGCCAAAATCACGCTCAGCCATGTGAAGCTGTCTTTGAACGACTTCGTCCGGAAATTGACCGGCCTCTGCTTGACTTTGCCAGCATTACCAGAGGACAAGAAGATAATTTTGGAGATTGGGTATACAAACGACAAACCCCAGGATTACTTTGCGCCCGGCTTTCCGCATCCTGTATATGATGTTACTCGGTTTCCCTCTACGGATGACTGGGAGAAGGTTACATCGGATGTCGCTCTGATGTGCACCGGATATCATGCGGCATCGTTGAGAGTATCTCACCTTAGAAGCAAGAACCCCAGCATCAAGAATTCCCTCCCAAGCGGGCTGAAGTGCACTGAAAAGATGGGAAGGTTAGACGATGTTATGGTGGACTTGCTTGAGCGAGCTCAGGCGGTATCGGAATCCCGCTCCAAACCAAAAGCCTCGAAAGCTGTCGATCTCTCTTCGTTGTCGATGCAAGCAGACGACCTAGACCTACCATCAAAACCGGAGCATGTGCTACCATCCGGCTCAGGGCGGGGTCCTCCTTCTACGTCGTCTCTAGTTAGGGACCATCGGAGGTCTTCAACTATCGAGAGGCAGGAGCAGCAGCAGATTCGAGACATGGTAAAGAAATTTGTCCAATTGCTTACCATTGAATTGACATGACTGCTAGCTTCGAGCTCCGGTAGATATTTCCAACACCCAAGCAACGCAGCCTGTACTCCCCGATCAGCATGTTTCGCTCGGCAGGAAACCCGCAAGTGGGATAACAATCTCACAAGCGAAGATCGACCAAGCAGACAAGGAACGAAGCGCTAGGCTTCCACCTCGGAAGGAAATATCCAAGGTTCTAACAGCCTATGAGCATCTCGACCAGATTACCATGCGTTGCCAATGCGGGCACCCGGGCGAAGAGGGGCATATGGTAGGCATACGAATGCTCACGAGCTATTTCGATGCTAACAAACCTAGATGCTATGTGAATTTTGCGAATCATACCAGCACCTTCATTGTTATGGATACGTCGGTAAAGATGATCTCCGGCTTCCTGTTACTCACGTTTGCTACCAGTGTCTCTTGAACGGGGAAGAAGAGCACGTGCGACAACTACGTGATCAAGCCATGCATCGCCGTGCCCTATGGCTTTTGCGAGACAACGCCAGCTTCGCCGACACAAAGTCGTTTGGCAGGGGTCTTGGTAGGGGTAGAAGAGTCTTACGACGTGTATAAGCTAACGTCCATAGGTTGTACAGACCGTGAAACGGAGAGACTACTCAAGAAGTTCCGTGCTCTTGGACTGCTTGCTTCGAGTCTCGGAGGGTCCAAGAAGCGAGTGCAACCTATTGCGCTCAACCAGTCCGAATCCGCCAAAGCATTGATGCAGCAAATGTACTTCGACCCCAGCTTTGGCATCGCTCATCACGTAAGTTCTCTTCTTATTGGACTTGGTCGAAAGAGGGAAGCTAATGAGCCCGATAAACAGCTGGAGACAGCCGCGGCCCATGATGGTGAGGTTGGCAGCATGACAGCAAAGTCACACAAGCGACCTCGTGAAGAAGCAGACGCCGAGTTGCCCCCTTCCAAAAGGCCACTCCCCTACGCGAGTAGCGCACCGTTCATTGATGGGAATGAACTGAATACGCCGAAGTCGAGCAGAACACTCCAACCTATCCTACGACAAGAGTAAATGTTGTGCGCGACGAACTTCCAAGGATGCTACGGGTCTACTGCAGCGAGGCTATCTGATCTCTTGGTGCTGTGTGTTTCGTGGAGTGGCGTTCGTTAGCAAAGACGTAAAGCTCCGTGCGTGTTTGCATGAAAGTTAGAAGGCCGGGCGGCAGATAGTATGCAGCTGTTCTTCAGATCAAATAATGATTTCTATGGCGGATATTGACGTGGCCACGTGCGGTAGAGCTGGGCGGTTGGTGTATCACAGCATGCTGATGAGTGATGACATCCTAGAACCCGGACTGTCAATTAACGAGATTCGCGATTGACTGGTAGATTGAGCTTGACTATCAGCGGGCCCGGATTTGCAGAGCTTGGACTTGGTTTGGCACACGATCAGCATGAGGAAGACGTGAAGGGTAAAGCAAACGCTGATCTCCTGCATGTTGCATTCCACCCTACGAGAATCCTTCCTGGACACGATATCATGCGGGCAATTGGAAGAGGCTGTTTCCCGCCGTGGCTTGCAAGACTGCTGCTGTGGTTATTATGAATACGAAGCGTGGTCCCGAAGGCGTCCTGCTTGTGTCACGTCGCTTGCGATAGGATAGGAGTCTTGGTGGAGAAGAGCCACAACACCGTGTGCTTGCATTGTAATTCAGAAACATGATGGAGTGTCAAATTGCTTTTTTCTTTCTCCATTACTGAAGCAGCAAAACGATATACGGGGATCCATTTCTACCTGTAGTAACAGCTCCTGTGTTATTCATACTCGGCGCATGCTTGTCTGTCATGGTGCGGCAGAAGCGTCCATGCGTCCTTCGACGCTTGGTGTCAAGCGCGACCCGTTCTTCTTCTGCCGAATGGCTTCAGACCCCTGAATCGCTCACATGCCAGCAATTGGCCGGCTTGCATGGATCGACTGACTGCCAGCACACCTGTGGGATAGATCAATCGATGCACCCCTGAAGCTTAAGAGGCGCGAGGTATGGCTGGAGGTATGCGGCTACTACCTCCACTCCGTGCCTGCCTGCCTGCCTTCCAGAACCTCCACCTTTGCTGGACTTTGTCGTCGCCTACGACCACAGCGTTCAATGACCTGGAGCCATCGCCGCAAGTTACCGTACTAAGCGTCAACTTATCTGCAGGAACGGCAACACGGCACGAACTGCACCAAAAGCGTAAGCGCAGGAACCCGCGGCTGAACCCTTGGATCATCCTTCCATTGAGGTTATCGGAAGACCTTCCACCATATATGGTCCCTCTCGCAAAACACCAGACCCTGCTCGCATGTCCCGCCCGTGCTCGCAACCGTGGCAGCACAATACGTGCTTTTCCGACGCAATTGAGCGCAGATGTGGGTTCATATTTAAACTTTCAGCGCCCACATATACCGCGATTCAGTGCGCCTTCTTCTGTCTCTGACGAGTCGCGCCCCTGGCTAGGGATCAAGCCACCAATTCTTCTACTGACACCCGACCATATTCAATATGGCTCGTCACAAGAAGTTCTCCTTTCCACTGCCTCGCAGGTCGCGAACAACCGTGGCAGACGACGACACCCGCTCGATACCCTCGATTCCCCCCACGCCCGAATGGTCCTCGCGCCGCGAAGAGCCGTCGACGAGCAAAGCACACCGTGTGCTCGGAACCTCTGACACCATATATCGTCCAACGTCGAATCAAGCATCCTTACCAGCCAGTTCCGACTACATGTCTGTCACCGTATCAGAGGCTAGTTTCGGTTCCCAGTTCGACGACAGAAAATCTGCAACAGCTACCGAGCATAGCAGCAGTTACCCCAAACGACCAGCGATGTCGAAACGACCGTCTTCAAATATTCTGGGGGGTACCTTCAGTGGAGATGGGAGGCGGGGCTCCGACAACAGCTCTGTTGCCCATCGACTACAAGCTCAGACGTCAAATTCAACCATGCGCTCGCACTATGATGCGAAGAGCTCTCCACTGTCCATATCACAGCAGACATCTGACTCGGCAGTGCGGGACAGAGCGTTACGGAGAGGGCAGCCGCCAGTCTTGATGGATTATGGTCACAACGGGCATGCAGCTAGTCCAGTGTCCCCTTTGATGCTAGACGAGACGAAAAGCAGGGAGAACCGGAAAAGTAAGCCTACGCGGTTAGACCTTTCGAAGCTGTTCCCAAAGCCAAGAGGCGGCAACAGCCAAAGCTATGGACACGCACTGCTTTCGCCTGCCAAGATGGTGAACTCACCTGCCGCTATGTCAATGTCTTCAGACTACTTCCCCCGTCCCATGACCCGAGAACCGACGCCCCAGGTAGGGGATCAAGTGAAGCTGAGGAAGACTACGACCCAGCCACTGGCTCCAATGATTGAGTCTCCAAGCAGTCCAGTGCGCAAGTTCAAGCGAGACCAGTATGACAACGCCAAGGTCCACGTCCGGCGGCCACCGAAGGGCGTTCAACACTGGTTCGATGCGCTAGATGAGGACAGTGAGGAAGACTCGGAGGAGGTACGAGCACCCATTCACGCTCCAAAGGCTGTGCGTCCAACCGGTCCGCCAAAGGTCCCTGTTCGCAACGTATCCCTCGGACGACTTCATCCAGATAAAGTAACATCACCACAAGCCCCACAGGCGCAGAATATGGTACCCAATTTCAGAAGAGATACCTTTACCCATGAAGACATCGTTGATGTTACCCATTTGACCTCACCCAGCCAGTTTTCGGTGAACTCGCTGGTCTCGAATAAGACGAAGGAGTCCGCATTATCAAAGAGTAACCTGCAGGACTCCAGTGTTCTCTCCTTCTCGTCATCAGAAGACGAGCAGGATAATTGTCAACCAAAAGGCCGCAAAGTGGCAGTTCGAAAGAGCTTAGATATTGATGATGCCGGTGAAGTAATCATCGGACAGGCCCAAGCATTCGAGGTACGGCCACAACGAAGAACATCGGCTGGGATGATGAGCACGCGATCCACATCCACAAGTGCCGCGACGATCGAAGTCATGTACGCTCCGGAAACACCGTATCATTCGTACCATTACCCCAGGAACAGCACTTACAGTGGCGGTAGACGGTCGAGCCACGTCAGGCAGCCTTCAGTCATCCTCGAAGATGAAGACACTCGCCCCAGAACGGCCGTTAATATGCCTCATTCACCGTCCGCTCACAGCATAATAAGTGCACGTACCTCGGCAAGCGAGCCCAAGCTTCGCTCCAATAGGTCCAACAAGTTGATGGCAGTCACTGCTGAAGAGGAGGCTCTTCTGGAAATGATGCGCAAAAAGCGTGCAGCCATGGCCAAGAACGGAGTACCACATGCCAAAACCACCGTTGTCGAAGAAGAAAAACGACAGAGAACTCCGACTAAAGAGGTACAAAGGCAACATCGTACATCTGCATTCTTGTCGATGGAAGGAAGTCCTGTTAGGGCAGTGGAGACGAAACCTACGCGAAGATCGCCGGCAAATACACCGTCACCACTTCTCCTACCACCACGAGGAAGGCCTATCAGAGCTAGCCATGAACGGGATACTGTAATGAGCCATTTGCGGGATAGCTCCGCGAGTGATACCTGGTCTGACCGTCACAACTCCCCCGCCAGCCGAGCAAGCATCCCACATCACCTTCCTACTCCAGCCGAGTTCTCACCGTTTGACCTCTACCTACCTTCATCAGACACTCCTACTGCGAGCATAACATCACCAACTACAACTGAACATGCGTCTCCCCTACCTTCTCCCATCACTCCTGGGCTTCGGATGGGCGAAACAGACATCGCAGTTAAAGTGGCTAGTAGCGATACCAGCATCGACCATGAAGACGTTGGTATCCTGGAGCATGGCATCATCGGTGCACCAACCAGCAACATCAAGCCCTCTTCACGATCCGCTTCGCACGAAATGGGTTCACACCGGCGCCGTCGAACCGCTTCCAGCGGAGCCGAAGTCACGTTCCCGGCTCCACCTACAAACGCCGCGAGAGACATGACTTTCGTCCCTGAACCCTCTTCCCGCACGCCTAGCGTTGTTGAGCCGCCGCTCCCTAGGCTGTCGAGCAAGACGTCAAAGCGGGTGAGCGGCGTATCGCTGTCGACCAGTGGTCAACCGAGAAGTAGGCAGAGTAGTGTTCACTCGACCAATTCGCGTACATCTACTTACTCGCACACGTCGAGTCTACTCGGTGGCCTCGAAAAGAAGAGCAGGCATTTGAGCCGTGGTGATAGCTTTGTTAGTATGAATGGGAGTGCCATGGAAAATAGGGACAGCGTCAGTGATGATGTCCTGGCTGCGTGGAATAGCTTGGGTGGGACATATTGATGGTCGCACCACGCTGTTACCTCACGTTTCTTTTCCTCTTATCTTTTTTTTTCGCTTTTTCTCTCTCATCACATATCCTCACGAATCTCCTTCGTCATTTTTTTTCTCTTTCCTCTTGTTTTCCTCATAGCGGCTTGGTATTCAGCCACCTTTTGCGTTTCGGCCTATACATTTTTTGTAAAAACATCTCTCACACGGCGCGCAGCAACGAATCTCCTTGTCTCTTTTCTTTTAGTTCGACTCTGGTCCTTTGCACAGTCATCGGTTTATCTCTCTCACCAGTATTCATGTACCGGGGTAGTATTTACCTTATCATGTCTGTACCTGGTACTTTGGGAATGGAGTGCAGGGTATAGCTAGTAGCTAGCTAGCTTTCTGATGATGATTTGCAAAGAGTTCATAATGGTAGTTGTAGTAGCTAGTGGTATGACGGTGTAATCAACGCATGGCATAGCTCTGTGCTGGCTTGGTTTTTTCACTTACACTGTGCTTTTCTTTTGATTCTCGGTTACACTATGATATTGTTTGCGTGCTCATAGTTTGAAGATTATACCCTACCATGAGCCCATGTCATGTTACCATGAGAAGAGGTTCATCCGACCATAGGGATTCACCTCGGTTGACCCATGGCACCTGCCTAATTAGGCACGGATACTATCGCGTAAACTTGCCCCATGGTTAGATGACATGGCCGTATAGCCAGGTATCCTATTTAAGCATAGCCTATACAGAGACGTTTTGAATATATCGCCTCGAAGGGATCTAATTGAGTGGTTCCCTCTCGGAGGGAGCAAATGCAGGGACTAATTACCCTATCCCTAGTTGATTGCGATATGCGAAAGCCTCCGCAAATAAGTTCTAATGCAGGCTATATCATACAGTACATAGATGACACTTTTACTCTTGTCTTTCGTCATCTTCGCAATGGAAATTGTTGATGTAGTCGCTGTAATAACGGTCGATGATCGCCTCGAGTCTTTTTTATAGCCGCGCCCGTAACGGTGACGCGCTCGATATTCTGGACAAAGGGATATACAAGCAAGCAAGCGACCCGAACTGAACCTCTAAATGACTCGATTGACACGAATAGTAGGCGCGGCACAATTCGAGCGATACTCGATACTCAAAACTCAAACTTTTGTATACATGCCTTCAAACACGTGTTACATCCCAATCGCGAGCTGATGCACAACAAGAAACGCCCTCAAACAAGCCTTCAATGACTCGAGATCCAATGCTAGACTGACACGCTATACGCCCACCAAAAAAAAGGGCTACGCGGATAGTGGGGTGCGGCAGCCCCAAGTGAGCATAGCAAAGCAAAAACGCAGAGAATTGGCCAGCAGCGCCCTCGTTTTCCGTAATTTACAACCAGGCCAGGGAAAGTAAAAGTAGGCTCACGACCATGGGGACATTGTGGCTCGTGAGCGCAACCGCCGCACTTATGGACTGGGTTCCACAACACGACTTCTCATTGTAGGAGACGTTGTTCGCCGTCGCAGCCACCTGAAAGACCGATCCATTGATATTACCAAAGTTGTAGTAATCGACGAGCAGCCAGTTGGGTGGGCGACCCCACATCTTCTCGCAATTCTGCACACCTAGTCCCAAGCTGCCGTTTCCAGAGACGGCGTTGACTTTGTCTAGAAGTGAGTAGGCTGGGATGAGGAACCCACTGATACCCGAGAGATTGATCTCAATGTTAAGATTGTGGTTCATCATGTACATGCGGTTCCGCGAGACGTCTTCAGCCTGATTTGGCGGGCGTTGCTGTGTGCATGGGAATGCTGGGTCTGTCGGGGAAAAGGGAGTCTCCCACTGGTAGTTGAACTCGCTCAGCAGCCAGGGGACTTGGCTTTGGTCGGTGCCATAATCCATCATGACGACTACGCGCTTATTTCTAATAATCATTTCTGAGAGACTGGGCCAGTCGGTCAGATTCATACTGGGTAACGATGGCGTCCAGAGATACTTCATGATTCCAGCATCTTGAAAGGGCTGGACATAGTCGGCTACAGGTATCCGTGTAGTCTGCCCATTATTGTTCCCCATGATTATGGCAATGACTTCGTAGGGATTAGAGTCGAGCCACCCCTTAACTGTTGCGAGGTACGATTCGAGGGTGCCCACATCGAGCAGATCGCAGGAAGTGTGGCAGAGGCGTATTGCGGAGGAGGAATTGGGCTTTTGGGTCTCGAATTGAACTGTTCCAGATAATCAGATCGGCAGGTCAATGTAGCTTATGGGCTTTCAGACTTACGGCCTCGAATACCGTCATTGAGTTGGTTCAAAACTGGGTATACCTGATTGCTAGCGGCATTACGCGGCCTTACAAAAGGGCTGTTGTGAGCCACGACCATCGAGATGTTCGAGAATTTGCGGTCGCAGAATTCAACGTGTCCATTGCAAGGTCGGGTATTCGAGGGTCGTGCACGAGCAGAGGTGGTAGCTGATGCGTTCCCGTTGGTTGACGCCGACGGCCCTACTATGACCGTAACATCTGCGGTCGTTGATGAGGACGTAGCGGTAGCATTTTGCGATCTAGGGGCGCTCGTTGTGAGAGGAGATCCGGAGGGATTGTTCGAGGATTCGGCAATTGAGATAATGAGACTGCTAGTTATAGGAGGTTCTGATATTGACGAGGAGACTTGTGCTACTATGCATTGCGCGAAAAGGGTCACAGGTAGGAGGAAGGTCGTGGAAGGAATCATGAGGATCGCAGTGGAAACGTTGAATGAATGAAAGGCGGCCGTCTTACCAAGCCCTCAATGATGCTGAGCTTGTGTATTCCAATGGAGAATTGGGGTCACAAAAACCGAGAATACGTGCCCGCGCTATTTCGGCAAGACAACAAGTGGAAGGCACAATGACGGCATGTTGGGGTGACGCGTTGCCCCGGATCTGCGCGGACGACGCTAACAAGACGCGATCAAAAGCCCATTGTTCTGAGACGATTCTGATATCGAGCAAAGGAATCCTTGGCCGATAGCGGCGGCCTAGATGCTCCATCCCGAGTCCCGGAGAACGCGAATGAATGAGGCTCAAATGGTTGATGTATCTGAGGCCTGCAGCCACTGCTGCAAGCGGACTCGGTAAGGAAGTTATGACGCAATAGCGTTACGACGTTGATCAACAGTAATTTAAACACTCTGAATAATCCCAAACGAAAAAGGAGACGATGAGAGCGAAAAGGTAGTATCGCTAAGAGTGCGAATAAGTGTTGGAAATAACTATCCACGGAAGAGGGTTTGGTTGAATACGCTAGTGCGGAGCAGTCCATCATGCTTCACGTTTGAACAACACAAGTCCCTTGCGCTTCGAACTGTCAAATTCAGCTCTGTCATAGATCAGATTAAGGTGTCCAATTAGTCTACAAATGGGGGCTTCAAGACCAAAATAGAACTTTGCAGCCAATTCACATACTAGAAGGATACAATACGACCTGCATAAAGTAAGTAAGAATGTTGAGAACCCTTTGCGTAACCTACTCCGTATACTCCAACCTCAAGATAAATCAACAATATACCAAACATCAAATCCACCTCCTAGAAATCGCTATAACGCAGGCTCAAAGCATCAACTGCATATGCGTCGTCCGCCAGACAGGATCCTCCTCCACATCAGCTATCTGAAACCCACGCTTCTCCCAAAACTCAATCGCGCCCGGTAAGAAAGGGTGGGTATGCAAATACAAGCACTCAACCCCCTCTCCCCTCGCATGTTCCCGCAGCGCCGAAACCAACGCAGTCGCCAGCCCGCCGCGGCGGTGTTCAGGCAACACGAACAACCGCACGACCTCGACCGTCCGCAACGTGCGATAATCCAGCTGGGGAAACCGGTGATCGTACGGCACATAGCCGATTGTGGCAATCAGTTGCGTCTCGTTACGAGCGGTGAGGAAGTAGCCGCTCTGGACCCATCGTGCGACATCGTCTGGCAGCTGCGAGCTGAGCGTTGGGAACATGTCCTGGCGGGCATGGTTCATGAATGTGACGACTTCATCGATTGTATCGGGTGTGGTGGGCTGCAGGGTCCAGGATGGCGTGGGAGAGTGACGCTGCATGGTGGGATGCATGTGATGTATGCAGGCTCGCCCAAGGAGATCCATGTCCGCACTCAAAGTTTTGCTATACTAAGCCAAAAGAGGTAATGTGATTTAACTAACCTGCAACGTAATTCACGTAGGTCAACGGATGCTATAGTCGTATATTGAAAGCTCTTCTAGAACTAGACAAGTTGCCCTCATCCGGTTTGCTATGTGCTGGCATCAACGTTGTCGTTACCAACCCAAGTCTTCCCCAAATATACCACCCTCTCCATATGAGAATACTGCCCACTGCACCTCCGCGTAAAACCAGCCTTTGGTAGAAGGTGAATTATTTTCCAAGTCAGCAAACAACATCAATTGTGGACACCCTCGAGATTCATGTTTCAGCGTTTCAATGTGGATTGAAATGTGGAAAGCGCTTTTCATCATTACCAACACCATGCTTAATGTACAACTACGCAAATATTACATGATACTTCGAAGAATGCTAGCATCAAACCTCCACTCCAATGCTACCGCGCATGACATGACGTAAAACACAAATTTGGGGACAAAGACCGCTACCCGTATTCACAACATAACTTTT
The DNA here is from genome assembly GCF_010015615.1 of Cucurbitaria berberidis CBS 394.84. NCBI lineage: Eukaryota > Fungi > Ascomycota > Dothideomycetes > Pleosporales > Cucurbitariaceae > Cucurbitaria > Cucurbitaria berberidis. The sequence goes on along the minus strand of NW_024468937.1, from coordinate 2,660,202 downwards.
CTCCTATGCACCCTCTCGTGTACAACTTTATGTCTCAGCCCACCTGGCAATTGTAACGCTCGTGGTATATACCATAGCAACAAGACCAACTACCATCATGGCGATATCCCCAAACTTCACCCATGGCCGCTCAGCTACACCCTTGTAATGGAGATAGGCTGGGTAGATGTACACCAGCGGCACACAAGCGAAGCTTCCAATGAGCGCAACAAACTTGTCAAGATCGCTTGCTCCGACTGCGGCAATGATGCCGCAGAATAACACCAGCACGGTTCGGAAAGCGTTCTTCTTCCACTTGGTGAGGTTGCTCTTCTTTCCTGACGCACGGCCAAAGACCTTAAGCTCAATCGTACGCATAGCAGGGAAGAGCTGGACCGGTGTGCCGACTAGGACGGCCAGGGAGTAGAGAAATTGCACGGCGTTGACCAGTTTGCTATCCTGTGGGAAGTTGGTGATGACCTCGACAGAAACGTGGTCGCCGAAAGTGCCGTAGCAGAGAACGCCTACGGAGGTGAAGATGACTGTGATAATGAGCATGACGAGGTAGAGAAGCTTGCTAAAGTGTTCCGGCTGCTTCATGCTCGATTGGATGGGAAGAATCAGTCCAATGCCTTCGAACGTGAATATAGCCGAGCCGATGGTCATGGTGAAGTCTCGGGGATTGAAGAGTTCGATGGAAGGGTGGAAGCCGCCCATTTCACGGATCGATGAAACGTCGTACCAGTAAATGTAAATCAGGCCAAAGAGGATGAAGATGTCGGCGAGGAGAGCGGCGGGGCCAAGCTTGGAGATGTTCCGAATGAACGCCAGCGGAATTAGCACGATGAGTTGGATACCAATGAGCGCGTTGGTAGAGAGTGGTGCGTCTTTTGTATGTGAGACAGCGTCAAGGAACGAAGCCAGATTGTCTGCCGTAAAGATGAGACCAGCGCAGACGAAACCAATTTGCGAGAGGGTGATGGAAACAAGAATCAGGGCGCGGAACTTGGGTCCAACGACAAGTTGGCCGAGATCTCCATAACCGCCGCCTCCGTATCGCTTCCTGCACGACAGAAGCAATTCAAAACAGAGTGCGGTAACAGCGGATACTACGATCATTGTGATTGACGAGAACAACATTCCGCCGTTTTTGAATGCTTTCGGCAGGAACATGATGCCAGTGCCAATAAATGCTTTCAACAGGGTGAAGAAAGTAATCATTTGCGAGGCATCGCCCTGGGCCCTCAGCCTCTTGGAGCTTTGTCGTCGGCCGAGCAGTGGCCTTCGCTCGTTTTGCTCTTCTTCTTCCTCATCTTCAAGGGCATCTTCGTCGTCTGTCTCGTCAAGGTCCTCGCCTGCGAACTGGCCGTACAAAGCCAGAAACGAGATGAAGTTCCGCGTGACCGGTTCTGAGATGTAGCTAACACGCTTGCTTTGCCGCTGCAGAAATTGCCGTCTCATACCGCCAGGGGCGAGTTGATCTCGAATTGGGAGCTCGTCATGGTCAACATCAGACTCAGAAACCCGAGGTGCGCGGTGATGCGCGCCTGAAAAGGTCGCTGCTCGTTGATGCAGCTTCTGCCGCCTGGCCTGGCCAGCAATCTTGTACAGATCGCGGTGGATGTCGCCGCCCTGTAAACGCAATGACGATTCCGGTGCCTGACGGAAGGAGTTGGAAGAGCTTCCTGGGCCCTCCTCCTGTGATAATGGCGTTGCCGGGTGGAAGTCGGCAGCAAACTCGTAACCGGGGTCCAAGTGCTGTTCCAGTACCTGGGCTTCCTTGGGATCTGCACCAGCAGTTGACTGCGGCGTGTCGGCCATTGTTGTTCCGTCCCTAAGGAATATGTAGCGATTGGAGTATGTGACAGAGGGAAGAAAATGCAAAGAACAATGGCTGCCCGCGCAATTGTTGGGCGTGGCGGTGAGGTGTCAATCGTCGAAACACGGGCCAATGAAGGGGACTGAGCAGAAAGTTTAGCTGGTCCGAGTGCCTGACATCACCGAACGTCCGAGTCTAGCAATGGCAACGATCTGGACCAAGATGTGGAAATGACGATGCGGGATGGCAGCGTACAAGTAATTGCGCGCAAACCCTGTAGCAAAAGGAGGAGCGAAGAAAATGCGGTCCCTGAAGGTCACCTGCGTGGAACCTGAGAAAGGCCCGATCGATCGTGACCACTTGGCACTGCAGCTCACGTGGTGCGGAGAGCGTCACCACCCCTGCGTTGACGGCCACGATGCGATTGGAGCACTGCCGACAGATGCTGCATTACAGACGACTGGCATCAAGAGAGCCGTTTAATCAATACAGATTGCCGGCAAAGCGGTTGTGCCTTTGAACCGCAATTGACACGTTTCGTCTCATCACAACCCCAGCGTTTAAAGGCTGCTACAAACTATACGAAATGCCTCAGCGAACAGTCCTTTCACGATTTCCTCACCATGGCACCGCCAGGATTCGGCCCGCCAGGTTATTCTATCCCACAGCGCTACAGGCACCGTGAAGCCCCGCCACAAGGGGCTGACACGAACACACGCCCCTACCTGATCTTCTTCTCCTACCTAGGAACCTGCGTTTCTGTGACTGTCTTCATCATCTTGAAGATTTTGAAGAGATACTCTGTATTGCAAAAGTCAACAACCGCACAGCCTCCACCAAGGAAACATGTCTGGCTCTTTACGGCGCTGGCTGTTGGTAGCCTGGCGACCACGTGGTCCTTCATGGTCCAGTACTTCAGCATCTCGTACCAGACTTGGCTGATGTGGCGGAGTTACCTTGAGCTGGATCCGCATCATCGCCATTGGGGCTTGTGGTTGAGAGAAACGAGCTTGTTCAAGGAGGCGTGGGAGACTCTGATTGTGGGAACAGCAAGGTATTGGTGGTCACATCAAATATTCTTTTTCGCGCTCGGCCTTGGGTTGTATTTGGAGCAGAAAGGTGTGTGCGCATGCTGATATCCAAGCATGGTAACTGACGAGAGTAGGTATTCGTCGGGGTATCAAGTACACCTGGGCCTTCATGCTCCTCGGTCAGATCGTGGCAATCAGCTTTGCTACGAATCTGTTCTTTCTCACTCTTCTCCTGAGCCCGCCGGCACCCCCGCCTCCATCTTCTGGGGTCTACCGTCGGAAATGGCTTGGTCCATGGCTCCTCAATCTAGTCGCCATCCTGGCCACCACGTATCCTGCTCTTCTACTTGCTGATGAGCACTACTGGCACCATCCTACGGCATTCATGCCTGTACTTCTAGCACCTCATGTTGCCTTACTGGTTCTGCCCTTCGCACGTGCGATCCTCCCGGCCAAGTACTTCAACGACAACGATGTTGATTTCACCGATAAGGTCTACAATTACATGTGGGCACTTGTGCTGGGAAATGCTGGGCTCATGTTGCTAAGAGCTACCGCTTCATCCTATGCGTACAGCGGCTTCCGAGGCATCCGGGATGCGCTGCTAGAACATCCTGTCGTGAGCACCGTTGGCTTTGATGTTATCTTCTGTTGGATCACATGGATTTGCTGGTACCAAACGCAGAGCACGACCACGAACACCAATGTAAAGGAGCGCTTTGTCGGAACCGATGGCGGGCTTGTTGGAGATGCCTCAAATACAGCTGTTGGTGCTAGTGGGTATGATGGTGGAGTTCGTCGTCGCTAAAGGAGCAAGTGAAAGAGCCAGTTGGAATGTAGTAAACCTCTTGCAAATCTCAGGTGCCGTGGTAATTGCATGCGCGTGGGATGTGTAGTGCAACAGGCGTGAGATGGCGTACAAGAGGACCAGCTCTGCAACGGCAGCACAAGCAATCCGTACACAGTGGTCCGCCAGGCTCCCTTGAGCATTCTACCAATCTCTTCCACATTTTTCCGCGTCGCGATAGAGGGGTTGAACCACGAGGACGAGATTTGACGGAAGGCGGTCCCGTCTAGGATGATTTACGCGTCATGAAATGTCATGGACGAGGTTGAACGAGTTATGCATGTCCATTCTATGCAGTTAGTTAGCGATACATTCTCCCGCACAAAGTAATTCATACTGCTCACATCAACTTCATGCACTCTGTATAACTAATTCTCTTCATCACTCTCATCCCCCATAAATGCATCTACAGCGAGCATCGCCCACCTTGTCAAAACTAACGCCCCAGCCAGGGATGCACCAAAGATGAGGGCGCTTTGCACGCGAACACTTTTCTTGTGCTTTGGCATGACAAACGCGAACGCGAAGTGTTCCGACTTCGGATTGAACACTTCTCTCTCGATGCCTTTCACGCTGTCCCAAGAGGCGGCTTTAGGCTTTCTGTCCTTTTCCGACCGCCATCTGTAAGGTTGGACGCGAGGGGCCTTTTGGGACTTCAGGGGACGAGGTGCGCGAGGGAGCGGTGGAGTCTTTCGGGTGGGCAGGACATTAGGCGGTTTTTGGAGGAGACAAGCAGTAGTCGTAAACGCTCTACGATACGTGACGAGCATTCTCACATCGTCATAGCATGAGGATATAATTGGGGTGATGGCTGTGTAAAGTCGAAGATATGACGCGAAGCTACTACGCGACACGATGGTAACAGCGCTAGGTAATAACTCCGGCTTACATCCGATCACCATGACGAGAGCGCCATCACCATACTGTAGAGGCTAATGTCTTCCATGCCTCGTGACAGTTTTAAGCTCAGTGGCGTTCAAAACAATAGACTACATAGCCATCAACACATTATCAATCGCCCGTATAGTGCACATCGTGCCACGCTTATTCACAATTAGAAAGAGCGCTTCCAATATTCACGAGATTGCGTGCGTCACATAGTACGCAACAACGGTCACTATGAATTCGTATAATTAGTCATAGTGGTGCTAAAGTGTTTATGAGGAACGCAACGGCTGTTGCACAAAAGGAAAGCTTATTCCCAAATTATCCGACGTTTCACAAAGATTCGCTCACTAATGCACAGTGCTGATCCATAGTTCTCCACTAGGAGTGGAAAACCCCTCAAACAGGATATCCTGGAGCGTGATTTGGACGAATACGAGAACATAGGGTGGCGAAGATACCCGCTAGCGAAACGTCATAGCCTGCGGATCGACGTGTTTGTACGCCTGACCTGTTGCATAAGTGTAACCTTCCGCAGGCGTTGAGATGAGGCTGCATGTGGAGCTGAAGAACGAGAATTGTATGTGTATAAGTATAAGTCATCCGGCTGGAGGGATGCATTAACAACAACCTTCATCCCACTCCATCTCTAATACGGTCCCCGTGACGCCAATTGGTCCCAATTATTCGAAAGGCCGGGCATTATGAAGATCGCATCTCTCATCCTATCTCTTATCGCCGCCACGAGCGCTCAGTACTATAACGAGACTTCTGCGCCTTTCAAACTCGTCGTCACATCAAAGGATGGATCCATCAACGATACGCTGAGCGCATGCCATACTGGAGCAGCCCTCGAATCGCTCTGCCTTAGCCGCAGCAACACAACATCGAAACCCAACCCTTCCAACCCAGCATCCTTCCACTTCAACACCTCCGTCTATGCTCAACCACCTTCTCCTCCGCTAGGACCATCTGGCATCCTGACTTGGATCTTGCCCTCCATCCCACCCATCCCATCTAGCGTCTTCTTCAACTACGACCCCACCACCAACATCGCGGTTCCAATTCTCGGCCCAGGTTCTGAAAGCCCGCAGATACTGACTTTTGATAATCTCGGCAAGTTGGCTGTGCAGGGGTACATTGACTGGAGTGCGAATCCACCGAATGGAAATGGAGGTCCGAAAGCGTATTATCGATGGTATGCTTGCCAGACTTATTACGCTGGTTATCAATATGAGACTCTGGCGTGGGGACTGGGACCAGGCAAGCCAGAGAATCCTACTTGCGTCGAGGTCAATGTAACGAGAGTGTTTGTTTGAAGCGAATGACGGTAGAGATTCTTGGACAGTCGTAAGAGCAAGCTGCATAGCATGGAAGAGCGATGTTTTAAAGTGCGCATAAGTAATGTCTCATGGCTGATGATATTAATTGATAATGAACTTTTGTAGAACAACGCATCTAATGAAGTTCCTGTCATACTCTAACAGTTTTGATGCATGTTCGTTCGTGGTGTCTGTTCCTCGGATGTGACATGCTAACGATGTGATGTTTGAGTAGATCCGCCGACTTGTATCTGGGGACAAGGGTGTTGAGTCGATGTTTCACAACGAGTACATAACTTTGGTATACTCAGATGCAGTACATGTTGATGTGAAATATAGCTTTCATTTTTCGTCCTTTTTGTCTTTGCTTGAGGTGCTCCTTTGGCTGAATATCTTCCTGGCTCCTCTAATTTATTCCTGGCCGTTTCTTACGTTTGTGAATGAAGCCTATGACAGTCAGAGAAGAAGCAGGAATAATTCCATGTTCTTCTGAACCTTATCTGCCAACCTTTGCCTATCTTACAGCCTTGCATAGTCCATCTACTGCTCACTCATAGATCGATCAGCAGCCCAGTAGGCGTAGTCCATGACCCCTTCGACTCTTTTGAGCTTTGGTTACAATCTTTTTGACCATCGAGCTTGCGTTTTTCCTCCTTTAGCTCAACCCAATTAGCTACTTCGAGGTCCATGTGATGCACATCGAGTCTGAATCTGCAGAATGATGATTTTCCTTGTGCACACGCCCTATTTTGGCAAATATGACCCATAAAGCAGTCTCCGCGACGGCATGCTCCCTTCTTCCTACACGGAATTTGCTTCAGCGTGTACTTAAGGCAATAAGATACGTCAGAGCTGATGGGCTTATGATCGTACCGACAAGGCTCGTTGTAGCAGGCACGAGCTAGGTGAAAATCACTGCATAGGTTCTTGATACTAACCCGAGCTTTATAGAGAGCCCATTGGGCGGCGGTTGGTGGGGTAATGTAGGTGTCGATGCGATGGCCAGCCCTATTAGCGGGAATGCTCTCTATCTTGCGTTGAGTAGGCAGTCGGGAGGTCAAAGTCAGGGAAGCATTCGGTGGAGTTTCCAATGCTATGGAGGTTTTCTCCAAGACATGGTTGGCGCGATTGTACTTGGTCTTAGTGTCTTTGCCATGGCAGCCTTCCTAGTATCATTGTCAGCCATTTATTTCTTTTCCCAAAAAGGTGGCTTCTAGGAAGCGCGGACAAGTACTTACATAAATAGTGGAACCACTTCCACCAAGAGTGTCAAAGACTTGCGAGAATGCTAGACCCTTAAACCCCAGGCCCGTGAGACTAGTATCCATGGCACCTCTCTGAATGAGCGTGATTTTCTCAGCGAACATGGAATGGGTCTGCAAGACGCGCACGTATTTCGTGCTGCCGCTTGCACCGAAGAGAACATGCTTGCATTGTGGGTCTTTGACATTAGATTTGAGGAGTTCTGGATGGTGATTAGTTCAATACACTGCATGCATTGCGGTCAAGAGGAACCTACCTATGATCTTCCTCTCAACCGCCTCCTGGCCAACAACGTCCACGAAGTCGAAGAAGACTTCTTCGTCAGAGAAGCCTGCCGCAAATGCACACAGATTGCGCAGAAAGTTGGGCTTTTTGAAGTACGAACTCTGGTACTCGTATTCATCTTCGACCTCGAGCGAAAGATTCTTCAAGTTGGCGTATACGCGAGCATTGATGTGGTATATGTGTTCTCCTAGACGAAGATCCGCGACGTATTTTGCGACGGCCTCCCGAAGTAACTTTGCCGTTTGAGTACCGCCGCTCTCTGTGCCTTGCATAAGGTTTCCCTTGAACTTATATTCTGGTCAGTTGTTGGCTGTAAGAACAAGCTTGCGCGACTGACCCTGTGACTGTGTGCATCGATGAGCACGGTGACATAGCCACCTATCCCTCCCTCGTTGATGGAGGCATTCTCAAGGGCCTTACTACCATTGCACCTACTCTTCAGCGTGTTATACTTTGCTAGTAGTTTGTCATAACTCTTCTGACTCTGCTTTAGAGCCTGCCGACAATTATTCGTCGCTATCTAGCTTTTTGTTAGCACTCCTCAAATATACGTCAAGACCCGTTGTAACTACCTCGAGCTCTTGCAGCGCGCGCGGCCCACTCAGAGGCGTATCCAAATCTACATCTACGTCCATTAGATTCTGCTCTTTGTCCATACTGATCCTCTGTATGCGACCGGGTGATATGAAGAAAAGTCAGGTGGGCGGTTGTGGAGGTAAATGAGGAGGGTATTACAAAGACGAGTGTTTGTAGGTAAAAGATGGAGGAGAGCTTTCGGACCCGGGTATTTGGGCCAAGTCAGCTTCACCTGGGAATTTGAAAGATGAACTTGTGTAAAGGCACATAGAAATCAGATTAGCAGTATTGAAACTACGCTTTACCTTCCAGAATGTCCAACGCGCTGCTATCGCTCAACAATATCCCACATCTCCTCTTCCTCACTCGCGATCATCTCCCACCCCTCTCCCTCTTCTGAGTACATGTCCACATCTTTAAGTAGTTCTTTCGTAGTTCTCCCGTCATTTCGGCCCTTCATGTACACAGTCAGCCACCCTTTCCCTATCATCTCTCCTCTTTCTCTTGCTCCGTCCTGGTTCTCTAACATATCCGCTGCGCTCTTAGCTACACTAGGGCAACTTGGTCTGTCTTTCTGCTGTAAAGCAATCTCGATATGTGCCTGTTCATTTTTTGATGTTTCGCCACATTCGTTATATACGGTCTGCTTAGGCTTAGAGACCTTCGGCGTCTCCAATTCGGCCACAACCCTAGAAGCACGTCTGTACCCACTCTTAGGAATATCTGCTCTTATCTCGCAGGGGCGCTCCTTGAAGCGGCTGGGCGGCGGGTATCTCGGTGCGTCCCAATTAATGGGTTTGGGCATCTTCAATGGCCCTCGATCGGTAGACCTAGCAGCTTTTACGGGTTTGGCAGCCGCAGCGGGCCTGTCGTCTCGCCAGGCCTGATCCAGCATCCGTGTTATATCCTTAATCTGCTGTGTCACATCATCGGCCTGCTGCACAAATGAGGCCAAAGTAGATGATGCACTCTTCGTCTTCGGCGCAGGCGGGACTGGCGGGTGCACTATCAGTGTTGTTTCTGTATGTGACTTCTGATAAGGGAATAGTTAGCAGGACTTCATAGCGCGTCATGTTTGGGGAGGCTGGTAGCCACGCGATGGGCAAATATGAAACCGTTAGACTTGCAAGAACTTGGTCTGCAAGAGACGCCCAGGCGCCGGAAATCTCATCTGCAACGGATGTAGGTGATAAGCTTACATCGCATGAGCAGCCGCGAGAATCGGAAATGGTTCGTTCAGCATCGTGCCCTCGGTCGCCGTTGGGATTAGCAAAGCCCAGGCAGGAAGTGCAGCCCATCTCGTAAATTAGTAGTGGCTCAAGTATCTTCGATGGTCTTTGTGGTTGTAGCCTAGATTTATAGACTTTGCGAAGGTGGGTGAAGTAATATGATCACAGGAGAGTCACGCGGGTCCTGCGGGAGACTTAGAGGCCACGAAGTATAAATGAGTACTGATATGCATCAAATACCGTTCGTTGAATTTCAAACGGAAGGTAAGGGTCCTCGTGGGTCCAATACATTGAAATCTCTTACACGTTATTCGTTCGTGCTGGAGCAACCTATGATGGCTCACGCATTACGCAACTGAGGTTCTACTTTCGACCAGTTCAGCGCCCGTGAGCCGTGAAATTAGAAACTGTCCATTTTGGTGGCTTGAAACTGGTGTCTGCCTGCAGTTATTGAAACCTTGGGTACCACGGTAAGCACGAGAAATAGGAGCTTGGTACACCAACTTCGGTATGAATTACTCGCACACTAGTAGCTGCGAGGAAGATCAAGAGCTTTCTCGGCGATGTAGTTCATAATCATCTCCTGTAGTAAGTTAGCAATCATTTCCTCTTGCGAAGCACATCATGGGCTTGAAACTTACCCGACTGATTGGCGCTATCCGCGGTACAAAGACCTCCCTCATGTATCTCTCCACGTGATACTCTTGCGCATATCCCATACCACCGTGTGTGAGGACCTACTAAGCGTTAATATCGACAATGTGCGCCTGGCATATATGATCGCTTACGGCTCTTTCGCATGCAGTAAACGCTGCCTCAGCCGCTAAATATTTCGCACTGTTACACGCCACACCCACCGCATGCTGTGTGATACTCTCATCCTTCTTACTGTTATCATATAGTCTTGCAGCATGGTACGTGGCCAATTTAGCTGCTTCGAGATGCATATATGCGGAAGCGAGAGGATGCTGAATGCCCTGGTTCATGCCGATCGGGCGACCGAAGACGATGCGCTCTTTTGCGTAGGCGGTGGCGCGTTTCAAGGCAACATAGCCTAGGCCGAGGGCTTCGCCGGCGAGGAGACAGCGTTCGGCGTTCATGCCGTGTAGGACCTGTGATATCAGCCAAGATTTATTCCGGATTAGTGGCGCAACGACTTACAATCTTGAATCCCTGTCCTTCCTTTCCAATTAGGCTATCTGCCGGGACGCGAAAGTTGTCGAAGAAGACTTCATTCGCGTCAATGGCTCGGCCGCCCATTTTCTTGATCTTCTTTAGCTCTAGGCCGGGTGCTGATTTATCGAGATCGACGAAGAAGAGGGAGAGGCCTTCTGAGGGTTTCTGGACATCTTCTAAAGCTGTTGTACGAGCTAGTAAAACCATTTTGGTTGCCACTTGTGCGGATGAGATCCATCTACATGCCTGAGTGATAGTAAGACTGATGCGGAGGTGACATACATTTTCTGACCGGAAATGAGGTAGCTGTCGCCGTCCTTCTTTGCGACAGTCCGCAGTTTGAGTGTTTCGAGGCCGGTGTTTGGTTCGGTCACGCCAAAGCAGGTTCTCGTCTTACCACTGATCAAATCGGGGAGCATACGCTGCCGTTGCTCGGGTGTAGCAAATCTTGCGACAGGCTGCGTTGCGTAAACATTGGCGTGGATTGACTGCGCTCCAGCAATACCGGCTCCGCTCCTTCTGTGTATCAGCGACGTTCTTCTGTCCGATTACTTACATTTCATACTCAGCGATAGTATGTAGCATCATTGTGGCCTCTGAAATGCCAAGACCAGCACCTCCGAGCTCTTCTGGTAAGGCGATGCCTATCCACCCATCTTTTGCTAAGTCTCTATGCAACTCATGCGGATACTCTCCTGTGTTGTCATGTTCTGCCCAATACTCCTAGTCATTGTTAGTTGAAGTCTGCCTGTAAGGAGCCCAAGGCGTATTACGTCAGGGTAGTTGGCACAAATCTTCGAGACAGCGTCCCGCACATCTAGTTGCGCCTCGGTGAAGCCGGACATCTCCATGATCCTGTGAGGCGAAGAGACGGAAAGGCACCTTGAGCCTCGGTTATGTGACAATGGACCGAATCTGAGTGTGGAGGCTGCATGACGTCGTAAATGTGAGAAGACATGGGATGTTGAGAAGGCTTTTGAGGCCATGATGCATTTGAGATATGGTAAGGATATCTATCGATAATACAAGATAACGAAGGAAGAACAAAGGCTAGCAGGCGGCCAGTGTTGAACGGATATAGGCGATCCTTGGTGGACCCATCATGGGCAAGTCGGCTACATGGTCTCAGCCGCGTCGTGACCTGTATAGACCTTCTTCTGGACAAGGTAAATGCAGCTAGATGATTGGGGGTTCAAAATGTTCACACACTTGTACAGCTTGGATCCATAATAGATGACCCCATCTGAAGTGGGTGTGTTCGGCTTGGGACACCATGTCAGTACGGGAGCTATTGCTGCAATAATCGGGGATTTGCTTGGCAGGTGGTCAAAGCGGCCCACTCCAATGTTTGGATTCGTGCCGCGTCACAACACACAATCTCCAACACTCCAACACCGCTGCGACACCCCGACCAGAGCACTCCCCGCTTTATGCGCAGCTACCCACTTGCAGAAACACATTCGAAGCGCCATGTATAGTTAGCCTAGGCCGTTCCGTGCTCTCTCATCTAGATCGCGACGCGTCGCCCGCGACGCGCTTTCAACATTCACCTCTACACATCAACCATGGCTGCACGCACCAAGACCCCTGCCGTTGGCTCTTCCGGATGGATCCTTGAAGAGCGCCATCAATCAAACGATCTCGTCTCCCAGGAGCTGGAAGATTTCGGCTTCTCTGTGCGCAATGAGCTGGAATGGCTCAACGAGCACATGTCCGACATATTCGCCAACGATGGACAGTATGTCGCGCCTGTTGCGTTCCAGCGCGTTCTAGACTGACATTGTTGACAGACATAATCTCGAGGTGTTTAAAACGCCCGGCAAGCTGCGCGGGAAGACGCCTCACACCGCGCGCAAGAAGAATCCGGCCGAGCCCCGTCAGGTATGATTCTCCCTTACCCTTTCGTCCCACGTTCTAACAGTAAGCAGCCTCTCGCCAACATATTGTCCGCCAATGGACAGAAGCGGCCCAGCCCTGCTGAACAGAGCTTGAAGAACAATCTACAAAAGTCCGCAAAGGCGCGATTTCACATTGCAGAAGACACGGAGAACACGGTCCCCGTAGAGTCGCCCGTCGCAAAGACCCCAATCGCGCGACAGCTGTTTACCAAGTCTGTGGGTACTGGCAAAGAGAATGTCGAAAGCAGGCTCCAAGCCGACATGTTCGATGAGCGCTCAACTCTCCACACCGCCGCGCCATGGAGCCCAGTCCACTCTACTCAAGACACAGTCATGAGCTCACAGGACGATGACGTCTTCTCTCCGCCACAAACCCAATCTACGCAACCCACACAAGCGACCCAGTCTTTCAGGCGCTCAATAAGCGAGCAGGAGGATGAGCGACGCGACACAGGCGACAGCTTCGTCTCAGCAAAAGAAGCATTTGCAAGCAAAAATACCTCAAAGGACAATCTACGCGAGAAGCGCGACGACGCCATGGATCTCGATGACAGGGCAGATCTGTCGCGATCTGATACGCAGGACACTATGATCCGCCACGAGCTCAGCTCCGCTGGCGAGGATGACGATGAAGATATGCAAGATATTCCTGACTTTCCCCAGCCACCCCGCGTTATCTCAGAGCAATACAGTATTTCAGCTGAAACCCACGACGCACTCGACACAGCAAATCACCGAGCTCTTGCACCAGAGCCCAAGAACCTCTTCGCCCCAGATCACTCCACGACCCCCGCTGGTCCTCCTCCGGCTTCTTTCCAAGACGCTGCGCATGACGACACTGTTGTCCACCATGATATCGATGACCAGATGGATATCGACGATGATGTACGCTCGCCCTCAGATGGGTCAAGCCCTGTAAAGCCGCTAGTTAGGAAAAGCAGCCTTACGTTTGCTTCCCTCCCTGCGCGTGAACCGTTACTCGCAAAGAAGAGCATGGGCAATCGCGTTTCCAGGACAAGTCACGTCGACCCGAGCAAGGCTCGTAGCAGCCAGATGGGCAGGTTCACAGGAGGTAAGAGCTTAGGAGGTTCCCAAGTCGTGCAGCCCGTGGAAGCACACCACGATGAGGATGTGGACGTCGATATGGACCGTCCAGAACTCCAAAGAGAGGAATCAGAAACGACCAAGATCCACAATAAGACCTCTACTCAGCGCCTCTTCGAACGCATAAATATGCTCAAGCAGCAAAATGAAGCACCCAAGCGTGTCAGCCAGAATGTTCTATCATCACAACCTGCTCAACCTCAGAGCTTCTCTTCCACACAGCCCAAGGACGATGTCCCGCACATTCAGTCATCACAACCATCGTATCCGAACCTACCTTCGTCTGAAGCCACGGGAGACGATGATGACGACGATTGGATCTCTCCGGTCCGAACTGCAGCAGTTGCTCCCAAGATTTCTAGACCTGCTTTCAGTAAAAGCCATTCTGCAACGACGCAATCGTCACCACCTAAAGCTATGCCTTCAAAGCTGACTTCAGTATCAAATCCCGATCTATCAATAGTGGTAGAGTCTACCACTCCGGTCGGTTCTCCAACTAGTAAGAAATACATGGATGGCCCCCTCAGCGCATCCAAATCTAAACTATACTCCGCATTCCGCGCAGCAAAAGAAAAGCTCATTGGATCAAGTGCCACTAGTGCTCAAGCCAAGCTTGACGCGCTTCACCAAAGTCCAGCAAGACAGCACGCACAGGATTCGTCAGACGACATCTTCAGCAGCCCAAAGCGGACAGAGAAGCCAGGCTCTATCTTTTCTCATTTACGCTCGCCATCCAAAGAATCAAAGAAGTCTGCAAAGGGTGCCACAATGCCTAGCAGTCCTACAAAGGAAAGCCGACGAACCCGTAGCTCGACTGAGCGCGAGAAACATAAAGAGAAGGAAACCCGAGAGAGAGAGACGAAAGACGCCAAGCAGCAGCGCGCTGAAGCCAAACTCAGGGAAATGCGCGAAAAAGAGCAGTTAAAGGCTGCTGCGCACCACCACAAGAGCAAGCATGCCGGAGCAAAGACGCCATCCGCAACGTCATCTCAATCAAGCCTTAGGCAACCTAACGTTGCCACGGCGGCCACCAAAACACCAGTTCAAGCAGCGCCACAGCAGCAGCCACTTTCTCGACCGGCTATCACCCGAGTCAATACGGCTTCTTCAAGAGAAGATATCGATTCTGCCGATGAGATGCCGCCCCCGCCCCCGCCGAAGAGCCAACTACCTACGACGAAGACTACTAAAGCGGCTCTTCGAGAGCCCAGGAAGCTCGCCAAACCATCGAGCAAAGATGCGCTGCCCAAGGCAAAGGCGCCCCAGAAGATCATGGTCAATCTCAATAGCACTAGATATGGTCAAGCACCCCCTACGGCTTCTCGCCCTACCCCAGCTACAACAAGCAAGCCTCTTCCTATTGCTCCTCAAGGATTCTCCAAATCCACTGCTTCGGCACCAAAGGCAGCCCCTGCAAGACCAGCCTCGGCCTTATCCACCAAATCAGGACCAGCACCTAGGGCAGCCCCGCCTACTACCAAACCCGCCGCTCCTCGAGTTGCCCGCCCGCAACCACAAGCTATCGAAAAGCCGAAAGCTCCAGCACCGCAACCTCGAGCTGACCTCGGCGCCGCTCGACCTGTGTCACGTATGCAAACGGTCCAAGATGCCAACCGCATCAACGTTCCCCCGGTCAACCCGGCTAAGCCTCCTAAGCGGCCGTTCCAGGGCGAGAATGACGAGACGCTCCATCGCCCCGCTAAGCGCCCTTCACAGCAAGCGAAGATGAACCCAATGACTCCTGCTCACGCGCAGTTCGCAAAGGGCAAAATTCCCTTCGCAGAGCCTGCCCATGCACCGCAGCCTCAGATCCAATACCCGAACGGCGACGACATCAAGCTCCCGGAGATCATGACTGACTCCGAAGACGAAGACTCCGAAAACGAGTTCGAACAACCTAGCTGGGTCAACACACCCAACCTCCGCGAGATGCTCTCTAACCAACAACTCATGGACCCGGAAACGATCTTCGGTCCCATTGCGCCTCTTGAGATGGAGAAGGTATTCCCGAACAAGGAGCGACACAAACGTTTCCGTGAGCGCACTAGCAGCGCTTATTGGGCCAATGATCAAGTTACGGAGGAGGAGAGGCGGAAGGAGCGTGAGGCGAGGGAGAGGCTCGTTAAGGAGGGTGCTTGGACGTATAATCCATCTCCACGTCCCACCGCCGGCCCATCCCGTTGAGGAGGTCAATCGTATATTGGTTCCACGGTACATGACTGATGTTGATGGCATGTGTAACACGATCCTGATGACCAGTGGCTTTAATCGTTCTGATGGCCTTTGAGGCTACATTGCGTTTGTTTTTAACGGCGTTTTTGGGGTAGCATCGACCAAAATGGTCGCTATGATGGCGCTTGAGCGGTACTTGAGTTTGTTTCCTCTTCCTTGCATAGGTATTGTCAATAAAGACGATGAATGTTCATGATAGGATCCTTGTTTGTGATGATAGACATTCTAAAATGTGTACCAAGTCCTTCCATCGGCCCGAGCCGACCGTCTCAAGAAGCGGTAACAGTCATTAACCTATAATCAATCTCAATTGCGATACTAAAGCTCACAAGGTCGTGTACTTCTCCAAGCCCTCACTTCCGTTTGATCAGTTATAAATCACGGACTTTTTAGCAACCCTATTTTTTCCCTTAAACTCTAGGGACGTCGTAATACACTCTGCTCTACTTTGAAGAAAGGTTTCAAGTTTAAATCGCTCTGTGACTGTTGTTTGAGCATATTATAAACTGAACTAGCATGTTTACTGTCTCTACATCTTTATTGTGAATGCACATCGTAGTTGACCGTGTCTTTGCCAACACCAGTAAATAATCACTTTGACTCGCCATTATTAGAGGAAAGGGGGTGGGGTGTTCTACAAACCAGTTTGCCAGTTGTTGCTTGCGGGCTTTTATCAAGTGCAAGTGTACATTTTGAACAAGTTTTCCTTACGTTAGGTTTGCTAGTCTTGTAGTTTTGTAAATTTATCATTGGTGCGTTTTTGGGGATGCTGAAAGATGGGCCTGGTGTGAGTGAGCAAGTAAACAAGTGCGTACCTTCTAGGGTAGTTTGTTTGGTGCATAGCAGCTAACAAACAGACAGAGATGGAGATTTAGTAGATTTTAGGCTTGTGGATTTTTGTGTCGGCGAAAGGTGTTTGGTTTTGTCTTCCTGCAGGCTGATAGCAAGCATCCACTTATATCACACCAGTATATGAGTGACCTAGCTATGCTCTCTTGCTCGGAATCGTACTTGTTCTGTTTTTGTCTGATATATAGTCTCTAGTGGTGTATTTGTACAATACTTTTAGTATTAGCAGTACGACGAAGACACAGAAGATACTATGTTACATTTTTCTTCATTTACGCACACGCACATCTCCCTACCTCACTCACATACTTCGCAATTCACCCGCTCCGATGATTATAGTCTTTCCATCTGATTCCCTATACTTCTTATAAACTTTCCTTGCCTTGGTGCGCCAGTGTGAAACCAAGACCTTTCACTGTCGGTCCAACCCATCGCCCACGCAACCACGACCCCTCCTTGCACTCCCTCTTCCCAAGGGAAAGACGCCAAGCCTACCGTCACCAACGTGCAGGCATCATAAGCCAAGACCACAACCGCGATGCTGATGGGGCATAATATCTCTCCCAGTCTGGGGGAAGAGTTCCATATCTGCCTTCAGAATCTAGGACGACCTCCAGTACAGTTGAAGATTTCGATATCCCCCTTATTTCCAATCATCTCGAAAACATCACCGCAACGATGTCGATCTTCCTGACCATCCTCGCGGTCTTCCTCGCCACTATCATTGGCATGCCCAACCCCCTCGTCAAGGCGACAAACCTTGTTTTGACGGTAATAACTATTATCCTGGTTATTGTCATCTTTCAAGTTGCATATCTCCAAGTCCTCGCTGAAAGATGGGGATTAATACTCGGACAGCAACATGAAGACACGACGCCTGGAGAGAAGCGAAGTCCGCCAAACCACGCCGTCCTTCGCCTTCGTCATCGCCGTAAATGCGAGCAGTTCGTGTTGTTCCCATGTGTGGACCGCAGCAGGATCTTCTGGGACTTCAACACTGTGCTGCGACAGGCCGTCGTGGGCTCTTACTATTTCCGAGCCTGGATGACGATGCGTCGCGCAGAGGTTCAGCACACTCGATCAAGGGCACCAATACAATCGATGGTCGTGTTGTTGCCTCAGGTGCTGGCACTGTTGAACAATGCGAGGCCCGGCTTTTATGTCCCTCGACCCATCGCCACAAAGATCAATTTGCAGACGCCATCTTTATTCCCCCAAGCGACTGATAATTGCCACATGATGTCGCTGGTGGTTTCGAAGATGGTATGTTCTGATCTCTCGGCCTGATCTTACATTGTTAAATGCTAACAGTGTTTATAGATCACCACCTTGTCGATTGCCGCGCCATCTCCATCTCCAGATGAGACACGCTTAGTTCTCTCTGGGACCCCCAGCACTGAAGAGCAGTGTGCTGCATATCATGCCACTGACATCGATCCAATTGACCGAAGTGGTCCTGAAGCAGATGCTGTAGACGAGACTTCCGCGGCTGAGAAGCCCAAGACTGCTACAGGTTAGTCTGCCACGGTTCATGAGAATAGTGGGCAGATACTTACATTGTGTACAGCTTCTGCTGACCCAGCCCCTACCTCGGCCACCAAGCCGGAAACTTCCAGTACTTCTAAGAAGTCTGGAAAGTCCACCACTGGTGGCACATCTTCAAGACCCGGCACATCTTCAACGCCTAACGCTACCGGAGAAGGAGCAGCCCATCGCTTCTGGACGTCACTCGGACCAGTAGACAAAGCCTACTACTCATACTGGCTAAAGGTCTACAACACCTCCCAAGGCGCGTACAACGCCCACAAGACAACATGGGATGAGTACGTCGCTGCATACCCCTTCGGCAACCAACATTTGGGCCGAAAATATGCAACATGGGAGCTATGTGTGCCAGCCTTCACAGTAGCCGAAGGATTCCTACCGGGTATGTACGGCGTTCTCCACCATTGGAACGCGTACAAGGAGTTCAAGGCCGTCGAGTCGGCTCTCAAGCAATGCGAGCAGGTGATCAAGACGTGCATCGTGCCTGAGATCAAGAGCATGCTCAAGTGGGACCAGCAGAAAGAAGCTCAAAAGATTGAGCGAGATGCAAAAGCAGAGCGCGTCATCCTGATCGTCGAAGAAGATGAGGATGCTCCGAATGGTGCTGCGATCAGAAAGACCAGCACCAATATCCTTCAACATCCCGGTTTAGAGTCACATGGTACTCACAAACTCGAGGACTCGATCGCATACTTCCTCCCGAGCTTGATGCCTCATTGGCATATGGAGGGTGATGCCCTCGATCCCACGCTCGTGAGCGCCGCCCGTTCCCTGGGTGTGCGCCGTCCTCGACTCACGCCTGCGGCGGAGTTGAACCGTGTCCAAAAGCTCTTTGAGAACCCGTATGGAGACGAGTTCGAGCTCTTGAAGACGATGACCTTTGAGGAGGTCTTGCTATACTGCGGCCGACAAACAGAGCCGATAGAGGAGGACGAACGTCCTGAAGACACAATGTCTCAGGACGAAGAAGATGAGGACGAAGACGAGGAGGATGAGACTCCCGACGGCATGCACGTTGATTGGCAAGCAATCGACGAAATGCACGGAGAGAAGCGAAAGTTGCCGAAGAAGGCAGGCGACAGCTTCCTCCAGTATGTCGCACTGAAGAAGCGTACGCGCTTCAACCTCATGCTTCCTGCCCGTCCTGTTGGAAAGATTGACCATCCCGGGTATGCTCCTCTCGTGTCGGATGAAGCGACCACATCCATTTCCCTCGCCAACATTTATAAATGGATCTTCGCACCGGGTGCGACGTTCAACTGGGACCGAACCATGGTCGATGTACCTGTAGAAGCATCAATGTCTGCAGATACTGAGGCTATTACCTCAGTCGCTGGCCCGGACACCGTCGACGAAATGGATACGACTCCATGGGAACTCCCCGTAGAGGACATGCCTGACCTTTTGGAGTTCACTCCCAGCCCGCCACCTAAGTCAAGGAAGCGCAAGTCCATCGACGAAGGCTTGGAGAAGATTGAAGCAGTCGACACTCGCGACAACAAGCGATTGCGCAGGAGGAAAAAGCGCAAGTCCTTTTTTGGAGATGCGAACGAGAGCGACCACGAGAGCAATCCGCGGAAGCGTAAGTCCTGCGGCGAAGAAACGGAAGCAGTCGACACGCGAGACAACAAGCGTGTCAAATTGACTCCATAGAGCAAGGTCAGAGGCAAGGACAAGCGCTTTGTCCGGGGCAAGATGTCGCTTCCTTCCCGCTGGCGCACGAGGAACGCAGCGCCCCAGCAAGAAGCTCTGTCCTGAGGGGTCAGACACTGCTCGGCTTCAGTATCCTAGCAAAGCTACCATCGCCATTGAAACTTCGCTCAATCAAACCAACACACGCCGCCATCACTAGGCCAAGGAGGGAAACGTGAAGAAGGGCAAGGACACGAAGGAAAGGAAAATGAAGAAGGAACGATGAAGGGAGCTTGAGAAGGGAGGGAATCGGCAAGGCACAAGGAAAGGAAGGACCTATGCTTGCAAGATTTGCATTACTTATACATTACTTTTACTCTGCAACAGTTGTGGAGAAATTACAAAGAACTTCGCAAGACTCGGTTGTGCAGACTTTTGTGGCTGGTGATGTTGTGATGTTGTGCTTCATCGGGTCGAGGTGTCATGACTAATGTTAGATGACGTAATGGGAGCTTATGAGCCATGACGGTGTTGCAGAGGAAGGGTACGACGAGCAGTATTGTAGTGTTCCATGGTATCATATTAGCTATGGTATTCCTACAGGCGCTAAAGATCATTGCAAAAACGCCATAAGCCATATCTGATGTATGCGGGTATTCCCATTCCAATCCCATCCAATCCCATCCAGCATCATGGCAACCAGCACGATGTATCATCCATCATCCAGATCGTACAAGTTCCCAAATTTCATCGTCGTGAGAAGTATCCGCGTTGTTCCGGACGCGTTTACACGTCGCTGCAGTCCGATCGCGTGTTCCACGACGAATCCGAGTACACATTACAGGCATCCTAGACCTGACTCATGGAAGGACCACCGCGGCGCATACCGCGTAGGTTGGCACCGGAGCCGCGCCCGCTCATAAAGGAGAAGACGAGCGACGCGACGAAAGCGGCCCATCCGAACCATAAGAAGACGGTTGTGGCCTGAGCTTGACGGCAGTTCTTCTCGGTGTTGTGCGAGCTGTTCGTGACCTTGTTGGTAATAGTGTATGCCTGCAACTTGTTAGTACCACTTGAACGAAAACTAGCGAGACAATTGCATGACGTACGCTATTGGAGCAGCTGTGTGCGCCGAGATATGCGGGCATCGCAACGGCAGCGCAGAAGCCGAAGAGAACGCTGAGGCTGTCCATGGCGATGTCCACAACGGGGATGCTGAACTTCTCGATGAAAGAGGTAGGCAGGAAGTACAGCAGGGTGACTAGCCACCAGAGGCCGACGAAGAAAGAGTAGTTGACAATCGAAGTCGTGCCGTTTGTTGCGCGATGAATGTTGTTACCCATCAACGCGGTGACAATGACGGCGCAGAGCAACTTGCATTACTGTTAGCGACGCGTTTCGCACCGTGAGTGATGGGATGGATGCATACCTGCCAGCCGCGAAGGCCCATGGACAATGCTCGTGAAACCATTTTGACGGTAGTATGCGATTGTGTAGCGTGTTGTAGTGGGAGTGATGCGGGTATGCAATGGACAAAGACTCGAGGCTATCAAAGCGTCAGAATGCGACAGACGAAGGATGCGATGATGAGGGGAAGATTTTCAGGGCAAATGCAAAGAGGCGAGGCTTGGTGAATGATCTGCTCCGAGGGAGCTTCTGTAGCAAGTCAGCGGGAGGTAGCGGCATCGGCAGCGTCATGGCAGCGCGCCTACGTCACAGGACGCGCCCAGGTGAAATCGTCCCGCCAGCTGTGCGCCGACTGTTCCGGATTGGGCACACTTACAACGTGAGCCTGGCGTCGATCGCTTTGTTTAGCTTTTGCGATATGGTAGTAGTGGTAAGAGACTTTGCGAAGAATGTAGGAACGACTTCAGAGCGAGCAGCCGTGTTTCTATTGATTTCAACTGATAAAGGCTGTGAACATGGTTGCTCCGCCGTCGTGCTCGTTACTGTGGCAGCGATGATGCGGCCCACGCAGGGATCAACGTCCTCCCCCCCAAGACGCCCACCACAACCCCTTCGATCACCCTACCGGTTCGCCACATTTCAGACCAGACTAACTTATTTCCCCGGCCGAGCTACTGCAGTCAACGACGTAGAACGCACGCGCATGACACACCCATTACCCTCCCGGAACATCGGCACCATAGGGACGTCCTTCTTGAGGACTCGGAAAAAGCGTCTTCCCGAGGCAAGACGTGGTGGTGTCATGAAGAAAAGCGTGCCAGATCGACGTGATCGTCATGGTTTGCGCCCAAATGAGGCCTGTTGCTGGGCTGGGTGAGGTGAGGTGTTCCGTTGCGGTTTGCATATTAAGCTCGAGGGGTTGCGTATTAAGTTCGAGGGCCACTGGCCAGTCAAGCTGCTGGGAGAGGGTGTCACGGCAACCACCACGGAAACAGCGCTTGTGTCAAGAGTTCTGGGCTTGGGACACGATCTCAAGCTGTACAAAGGACAGCCCTGAGTCAACTTGTAAGGATGGCGTAATCTTGAATGAACTGTTTTGACTGTCAAGTTCGCAGAACTTTGTTCATGTAGTAAAAGTACAAATGAGCATTCTCTTTCGAGGTCAGTCTCTTGTTTGTGATAATAACTCATAACAAAGTAACTTCGTATTCGACAAAAGGTTTTCTCATGGCGAAGCTCGAAGAGTCGTAAAATTAACCGTCTGAAGAATAGATTTGTTCAATTCATAGTAAACAAATCTAGGCTTTCTTGTTATGGCAGATGCATTGTAAGCTTGCCCTTGTCCTATACTATCGCCCTTCTACCAATCAAAAAAAGGTCCTTTGAGAACCCTGGTATCGTACCAGGAAGTAAACATCACTTCAATGCCACTAAAACACATGATTCATAAAGATAGATCCAATTGAAACTACACTACACTCATCCATTCCTACTAATATGTTCAGCCCGTATCTGTATTGCAAAGACAAGAATCTCAGTCTAGGCGACTTTTAAAGGCGGCTCGTCACTCAATCCATCGCCACCGAAGCAGGAGGATATCCTAACAATCAATCTTCGACCTGTCTGACAACTGACGAGCAGTCTGTCAACACCCTCCCATACCATTGACTCGGCTTTGGGAAGGTGGGTGAGGGTCGGTCAGCTATCTACTCGAGGCTTGCAAGTCATGACTATTTACAAGAGTCCTTTGGATGTCACATAGGCTGAAGGTGTGAGTAGACTAGTTGTGGTGATGAATTGGCAGCTTTCACGGCAGTACGGTGACCTGCTCCTACGACGAGGCTGAAACAACGGAGCGCGACATCCATGGTATACGTTTCGAGCACGTCTTGTAGAGGCCGTCATGAAGGTAGCCTGCTACAGAGTAGCCCTCATTCGGTAGATTTGGACTAGCAAGGAAGACTTATATGGCTCCAAGTCGCGTTGCTCTGAATAAAGAGTTCAGTTCCTCAGACTTGAGATGCACGTCTGACGCCCAAGGGATGCAGAATTGCTTGCGACCGAGTATCTAGGCTTGTACCAAGTACGTACCATTTAGAACTGCAATTAATCAGTATGCTCAGCCTCCACGCGTTCTATCATAACAACCATCGTGACCAGCGCGTTTTGTACCTTGTAGATGGATGCATGTCATGATGGCCTCTATCGGGCTTTTCTAGTCTTAGGTTGTGAATCAATGCCTCGAGATCAGTCCGCCTCGCCTTGCGATCTTGCTTACGCTGTGAGCCCCTCCTAAACGCGGCTTGGCTGTTGTATACACCCAAGTTCTGCAGAGACGCTTATGGCTCTTGCGAGGGGATAATGTGGATTTGTGGTACAGGCTGTTACTGCCACCTGCGGGGTGTTTGCGCCTTGGTCGGGGTTGCGTACAGCTTTCCCGTGGAGGAGCGTGATTGCCGCTGACACTCGAGTCCATCCTTCGGCCTTGCGACCTCGACAAGGAGACAAGGAGGCCCGAGGAAGCTTCGTAGAGTGCTGAGCGCTGGTAGTTGTAGAGCCCTGGTTCGCATTGCTCCAATGTGACGCTGCAGTTGTATTTGTCATGATATGAGCTCGAAGGGAGTATCTGCTAGACAGCGCGGGGCGTTCGAGTCTGCGGCGGACATGTTGTGCATGCGATGGATGCGATCAAAGCTCGGCGTAACTCCAGATGTAGGGGATGCTGTGAGGCGAATGGGTACGCGGGTTCTTGGAGGCTAGCTGTCGTAATCGAAGCGGTGCTAGAGGGGCGTCTTGAGTGTTTGGCGTCTGGGTGATGCTGGGGGTCATGTGGGGCGAAGTAATGGCGGAAAATCGAGGGGAAGGCCGAAAGGTGCAGAAGAAGGAGAGCCTGGCCAGGAAGACAGCTCAGTAGGGTGCATCTGGGAGGCACAGAGCTTGTCATTACCTCCACAGTAGTCTGTTTGCGGGTGTGAATGTCGATGGCAGTCGTCTAGGCCCCCAGGTGTGAGCTATGGCCGGCCAGACTTTCCTTCCTGGCAACCAAATTACCTGCATCACCAAGCAGACAACCCCTGAACATCACCTGTCTACATCTTCATCCAAGGTAAAGGCAGGCCTTAGTTGCCCCTCTTCCCCTGACAACATTACCTGTCGCCAAGCTCACGGCTGCTGTTGGCTATGGTCGCCCCCCAAGCACACCAGCGTGTTGTTGCCTCGAGCTCCAACGACCTCCCAATGGGCTTGCGCGCGCGAGTATCACACCCCGCAATACACCCGCAACAAATATCCTAGGAGAGTTTCTTATACCACTCTACCACCGGCGACCATCCTTCTCTTTTTGAATCCTTGCCCGTAGGTGTGTGTGGTTCTGGCTGACCACCTCGAGGACAGGGCGCGAAACGCACAACCGCAGCAACCAACAACACCCCCTCCTCACATCTCGCCGGAGTCAACAACCCATTCTAGACGGACGGACTTAGCTATCCTTCATAGAGGAACCCCCCTCCCCGCTTACGATCGAGATGAGCATCACGATGCGGAGACTCAACAAAGGCCTCGGCGAATTGCGCAGGCGGCGGCACACCAAGCACACCGGACCGGCCTATACTATTGTGGGACAACTCTTATGCATCAGAGAGTATCGCGTCGACAGGGAGACAAGCCATAACAACGGCAGAGAGCTAGCTTAGCCGTACGTTGCGAACCACAGCCGGTGGCCCTGCATATCAGACCCGCTCGTTCATCGGTAACGTGAGCACGGCTTCGCAAAATGATGAATTGGTCCGTAGTAAACCAACATACAAACTGCAGACATGTTTTTTGGAATACACAATGAGCCGGCGAGCTCACTGCTGGCTCTTCATCCTCCAACTTCGTTGTCTGGGCAATGGAATGCGGATGGCTTCAAAGCAACATATGAAGATCTTTTCTTGTCAACAGGACAGTCGTATGATGCGTTTCTTGCACGGGAGATTAGCGGCAGCGATGGCCACCCGAGCGTGCACATCGCTAACTGAAGATCCCGAGAGCTTGGCCGTTCAAATTAACGTTAATGCTATGCAGGAAAATGCGGGGTTGACGAGCATTCCTCGCAGTTCTGGGCCTGACAATCTGCACAACCGAGAAGCTGATCCTTTCCAGCAGCATGTCGTGCTCGTGTGATAGGCACCAACACAAGACGCATTGTAGCACCCTAGGGAATGCAGACGGGGAACACCTCGCGAACCATGTAGGAGGCTTGCGCAGTATCGTCCGCATTTAGCTTCAGGGACGGCTTTGCAATCGAATTGGTATAGTTGTAACAACGACTAGTCCATTGGCGAATGGGGCGACTCGAGGATGTAGGATCTTTGCATCGAGCGGGGCAAGCCGCTGCTGCAGCATCCAGCAGCTAAGAGCTTGACGTCCTGTGTGAGGTGATCCAAGGGGCGCGTGATCCCCTCCAGGGCTGAACTGACGGGCGTACTGCTCAAGGCCTATTTGCTACGGACATAGCAGGCCTGGGATCCGATTGAGGGCGCTTGAAGCGAAGCAGAATGGCGTGCAGCAAGCATAAAGCCCTGAAAGAGATGGGGTGTCATTCGACGGGCCCAACCGAGTCCAGACGGAAGAAATGAGGGGTTCAGTCAATAACCGGCCCTAGAAGGCGACCCCGGCTCATCGCAGATCGGCAGCTGAACAGGGAGACATCGATGGAAATTTGTTGAGGTTGATGGAAAACCGTGTGGTGAAGGATGGTTACGAGAGGTTTGACGGGAACTGATGATTCGATGGCACCGGCCCTGTCCCGCGGGCTCAGCAATTTGCAGGTGTTCGCCTTATGCATGCACGGCTAGCCACAGTTGGTCAAGCTGTCTCCGCATTTTACTGCGCAGACCACCCAGAGCCCCTGATCCTTGGCCAGCCGTGTGAGCTGCAGAAGCCTCAAAGGCGTTGGATGTCTGCGTGTTTCTGGCTTCCGTCTGATCCTCTGTAATGAGTGTCTTGCCTCGAGATCCTCCTCCTGTCCAGCTGGCAGCCAACCATCGACTGCCTTTCGGATCGCCATAAGCTGGTCGCGCTCCTTTCGTCGTTGCCAGTTCATCCCCTGATCTAACAACGCGTGCGGAGCTGCCTAGTGTGACCTGCGTCGACTGTCTCCAGCGTTTCGAACCTGCGCCAAGGGCATACCCTCCAGCTAGCAGTCTGGTTATCGTGGACGTCCACCTTTTCGTTCATATCCTTTTCCTCTGTCGCTCGGGACACGGGGCGACAATGTGCTCGCTCTAGTAGTCGCGTGTTCTTCCTCCGAACACTGACCCTCGATCTATCGGGACAGCCTTGGGCATTTAGAGCGTGGCGCTTTCCCCACTCTTAGGTTTAGGAGCGCTCCAGCTGATCACCGACCTGTGTAATCTTATGCGAAGACCGATGCCATAGTGTGTCGTGTTCTCGTTCGACATTCTCCGCAAGAAAGACTAGGGATAGACTGGTTCAAGAATTTGGCGCTTGGTTTGCGTTTTTGAGGTATGTTGTCGTCGAATCGGATCGAGTTTGCCAACGCGGCATCGCATCGCTTGGGCTTACTCCGTTGCCAGTTACTTTCCGAATCGATTTGTTCTGCTAGAAAAATACCGCTGTCATTGTGGAATAGAGCTTGCCTGGTATGTTTCCCCCCCGCTTCAACCTCTCTGCGTCGTTGAGCTTGCCGCGACTCTGGGCGGCGGAATCCAACAGACGCTCTTTTGTCTCGCGTCGTAGGAGGCCGCAGGTGTATGGAAGGACATGGCGCTGACCGAGATCGATAGGATACACCGCTTGTCGTATTGATAGATTCCTTTCAAGCCTCGGTACCTGGGTCGTCGGCTTGATTCTCGATAGACATTTACCCTATTATTCAGGTAAGCAGGGACGGCCTTTCTTTCTCACCATCGCTACAGTCCGTTTCTGAATTCCCTTCTCGTCTCTACCGCTTTTCTGGATCGCTTTCGCTGTGTAAGGGGGTGTTTTGGAGAGTGTGGACGCGGGGTGTCGGGCGTTGGGGCGTGTGAGGGTGCGGAGAAGGAAGGCCGATTGCCAGCTATCTCAAGCCCTGCACGTATGCTCAGCCGTTAAAGAGTCCTGCCGTTCTTTCAGGGGGGTTATGCATCTGGTTTGTAGGAGCAGACTGTGTGTCGTCTCGATATGGCCCTGCTCCCGATGTTGTGTGTGTTGAAGGGAGGCAGCACAGCAAAAGCTCCATGAACGTCACGACGAGGAACAGGGCTATATCATCATTGCACGGAGGCTCTGTAGGATGGATGCAAGCCTCGATGTAGTCTCTTTCTACTTTCCATTCTCTATCTACCCATGTACCTTGCTAAAATGCACCTTGGACGACAGTAATTGCTAAAGCTCCTGAGCCCTGACGCTCCTGCCACACCGACATCATCGACGACGAGCCCATCAAACGCTTGAAGGCGGCACTCGAGCCACCTGACTATCACCGCCCCCGTGCTGGCCCTCACCGCCCAGTGCTGGCCCATAAAATCCCCGCTGCTGGTGCCATTTGCTCCTTCCTTCCTCCTCCTCCTTCTCCCCACACTCGGCCATACCTTTCTCAATCATTCCCATTTCAGCATCATCAATTCGTCTTCTCACTCTACTTCTGCTTATAGGAGCAGCTTCCCCACAGTTCGCTGCAGTCTCTTGAACCTCCTGTGGCACCGCATAGGTGAGATCACTCGCTAGGCACGCGGCACACTACCTGTCTACTACCCCTCCTCCGAGCTGGTGTCTCTCTTTCTCTCTCTCTCTCTCTTCCCACTCCACCTCCACCTCCACCTCCTCCACTTCCTCCACCCCCAAGCTAGTATCTCTCTTCCTACGCCTCCTACCACCTACACTTTGGCATCTGCAAGCTGCAAGCTACGAGCTGCGACGACGACTTGGTCTCTCCCAGCATCCGTAGACGGTGCCGGCCTCTCCATCGACCTGCTTCATAGCGGCACCACTCCGCTGAAGTAACCAACAGGTAAGTCTCGCTGGATTACTTCGAATCAACAACACCGCGAGCCTCGCTTGCCTTTTGCTAGCCTTCCTCTTGTCATACACTTCTTCCTATCCATCTGCAGCACCTTCTGTCTATCCCGACAACCTCGTCATTTGCGTTGTCATACTCGTCAAGTCGCAATATCACATTTCTCTTTAGAGTCCCCTAACACCAAGAGCACACTAACACTAGTTCTAGAAGGCGACTTGGCCCCTACAGAGCGTCATCCGTTTCATCAGCTATTGGCAATACGACTGTCAAGACCTCTTCGTGCCAAACAGCCGTAGTCTCAGCATTGGACATATCAATACTCTTGAACGAGGGTCGAGCTTTCCGGCTTAGCTCAGGTACTATCTTCAACAGAAATCTACAGATCAGGTATGTTCTACCCATCCACCTCCTATCTACGTTCTTTCAACATCCCCCGTCTACGTTCCTTCAACACCCCCCCTCTACGTTCTGTTGACACCCCCTGCCTACGTTGTTTTGGCACCCCGATTACGTTCTGCGACACTCACTGTCTACGTTTTTTCAACAGCCTACATTATCTACGACGACTGAGCTGTATTTTTACCCCGCACGCGCGCTTATACCTTTACCTCTCTCACTATTGTTACCCCGCTATTGCCGCTTCGTCCTTAGTATGTCCGTGCTGAATGACTAGGCGTTTGCCTCTACAGGTGACTATTCATTTCCAACATACGGCCAACCTAGACAACATCTATTCTTGCATACCTTGCTACAGTCCCAAATATTTCTACTGTGTGCAACACGTACTTCCTCTGTGAAGATTCTGTGCTAGTAGACGCCGACATATTCATTCTATTTCTATTAGATTTCAAGGTCAGTTTCACATTTTTCCTGTTGTTACCTTGAATTTTGAGATTGATCTGACGGCATCAAGACCAGATAACTCCTACATGAGTTCCAACAGCTACAAAGGCGGCTTGACCGTCGGCGGGTCAGCTCTCGAGAAGTCGAAGTTGCAGCTGCGCCGCCCCACGCCTGACAGCGATGTCTTGGCATCGAGCGACGATGACCGTGAGCACGTGCCTACAGTCGTTCGTCCAACGCCCGGCGGATATCCTGGTGGTAGGCGCCCCTCTTCTGGCTGGCTCCAAGACATACAGCCCAACCGCAAGTTCTCCCTGCCATCAGTGTCGTTTGCCGGGTCACAGCCCACCACGCCGAGCATCGAGCTGCCGCAGCAGTCACGACCAGGCACCTCCGCATTCCAGTGGAACACAGCGAGCTTCACGTCCGGTCAGTCCAACATTCGATTCAAGGACGTGTTGCCTTCCCCTACGTCAGGTCACGCACCAAACGACAAACCACTTCCCTCGCCAACTAATATCGAGGGCGACGAAGGCATCGGCTTTCTCTTGAACCAACAAAATTCTAACCCCCTCCGTAAATCTGTTCGATCCCAGTCCTATAGCATAGGTCAAGGCGATATTGAAAACAGTCCGGTCGGCCAGTTCTCTGCTGCTCGTTTGCGATCTGGGGTGCGACATCGACCTTCCAAGCCGAGTCTTCTTGGCGAATCCGCTATCGGTCTTTCGCAGCTTCGTGAAGACGAAGCTGACGAAGTTGAGTCTTCTAACGGTTCAGAACACGGTGTACGCCTGCCCACCGGATACTGGGAGCGTGAACAGAAGCAAGCTCTCTTGAAGCAAGCCGCTGTGGAAAACGCCCGTGCCCGCAATCGAGCTACATCTAGCGGTTCGCCAGTCTTGCAACAGCGTCGCAAGACCACTGCAGGTTTGCGCAACGTCGCCTACGGCAGCACTACTGAGTACGCAATCGAAGAGCTCGACGACCCAGTAGCCACCATGAACCATCCAACCCTGACTCTCACCCGCCGCTTCAGCGAACACGTCTCCGGCCTCGGGCGCGAGCAGGAAGTGGACATCATTGACAGCCCCCGCAAATGGACAACTGGCAACATTCCACCCATCACCGTGGATGCTCTCGGTCGTCGACATTCCTTCGCTCACTACGGTGGGTACAACCCGTCTCTGCCTCTGCCGACTCTGGGCCACACGCGGGAGGAGGACGAAGATATCATGTCTCCCCGCCAGTCATCCCAATCCCCCGAGGAGACCGAGCCATTTGATGCTTCTGCCTACTTCACCGGCTACGGACCTGCTTCCCGTGCCATCAACTCCTCTGCTATCTCAGCGGCTCATCCTGATCCAATTGTCCCCAACACGGCCATGTCTGCTGGCAATCCTTATGCTGTACCGCATGTCCTTGGCCGTCCAGGTCGTCGTCTCTTTGTGGTCACTTTCAAGTGTTCTCGAGCGGATATCTATTACCTCTATGACAACACAGGTCTGGAGATCCGTCGTGGTGACCTCGTCATCGTCGAAGGCGACCGTGGATGTGACCTTGGCCAAGTCACGCACGCCGATGTGAGCCTGGAAGACGCCAAGAAACATAAAGCTGAGGCTAACGAAGAACACTTCCGCTGGCTTGTTATGTTCTCGCAGTACTCCCTTGCCGGAACCTCGAACGATTCTGGTATGCTCGGTGCCCTTGCCCGTGCTAATGGATTCCCCAATCCTATGAGTCGATCTCAACTTACTGGCATGGGTGCTCAACAGGAGCAAGACGCAAAGCCCAAGATGATCAAGCGTCTTGCCCAGCAGCACGAGATCATGGCTCTCCGCGACAAGGAGGGATCGGAGGCGAAATCAAAGCGCCTCGGAGCTCAGAAGGCTGCCGACCACAAGTTGCCGATGGAGATTCTGGATGCCGAGTATCAAGCGTGAGTCTGCCAACCTTCGTGCCGCTGCCATATGACTAACATCCTCCAGCGATTACCACAAGCTTACATATTTCTACTATGCCGAGTCCTATGTCAACTTCAACGATTTGGTTACGGACCTCTTCAAGCAGTACAAGGTCCGCATTTGGATGTCAGCTGTCAATCCAGCATCAGTCGTAAATCCAGCAGGCTTGACGCAAATCCCACCACCTTCTGCGATCGGCCCTGGAGCGATCTTGAACTCAAACACCGCCAACGCCCCTCTCAGTGTCGGTCCTGGCTTTGGGTCCAACAACCATCGTTCCGGCGAGCAGTATAGTAAGTGCTATTGTTGAGCCTTTACCTAACAGTTTGGGCTTCAGCTAACATTGATCAGGTCGAGGACGCAACAACGTCTCATACGCCAACTATGATGACGGCTATGGCGCTTTCTCTCATCAGTTGCCTAGCTACCCTCCCCCTCAACCTGCGTATAACATGCCACCATGGGCTCATGGCCAACAGCTCGCCCCCCAGATGTATGATCGCTATAGCCCGTATGCGATGCAGGCCGCCGGCGGCTACCCAAACGCGACTGCGAGTGGTAGCCCAATGAACTACGGAGCTTACTACCCGCCCACGACGTACGCTCCCTCGCCCGCCTACAACATCGCCTCGAGCGGTCCGTCGTACCGTGGAGGCTACCAGGCTACGACTGCCTATGCTGCTTCTCAGTCGTACACTTCCACCGCTGGCCCGTCTTACGGCCACTATACCACTTCTGGTGCTGGCGCTGGGTATCCCTCATCTGGAGCCAGTTATTCCAACGCATACGGAAACGCCTCGTACAGCTCCAGTACTACAACTGGCGCAAACCTCGGCACCTCCGGCGGTTACGGCAATGGCTACACGGCAACTTCTGTACCTTCCTACAACGCTGGCTACGATACTGCCTTCTTGACAGCCATGCACAACCTGTCCTTTGGTGCCAAGTAAGCTTGTAGTCTTTCAAGACTAGATGGTCCTAGTCAACAGGCTAGTGCTTGCAGTGCTCCCGGACATACTCACCAATGACGGCTTCACAGTTCTCCACTCCACAAACATTGTCACTTTGCCTGTAAAAGCGAGTCCTGCGATTCCTGCGATTCCTGCGATTCCTGCGATTCCCACTATATCAGCTATGAGTCCACGGCTGATCTCATCATGGTTTTTTTTCGGCGACGACAACTGACCCGGCGAGGACAGTAACTATACTATCTATGGCTGCTGATACTGCGATAACAACAGCTGCGACAATCATGAGCAGGCTGATGATGGTATATTGCGATTGCTTTCTGTGATTTCTTTCGGCGACGACAGCTGGCTCGGCGAGTACAGTCACCATACTATCCATGGCTGCAGATACTGCGGTAGCAACAACTGCAACAGTCTCGAGCAGGCTGACGATGGTATATTGCGATTTCTTTCTGTGTGTGTGCTTCATTTCCTTACCTCAAAATTTCTCAATTTTACTTTTCTTCACGGGGGCCAGATCGTGGCTTCTACCCCTATATGCATCAGGGGATATGGATGGACAACTATTAGCTTATGCATGCCTTATATAGATATATGCCCATGGCGAAAATGACAACCTTCTGGGCCAAATAATCCTTCACTGCCAGTGATAACAACAAGAGACAACTTTGATTTGTGGTCAGCCCACTCAAAACAGCCCTGGAGATGGAATGGGATCGGTTAATTTAGTAATTTTCAAGTAGTCTGTGTATTTGCGCTCTAATGTATTTCTATGTTGCAACTATATAGATGCATGAGGCTGTTCAGGCTTCGCGATGTGCTCTTAGAGGAAGTGTCCTGCGATTGTGCGGACACTGTTAGTAACGTTGTAGTGAGAAGTCTGCACCCTGCCATGTAAAATAGCAGTGCATTCGAGCAGTTCACCCAATACCTGACTGCGCTACTTGCCAGGTCTCTTTTAGAGGATTGTACTCTACATACGCGAGCCTTTGAGCTTACTGATGTTGCGCCTTCCTTTCCTAATACACGTGCCCTCACCTCACCACACATACTCCGTGCATATATACAACTTCTACCGGAACATGGCACGACGACGTGTGCAACCGCCAGTGCAAGACGCCACTCAAGGCAGACGGGCCCGTGCTAAAGATGCCGAATCCGAAGACGATGCATCGAAGGCTGACAGCCAGTGAGTACTACAGGAAACCGATGTAAGAAGCGTGTATTCACAACGTACACAGACAGATACTCGCATTGCGTCCACTACTCAAGAAGCCCAAAGGTGGCGATAAGGAAGTTGAGCACTTTCGCGAAAAGGTTACCGCCGATCAGGAGCAGCTTAGAGCTCTGCTCGAGCAGCGAATGCACCAGGCGTAAGTATCACGTCCAAGTGCAACAACACTCCCATTGGTTTGACTCGATGACTGATAGAGGGACCTGATGTAGAGAGGAGGAGGAAGCGCGTCGTCGCTACGAAATCGCTGCTACGATCATGGAAGCTCTTGAGACTCCAAACCAAGCCATCCAAGGCCAAACACCAACCTTAGGAGGCACCAAGATCGCTAGCAATACAGCCTACGCCTCTGTATCCGATGTCCTGAAAGCGTCCGAGGGCCTCATCGTAGAGTATCAGAGGCTCGATAACATAATCAAGGGTTTGCGAGACGAGCGCACGGAGTCCGTTGCAGATACATGGAAGCAGAATCTCGACGAGACGGAGAAGCAGCTGAAGATGGGAGCAAGGGTGGCGCTGAGGAATGTAAAGAAGGTGCTTGGAGCTGATACTGAGGGCGAGGAACTAGCACCAGTGGATGAGGATGGAGACGAGAAGATGGAGGGAGTAGTGGGCGAGGCGGAGACAGAGACAGAGCTGAACTATGAGCTGCACAGGAGCTTGAGGTATGCGGAGAGGGGTGTCAAGAGGATGGTCAAGGGGCTTCCGAACGATGAAGTTGCCTAGGTACTGACCTCCTGCATCGCATCGTATTGCATGGCATCACAGTATGTTGTTCGAAGGATGTGCAAAGCTATCAGCAAGGGTTCTCATGAGAGCTTAACGTAACTAAGAACGATCGATACTTGCTTTAGAAGCCTTTACAGTGACTTGACTGCAGACATTACTTCACTGAATTCAGCTGTCATTCTAGCATCTGCCAACTGATGAGTACAATCTGAGTCAACTAAACGACCGTCACACACTCACTAGAACGACAAGTAGAGACCGTCTGCTTATAATCGACACGGAATTTGGACAACTCCTAGGTTCAGCTGCGTCAATCTTTCAAATATGCATCAATCTACAAAGAATTCAATGCCAGGTTTTTGGGGAGATTTTTTTAGCTACTGATCAAATAACTCTTAATGAGCGTTGGTTTACTGGCTCGCGCCGGGGTACTCGTGTGGAGAGTGTGTTGGCCTTGTTCACCAGTTCTGCCGGGATTGGCAGGGTTAGTTTGAAGATGCTTACATAATAATGGAAAAGACTCCACTATTTTCGCCAAGGCGCGCTACACACTTCGCTAGACTTTTCCCCATCGTCACAAAATTCCCAGCAACGACAACGTCGACAACCAACTAACCAACAGTCAAGGTACGCTCTGCTAGACACGCTGAACTCTACATTTGACGACCTTTACTAACACAAACCAGATGGGTGCCCTCAAGTGTAAGCCCGCCAGAACCCCGCAGCCACGGCCTGCAGCTAATTTGCGCCAGATGTCGAGGAACTTCAGAAGAAGAAGCAGTCGGATATGATGCGCTTTCTGATGCGCGTTCGCGTACGTATATTCAATTGAGCCAAAGGTCGAACTATGCTAACGTTTCCATAGTGCTGGGAGGTATGAATCACAAATCCTGGACTGCGGTCCTCGTTGGTGTACTCGTTGAACATTGCTGAGAGTACATTGATAGCTTCGCCAACTGAAGGTCATCCACCGCGCCAGCCGCCCGTCGCGCCCGGATAAGGCTCGCCGCCTCGGATACAAGGCCAAGCAGGGCTACGTTATCTACCGCATCCGCGTCCGCCGTGGAGGTCGCAAGAGGCCCGCGCCCAAGTACGTCCCGTAGAGGCCTTGAGAGAGGAACGCAATGCTAACAATATGTGCTTAGGGGTGCTACCTATGGTATGCTTCGCACGCTCGATGTCGCGGTCGGAATCAGAGAACTAACAATTCGTAGGCAAGCCCACCAACCAGGGTATCAACCAGCTCAAGTACCAGCGTTCGCTCAAGTCGACTGCTGAGGAGCGTGTCGGCCGCCGCTGCGCCAATCTCCGCGTGCTCAACTCGTACTGGATCAACCAGGATTCTACGTACAAGTACTACGAGGTCATCCTCGTCGACCCCCAGCACAAGGCCATCCGCCGTGATCCCCGCATCAACTGGATCGTCAAGCCCGTCCACAAGCACCGCGAGAGCCGTGGACTTACCGCCACCGGCAAGAAGAGCCGTGGTCTTGGCCGTGGACACAAGTTCAACAACACGACTGCTGGCAGGAGGAAGACGTGGAAGAGGCACAACACTCTGTCCCTCTGGCGTTACCGCTAGATGTGTTGAGGGTGTGGTGTGTGTGGTGGAACGTCTGGTCGTCGATTTCTTCAAGCGTATTGACTGGCGTGAATGGAAAAGGATATCCTGGGCTGTGTAGCTTCCGCCTGGCATGATGATGGCTGGTCAGGATTTTCAAAATGAAATACCATGGATTCATGATCTCTATGAACAAGCATATCAAGGGCATCATTGCATTGTGAAGTAACCTCATCATCTGCATATGAACATGGCCTCTCTCTGGCCAAGTGGCACTCTATAGGCCCGACTGCTAATAAGATGTGGGTGCTGTAGATTCAAGGGAGCATGATTGGGTATTCCCCCCACCCCATGTCGAGTATATTGGCTTTGGCTGGGGTAGCTGACCGGTGGTGGGCTGCATGGTGAGATGGCAGCACGACGTCAGATTGTTTTTTGCAACCACACACACACGTGCTTCTTGTCGTCGTCTAGATGAAAAGATATGTCGCTCACACAGCTTGAGTGTTATCTGCGTATGGGGGTTCCAAGGTCATCTTCCAAGTTCAAGGATTATGGCTGTCGGTTTTGGTGGGGGGCAGACTAGGATATTGCTGCTAAGGGTGCGAGTGAGCGTTGCCGTGGCCTCGACGCACGCCAAAACACAGCAGCCCAACCGACAACACCTGCACCTCAGCCAACACGGCAAGCGAGCAAAGAGAGCTCCAATAGCCGCGACGGGTGGGCATTCTCTTCTACAAATCAGTGACGCCATGCGGCTGACAACCTGACCTTGTCTAGAGTTCGGCTGCTGCAGCATTCCAGCTTTACTTGCACCATGCCCCGACGTCCACGCGCACGGCCGACTATCATCTGAGCGGCACCGCCTCGCTCGACAAGGACAAGAGGCCAGGCAGTGAAAGGGCAGACTTGTTGGTGACTGCACAGCGGCTGTGTCTGCCTGTTGAAGGTGATCATACCTAGGCAGAGTCGTGTCGCCAGCGTCCAGCCCGCATCTTCACCAAGCCTCTTCGCACAACCACCACCGCTGCCGCCGCCATGGTCAAAGCCGATCCCACGCGAAATTACTATGCCGACCTTAAGATCTCGGCCAACGCAGGCGAGAACGAGATCCGCAAAGCCTTTCGCACGCTCGCGCTGCAGTACCACCCAGATCGTAACCCGGGACGCGAGGTCGAGTTCGTCGTCAAATTCCAAGAAATCCAGGCTGCCCATGAAGTGCTATGCGACTCGGCACAACGAGCAAAGTACGATGCTGAGCGGAGGAAATACCGCAATCTGAATATTCCTACCAACACGCCCAATACACCGAGAACGAGACCCCCACCGCCTCCACGTAATGCCTACACGACAACGACCCCCAGCGGCTCCTACTACCGCCCCCCTCCCCCAAAGCCAGCTCAGCAGCCGCAGCGTCCTCCACCGCCGCAACACCATAACACTTTCAACAGTGGCGCCGACAGGTTCACCAGCAAGAACTTCCGCCCGCCGCCCACGGCACAGCGACCGGATACGAGGGCCAAGGATGCAGAGGCTCGAGCCAATGTCTTCACGGCATGGCAGAAGATGAAGCAGCCCCGTGCCGAGGAACCGCGACAGTACAGTCCAGGCGCTCAAGGCAGTCCTCAGGGCAACCCTCATAATGCCCAGAACAACCCGAATGGCACACCTTTTGGCCGCACCCAGAGCACGAGGGCACCTTCGTCAAGACAGGGATTCAACCCAGCAACACCAGGCGCTGATGAAGGCCAGGCACGGTCGTCGTATAGGAACTATGCCCGTCCTGCTCCAACGCCGCCCACCGCTACCCCTTCGCCTCGTCCATCATATCCCACGAGAGACACAGACACCACCGATGTGCCCTACTCGGAAGCGAACCGCGTGCGAACACCGTATTATTCCAACACGGGAGGAGAGCGGACCTCTATGTTTGAGGGCCTGGGAAGGTCTGCCAGCGTTCGCAATTCACCAACACATCGACGAAGTTCTTCGCAAGATTCCTCAGGTGCTCACTCTGACTCCGGCCGAAGGCAGCAGCGGAGTTCGTACAGCGGGAAGTCTACCAAACAGTTCCCTCAGATGTACCCTGACTCGAGCGATGAAGAGTCCGAGCCGGAAGTCTTCCATGTAGGCAACAAGCACCGAGGGCCTCCTCTGCCGCAAAAAACTACACATCCACCACCAGCACCATCGTGGAGCCAGGAACAGTTCAAAACTCCTCAGCAGAGTCAGCAGAGCAAACACGCAACAGGAAATTTGCCGAATAGTTTCAAGAGTAGAAGTGAGGAGAGTATCAACATCAAATTCTCACCTTCGGACTGGCATGGCAAGTTCGAAGGCAGCGCTGACTATTTTGCACCTAACATGCAAAAGACGTCTAATAGTAGAGGTAGAACCTCGCCGACTCGGGGTCGACCATCTCAGCGGACTGCTTCGGAGCGAAATCCATTCCTCAA
Source organism: Cucurbitaria berberidis CBS 394.84 (assembly GCF_010015615.1). Lineage (NCBI taxonomy): Eukaryota > Fungi > Ascomycota > Dothideomycetes > Pleosporales > Cucurbitariaceae > Cucurbitaria > Cucurbitaria berberidis. The sequence continues at coordinate 2,622,368 of NW_024468937.1, read as the reverse complement.
TCAGCCTCAAGTACCGCCTCCGGTTTCGCCTTTTACGCAACCGCTGTCGCAAGCACAGTCCTATCCCATACCTCCACCTCCTCCTGGGCCTCCACCTAATGTGAAATTCCCGCCCCCTCCCAGTGCTGGGGCTCAAGCCGCAAAGTTTAGCCAACAAGCTTGGAAAGATACTTTTAAGGATCCTAATTGGGTTTATACGGATTCTAAAGAGACTTCTCCTCGTCGTGCACCAGAAGCCACTAAGCGACCCAAAGCTGCCCGTAAGCCTTCTGTGCCCCAGAATGGGGCCCCGAGGACACAAGATAAGCCTGATACATCGCGGCCAAAGTACCAGGCCTTTGCGCAGGAGGCGGCGAATGGCGACGGTGATGCGATGGACATTGACTCGAGCACACCCCCTATCCCTAAACCCATGAAAGGAGGAATACGTACAGCGCCTGCATCGCCCAAGATCAACACGGCAGCCGGCATAGGTACAGTGCCAAATGGCTCTGCTACCGCACCTTCGTCTGCTACAAGTGCGAGACCTCCGGTTCTAGGCCTGAACGGTCTCTCGGGCATTGCAAACGTGGAACCATTTCAAGCGCCACAAAACGGCGGTATTGGGTTAGATGAACTCAAGGACACTCTTCCGTTCCCTTCACAATCTGCCAGCTCCCATCCCACGAAGCCCAACACTGCTCAGAAGTTGAAGTACCCTGAGATGCCAACAGCGCCTCCTCTACCAGCCAAATTGGATCAGAGCTCAGCCGACCAGTATTTCCATCGTATGGAATCGTATATCAAAGCATACAAGAACTACTGCAAAGCACTCACTGCCCATTTCGTTGCAAGAAACACCGAGCTTGAACAGCTTGATGATCACTTTATCCACCATCGTGGCGAGACGACCAAGAAGCTCGGTTTCGCTAGTTACCTGGCCAAGATGAGGGAAGACGAAGAGGTTATGGAGACGTGGAAGCTGGCGCAGGAGAGGCATATCAATGCGCTTCAACAATGCGAAGAAGTCCGCCACAAGACTATCAAGCTGTACCAGACTCTTCAGCTCTAAAGATGGCTGTTAGATGTGCAAATGTGCTGACATTGCAGTAGAGCTGATAGTCTGCAGGGCGATTCTAGTTGTAGTGGCGAAAAGGGTGTTGGCCAAGAGGAAGAGAGCGCTCTCAAGCGAAGCCTTGTTAGTTCTCGGCGACGAGGATCTACTTCCTTCACCGCCCGAATATCGGGGCTCTTTGGTACGTCTCACATATGGACACCAACGATCGCGGACATGGCCATGATGTCAGCGACATCGACCCCTAAACCTCAAGCTTTGTTGCTCAGGAAAAAGAAAGTGCGTGTTCATAGCTAGCGAGGCGTTTGGGTGCCAACTTTCAGATATACCCGAGGCATCTGAGATTCCTTGGCTTTGGTTTTTGCGCCTATTCAGGTGCTTGTTGGATAAGCGCGTCTACGTAGTATAGGTAACATAATGAAGCTGATGCAACAGCCTGAGAGGGATCAAGCCTTACACCTGTGGTCTCCTGGTGAAGTGGAGTCCGCAGACGTCGTGTTACAGCCATCGAGTGTACTTTGTGCTTCTGTGCTTCTGTGCTTCCATAAAGGATGCTCGGGCGACTTATACACTACAGAGTTTCTGCCCCTTTCGCTAAAGCGTGTCAGCTCAGCTTTCCCCATGTACCCTCTCAATATAGTTACGCGATTCAGCCTGGTTAATTGAAGGCGGACGCCTCTATATCTTCGTGCGGGCTAGCGCAAAGCCACGGGGCCTAGATTGTCGAACACTGACGCCGACTTGTGCTATCATGCTTTCTGACTGTGTTCTACATCTGTCAACAGGTCGAGATGATGCCGTATTGCGAGCAGATACAAACAGTGTCCGCCTGACAGTTTCTCTATGATATTGGTAGCTTAGTAATACGGGCATGAGCGCATGTTGCTATTTCGATCATGCCAGCATCTGCCAAGCATGGCGGAAGCGGCAGCGCCTTCCTAACCCGGGCTTAGTGCATGGCAAGGGTCCACATCTAGCCCTACTGATGGCTGGCTGCATCTTTATCCAATGCGTCCAGGCGGAGGAGAGCTGAGGAATGTAAAATATCGAGGGCGCGCAATATGTCGGCCTACTCTCCTCACCTGCGACGACTCCACGTAACCTTTAGGGGTTCACTGCATTCCTTTAATCCGAATGTTTAGGACATGTGGAGCCAACGCGCGTTCTACAGAAGATCGGTCCTACTCGCAGATAGGTACAACTGGAACCTTTAGTACGGATTGGGCGCACGAGGGAGAGACACCGAGAAACCCGCAGCCTTCTCGACTGCGTCGTACCTTGCAGTAGCTGGCGACCGTACACATGCCACAGTGTGAGCGAGAGAAGAATCGCGGTTTCGATCGCTCCTCCTCCCCGTCCCCATCCGTTCCGAATACCTACAATCCCCGCCAATCCTTTCACTACACGGAGCGCATGGCACTCTGAGCCTCCTCGGGCCTGAATACGAGTGCTCTCATGGCGGGCGATACCATGCAATCCATGCCAATGTCTCCGCGACAGTCGCCGGCAGACATAGGGAGCGCTGCGGTACAATGGGCGTGCACGAGAAGAGGGAGGATGCTGCTTCTGACTGTCTTGTTCTTCGCCGTATTGATAGGCATGACGGGCATGAGGAATCACGAGGTAGGTTAGAAGTCTCACACATATAGAGGAATAGTAGACGTGAAGCTTGGTACCACTTATAATTGGCTCTTACTAACCCAATGCCTAGGCCATTTCGTCAAAGTACCACGACATGTCGTCGCATTACCAATGGCGACCCTATCTCCCGAGCCTCCCCTCGATTATACACTCCCCCTTCAAGACGCCTTCCAATACCACGCTGCAGCTCGAAAATGGCGAAATCAGCCATGTACCCGCAAACCTCAAAAAGACGACGCCGAACTTCCATCTTCTTATGCCCTCCGAAACGGATACAGATGGCTTCTGCAAGACGACGCTGTCGGCCATGCTGCTGAACTACCCTCCGCCGACCGTAGTCAACCTTTACGCCGCATTTGAAACGGACGTGCAATGGGAGAGGGACAAGCTGAACAATACAATACACTATCTGAGCAATGCGCAGTACGTGCAGGATGAGGATCTTGTCCTCATTGTGGATGGCCAGGAGTCGTGGTTCCAGCTCCCGAGCGATGTCATCGTCACTCAGTATAAAAGGCTGCTTGAAGAAGCCAACGTGCGCCTGCTGGAGAGGTACGGCGTGAACAAGGACGGCTTCCAGAAATTCAATCAGACCATCGTCTTCGGTGCGGAGAAGATGTGTCAGAGCGACGACATGGCTTGCAAGTACGTGCCACAGTCGATACTGCCAGGTGACATATACGGAAAAGAGATGGGGCGACGTATCGCGGATATGCCGGCCAAGTTTATCAATTCGAAGATAGTTATGGGTCCGGCGGGTGACCTGAGGGAGTTATATTTGACTGCGTTAAGGAAGCTCGAGGAGAACAGGAGCCAATCACAGACAGTGCAGTCAGTGTTTGCAACCATCTTTGGGGAGCAGCAACTACGAAGAGATGCAATAGAAAAAGAGAAGAAGCCTGCAGGTTCCAAGTTGAAGGCGTTTCTGGGAGGCGCTACATCGAAAACAACGAACGCGGACGTTGCACTACAAAATGCTACACAGCACGAGTTCTCGATCGGTCTCGACTACACGCACACTCTTTTCCAGCCGCTCATCTACTGCACCGAAGACGAGCTGGTTCCTCTGATGCACGACAACTCGACGGACCTATCAAAGTACCAGCACCCGGACTCTTGGACCCAATACCTAGATCTCCCCCCGGTCTTGAGTGAGACCAAACCTCCCTTTTGGCGACCCGATCTTGTTAAACATAACCCCTCTCCTAACGAAAAGTCTGCCTGGATCGACAAGCTAGAATTCAACAAGGACCTCGACAGCCTCCCCAAGCGCAAATTACCCTGGAGCGACGTCTCACTGCTCCAAAACACGTACACCGGCGCCGTCCCCGCCGTTTTACTCAACAACCCCATGGCCATGAGGAATACCGGAGCTGACCACGCCCCCAGCGCAAACGTGACATGGTTCAGCCTATGGTACGCCCCGTACACACGCGCTCTCCTACGAAACTACTTCCGCACGCCTCAGTCCCCCAACGGCTACCACAACTCCCTCGTGGGCGGCGACCGGGCGTGGGACCAACGTGGCGGGCGCGGCGGCGTATGGACGGCCTACGAGCAGATATGGCTCCCGTGGGGCGAAGTAGACGGCGTATGCGGCACACTAAGCCAAATCAAAGAAGTTTTCAACGACGAGAAAGGCGTGTGGCTCCATGAAACAGATGAAAATAGCGAAGCCGACCGCTTGAAGGAAGAAAACGATTTGCATAAGAAGATTGAAGAAGAGCGGAAAAAGGAGGAAGAGAAGCAGAAGAGTAAGCAGGAACAAGAGGATAAAGAGAGAAAGCATGCAGAGGAACTAAGGAAGGCTGATGACGCGAAAAAAGTAGAGAAGACTAGGATAGAAGAAGAGCAGAAAAAAGAGGGCGAGGAGCAGAAAGGTAAACAGGAACAAGAAGAGAAGGAGAGGAAGAATGCGGAGAAACTGATGAAGTATGAACAGGAGAAGAAGGCTAGGATAGAAGAAGAGAGTAGGAAAGAGGATGAGAGCAAGAAGGACGATGACAAGATATCTGCATTGATGCAAGGTACAGTCGAGAGCGGAGAGGAATTGGCCGGCCAAGACGGAAGCGCATTTGGCCCTGGCAAGGGAAATAGGGTGGAGAGGAGGTGGTATTCATAAAGTGCGTCATAATCTGGCGACGGCGTTATAAGGGTGTTACGGGCAAATCTCTCATATTTCAAGAGTTGGCTGGCTATCTACTTAAAAGAAGCACTATGCATTATACCTATCTAGAGGTTTTGGGTGGGTTGGGTTCGTTTAGATTTGGCGTTTGAAGTTTTTTTCCCTCATCCTCTTATGGGTCAGAGGATAGGGCGTTCGTTTTGACTGGCTGAGTGAGTCACGCATTGAACAGCTAGATACAAGAGGTCAATAAATATTACACTTTTTAGCGTCTATTCTACCGCTCGCCAAAACTCCTCATGAAAAAGCAACACACCACACCATCAGTAGCATCATGCTCTTGTGGCAAGTTCCTACACAGAAAATCCAAGCTAGCCAAAAATTGCCTTCGACGGAACACTACTCCACTACCTTGAATTTTACTTCACCTACGCTCGCAAACTCGATATTTTCAGTCTTCGCTAAACTAATACTACTCTAAGAATCGAGAGAATCTATAATTCCATCGACGGTGGCCCCCGTTCAGCACCACTTCCTGCCCGAATGGCTGAGAATATACTCCTTTCCAACCTCCAGCTCCGACTCCCTCCAAATCGGGCCCCCGATTTCCAACTCCCGATGTTCCGTGTAGATCACTTTTGAGTTTTAAGGTTCTTCCCTTTGATGTTCGTCGTGGTCGCGATAAACGTCTCAGACCGGATGTTAGTTCGAGACGCGATGTTGCGTCTAGGATCTTGACCTCGGAATACGCAGACTTGACGCGCGGGCGATATGCAAGGACTGTGAGGGGATATGCAGCGTTCGTCGAGAACGTGAGGGTATTGTTTGTGTGGATGGCGTAGGAATGTCTGACGTAGACACCGAGCCGATGGATGGCCCTGCAAGAGAGTTTAGAGCATTCTCTGCGCTGGCCAGCCAGTGCGAGATAGACGTCGTCGGCTTGAAGTGTAGTCTGTACTTTATACCTGGTCGGAGCGAGGAGATTATGAACGGCAGTTCGTAAGACTCACGGGTATTGGATGACGTAAACTGGGGTTATTTAGTATACTCAGCATATGAGAATGCGATAGCCGTCTCCACTATTTCACTATCATACTTCTGCAATGCTCTGGACGATTTTGCCCTCAGATACGCACTGTTATTCAGTGTGAGCGCGCTGTTCGATTCACAATCTGCTCCACTCTACGTTGTTTCCTGTTCCGACTCTCTTCAAACTTTGTATAGTGTAAACGATGTCCGTAGGCTCTCGAATTTCATCTACATAAGGTACCTGTCTATTCCGGGGCATATCTATGGGAAGCTTATGAGCCTTTTCACTCATGAGACCAAGCCATACCCTTCCAGTTCGATGGAGTCATGGAAATTTAACTGCAAACCCACCATCCCAATATGGTCCTAAAGCTGTCTCCCGTACATCCAATACACACTATTATAGCCATGGACCAATACCATAAGCAAACCCTGTATCACAAATCAGTCCTGTAGTCCTACAAGATACGTGGAATCCGAAGCCCAAGCATCTCTAGCCGAGCATTATAATGTCTTCAGGCGCAAGATTGGACTCCACCTTTGGAACTTGATCAATACATAGCTCCCGCAACGCCTGTCCAAAGTGACGGTAGAAATGCTCGCGAAACATCTCATATCCATCTAACTCAGAGTCCCAGTGTGTGACCCAGATGTCTAGATCAGCCAGATCCTGCTCCATATGCTCGATGTAGCGGCCCAGATCCCAACTATCTTCGTACGTATCTTCCCATACTTTGGTTTCCCAAGCGTGTGTAAGCTTGTTGGGATCAATATGGCTCAGTGGGTCTTTGACATATGGATCGATATGAGGATCCTGCTTCTGCTTCTCTTCAGTCATTACTTTGGTGTCATGCTCTTTTTGACGGAGTAGGTCGGCAATATTGGTTATGACAGTGAACAACTCTTGTCGGTACTTTTTGCGACTAAGCTCTTCCGTTGACTGAATAGGCTGTGCATTTTCTTCGATAGCCGCGTGTATCGCTTCAGCAGCATCAGCGAATGCCGTATCTACACCACTCGCCTCCACTGCTGCAGCCTGGGCTTTGAGATCCTCAGTGATGGACTTGCGCAGGCTAACGGGAATGTTTTTAGTCCTAGGCTGAGCGAGTTTGCGTGGTACCGTTGCACCGCGAGGTAACTTGAATGCGTGGTCGTCCATGTTGAAGTAGTGGTATTGCTTGAGGTGCTGGTTGAAATGAGGGAAGGATGATGTTGAGTAGATGATGAGATTCTAGTAAAGTGGTAGTAGTATCAAGGGCAGAGTTGAGTTTATGATTTTATAGCAAGTAGAGAGAGGGAAGTGGAGCAAGGTTAAATAGGTAAGTTGGAACAAAGCATACCGACATTGAGTCACATGACCTAGTCACGGTGCTACCCTTTAGGCTATGACGTTAAGAAACAAGTCATATTGGTGATATGCAGACCTGCACACAATTGTCTGTAATTGCCACCAAAATGGGGCGAGCATAGTAGAATCTCACTCAAAAGTCGTTTCTAATTAATCTTCTTTGATATCGCCTATGCACATCCTTGTATTCTTTGTTGTTGTCTTTTTACCTCGTTGAAAGGCATGCCGCTCCTTTTCCCGCCCGTGTCCACCTCTTCAATCCTATCTTTGGGGAGTCTGCTCCAGCCAATAAATATGTATGTTTAGGCTCACCAATTGTTGGTAGAGCCGATGAAAGTAAAACAACCACGAAATCAAAAACTAAAACCAATGTTAATCTTCAGCAATTCGCTGACTAAAGCTCGCAGTCACAGATCTGTTTGCTGTTAGTAGAAGTCCGAGGAAATGCAGGAAATATAATGTGACTCACATCGACTGACAACTCCTCAAGTGGAGTATCGAAAGCTTTATGAGCTTCCTTGATCCGCCCACGGTAATCGGCCAAAGTCCAACTGGCCATTTCGCCTATAGACTTCGTGGGTAAGGCAAATACACCCCACATATATAGGTCTTGTATTGCGTCGTAGTACTCCCGGTAACGGTCGACCAGCACATCTAAGTCCGGCTTCGCAAGTTCAAGCAACTTTTCGTGAGCTTGAGCTCGCCCGGCGGCTAATGCTTCCCATCGCTCAGCGAGACGTTCTTCCCCGGCCTCTCGGTATCGAATTGCTGTCGTTGTATATCCCTGTTTCCCGGACATGTTCTCGCGGAAATCCTTCGCGGCTTGGCGCAAGGAGTCCTGGGCCTGGTTGGAGAAACAGAGAAAGAGGTGATGGAATGCATCGACTGTTCTTCGGAGCCTGTCCCAATGATTGATGAGTTCACTGAGTCTCCTCTTCGTCGCGCTGTCAGTCTTGTCCATGTTTCGATATGCGTTGACGAGGTCTTCTGCACTATCTATGAAGACACGAGGGACGCTGACGCCTTTCATTGCCAACACCAACTCCCACTCGGTTTGGTAAGTTGTGATGCGTGAGCATAGTTTGTTGACCTCAGATACTTCCTGATCGATGACGACAGGAGCTTCGGAGATATGTATCTTCTTCTTGGGTTGCTTCTTGGATTTCTTCTTCTTTGGCTTCTGTGCCAAAGGCTGGACTGCTTCAGTAGGCTGCCCTTTCTGCTTGTGCATATTGGCTGGCGATATAGTCTCTTTACCAGTCTCCTCAGCGAAATTCTCCGATGGAGGTTCCATTCGGATATCGACAATGTTCTTTGTTGTTTCAATCTCCGGGACATCTTGGGATATGGTGGGTTGAGCAACCATTTCAGCAGTCGTTGTTTCGATGGTCAGTACTTCGTGCGCCGGCTCTTGAGACGGCTTCTTGCTCATCTCCGGAATCTCCACCAGCATGCTCATAGCAGCCTGCGGCGACAAGCTGCCAAAGCTCCCAACATCTTGTTTGATTTCCGAGAAGATAGGATCTTGCTCATCGCGCTGATCTTCGGGAAGAGATTCTCGAACGCTCTCAAACTTCTTGCCGACATCGTTGATCCTTGTAACGAGGTCTTCATGCAAGCTTGAAATGTGCTTCATGATGCAGGCCATCTGGGATGGGGAAAACTCCAGAGTCTGGGACGCTTTTACCGCTTCAATTCGGGTATCCGAGGCGCCGGCATGGTCGACTGTGGGAGGTGACTCAGATGATGTTGGATTGTCGTCGGTCTCATCAAAGACCTTTGGGTCATCTGTGTCGGTCTCATGCGCAGGGACCAGCCCATGCGCACAGATGTCGTCTTCGACCATATAGACAGTCGCTTCGATTGTATTCTGAGCGACTCCAGGGCTGGTTTCCTGCACGTCTTCTGCCACCTCATCATTCTCGCTGACGCCGACGTTCTCATCAACCGGCTTACTTTCAGTTGCCGATGAAGGGCCTTGATCTGCTTCGGTAGTCTGAGACATACCTATCGATTCTTGTGAATCTACTTGAGGCACAGCAGGCTCACGCTTCAGCGTGCTAAGATTAGCTGTGTTTACACCAAAGTCGATCGTGGTGCGAGACAGGAACGACGTAGTGCTACCCATGAAAGGCTTCCCAAAAGTCATTCCGGCGGTGCTGAACATGAGCCCAGAGGACTCAACTGGTGTTCTAGTCTCTGGGGACGTTGACATTTCAGTGTCAGCCCCCGACTCAGAACTGATCTTCGATCCGATGTTCGATGAAGAGGTGTCTGCAATGGTACTGACATGGAGGTCGGGCATTGCGACGTCTTTTACTCCTTGATCATGGGATTCAGCTACAAGCGAAGCTGATTGAAGCGGCAGCTTCTTGTATTCGTCGGCTGAATGTGCACCCGGTTTGTCGGCCTGAATGATCGTCTCTGTGAGGTGGTGTTCGAAGTCCATTATATCATCCTGCTCGGTATCAGGAGGAATGTGGGATTTAGGTCGGATATTAGAGAACTGGTTTTGATCTGACAAGAGACTGTTCATGTTGGAGTTGTAAGGTGGACCTCCGAGGTCTTGAGAGTCACTAGCAAATGTCTCAAAGGAGCCATTTTGCAATTTCTCGCCTTCGAAACCATTGGTTTCCGCGTTATCACCCAAATAGCTATTTGAATAGCTAAATTCAGATCGGACATCGTCGCCGCGGTCTTGGGGTGCGGATAGAGGTAGAGGAAGTGCAGCTCCAAAGGAATAATGTGGGGCGTTATCTTCGTTGATCTCGCCTTCGATGTCCTCGACGATTGGGATGCCGTCGAAGCCCCGTTGAGAAGAAGATGGGGAAGCAGGACTCTCGATTATTTCATGTTCGTCCTCCAAAAGGTTATTCGACACATCGATGTTGTAATCGTTACCGCCGCCCAGTTCATACAGTTCGTCATCCGAAACATCGCTGTCAGCTTTGTAGTGTGAGCCTGAGGCTATGTCATCCTCCTCTTCGTCGTAATGCTCGTTTTCGTTACCACCAGCTAGGTCATATAGTTCGTCATCCCAAAGGCTATTTGACACATCGCTGTCAGCTTTGTGGTATGAGCCTGAGGCTATGTCATCCTCCTCGTTTTTGTCGTAATCTTCGTTCTCGTTACCACCGGCTAGGTCATATAGTTCGTCATTGAGCTCCGGCGACGTCGATTCGGGAATAAGGTATGCTGCGCCAAAGTGCTGATCGAAATGCTGACGGAATGCTTCTTGACCTGTTAGACCATTGTACAAACGATCTTCCCACAGTTCACTATAAGATACGATCTCCACACGCTCGTTTTCGACGTGGTCGAGATAATCTGCAATATTGAAGGTCTTTGCGCATGTGGCATTCCAACTCTGGAGCTCCCATGCCGCCGCAAGTTTCGGGACATCGATTCTTGCCATCTCGTCGTCGTTCACGTAACATTTGACGAGGTCCTCGATTACCCATTCGAATTGGTTACGGGCTTCTGTGCGCTCGTGATCTTCTTTCGACATCTCGGACTGCTTGGCTTGCGGCACAGGTTCGTTGAGACAGTCCTCCTGGACTACGACATTCAGCTCTTGCGAGGAATGTTGGAGCACATACTGCCTGAACATAGTGCATCCCGTCCGTCCGCCTCCTTCATCAGCATCTTCAGACTCCCAGTAAGTATTCCAAGTATCAAGGTCCTGAAGCTCATCCAGTATCTTATCGTCATAAGCAGAGATTTCTTGAGCATTATTGAATGTCTCCTCCCATATCGATGTTTCCCTTGATGCTGCAAGGTCGGCTCCATCGAGCTTAGCTAGCGCATCTGTTTTTGGGAGGAGCTCTATCAATGTGCTGATAGCTTCTCTGAACTGTCGGCGATTCTGCCTACGCTTCTCATCCTCCGTCGACAGTTGGCCTTTGCGGTATCTTTCTGCGTTGAGGGTAGCTTCCTTGACTTTCGCAGCGGCGGCGGCAGCATCTCTAAACACCTGATCCTGATCCAATGGAATATACTCTGGCGTCTTGAACTCACTCGTGTCGACTTTGTTGTTGCGTTTGCGAGTTTTAGGGACTTTGGGCACGAACCGCATCTTTGGTGGAGAGGTTACCGTAGTTTTTTGCTGAGGCAATGATCGTGACTGCGCGAAGTCTTCCGGAAGCAGTTGGTAGATGCGATCGCTGAGCATCTCCCGTCCGTTTCCTTCACTCCAGGTGGAATCCCACTCATCGATATCATGTAAATCGAGATCGATGTTGTTCATATACTCGTCAATGTCCCCGTCTTCTGTCTGTGTCACTCGCCAGACAATAGATTCCCAACGCTTCGCCAGCTCTTTGTAATCGCACTTCGACAGGTCATCCGTCTTTGCGAATAGCTGAAGAGTATAATGGAGCTTAGTCTCCAAATCTTTACAGCTCTTTCGGCGGATATCATCCTCCTTTTTTGTCAGGATCTGGGTCTGCCGATGAGGCCGTGAACCATCAGTACTACGTCCGGCGTGAACATTATCATAAGCAGTGAAAGCTTTCTTGACTAGCAAACTTTCGTTCTGCAGTGTGTGGGGGGCGTCGAAGGTGCTACGATCGATTGTGGCGTGCTTTCGTCGGGGCCAAAGAGATGTGGGCTTGAAAGCGACTTTGGGGTCTTGTGGGCCGGTTTGCATCTCCATAATTGAGGCAGGTGTTTCTCGCGCTGTTGAAGCTCGTGAAGTGCGCTGCAGGCGCTGGAAGTATGATGTGACGAACGGGTCTAGTAGTTTATTGGTGTTAGTAAAGAGACACAGGATCGGAGTGCGGCGCAAGCTTGAAGGTATCAGGAGCGATTACCTACCTCTAGTGCGACTTTAAGGAAGAAAAGTTCGAAAGCCTCTGATCTTTCAAATACGGTTTGGTGGGGTGTAAGAACTGTACGATAGTACTCTCGGTGTACGGGGGTTGAGCAGGGAAAGGTTGCAATTGACCGCAAGTTAAGGTAGGTTGTAGGGCTGCTATTGTCGGGTCGAGCGTGTATTGAAAATTTGCGTCCCTATCCCCTCAGGTGACAGACTGCGGAAATTATGCCAAGCCGAATATGTGCGCGGTGAAAGCAAGTGTTTGTATTCTTGGGCGTTAATCTGCCGCCCCAAGGTGAAACCAACTTGTGCCTGTTTGCTGAAATCACTACTTTGGGAATGAAGCTTGTAACGAAGCTTGGAATCTCGGGTTGAAGTGTGTGCTGGTCGCCATAATGTGCAGAAGATATTAGGAGGGGAAAAAGTAGTGAATAGTCGCGGCACCTGTAAGTTCTTGGGAAAAGGCTGAAATTCATGCTTCGCTAATCATAACTTGAGCCGAACAGTAGGAACTTACAATTATTCAGTCAATAGGAAGCTCTTTTAGAGTGTGACGACAACTCGATGAATACTATACAGACTGAAATGCTACTTACGTGTATGTCAGTCTCAAACAATTGTCGGGTCAACGATACCCCTCCCCGCACCACGTACACCCTACTATAGGATGAAACGGCAATGTATACGAGTCGAATCGGGAAATCCTCCATGAATGTTATATTGATTCAGCCCATGTCCCAGCTTCATCTCTTTCCGCTTGCCATCGCAAATGGGGGGCCACAACATTGCATTTAACACCGCAGTTCTAGCAATAGTCCGCCATGAGATGCCGCATAGACGACAAAAATATAAGAACTTGAACAATATGGCCCATGCAGCTGGTTGAAACCACGCGTCCGGGTTGCAGTACGTAGCAGCGAAGTATCCGGTCCATGTTTTGATGTGTCCCAATACCCACGCGAAGTGAAAATCTATGTGCTATGAGAATAAAGTGACGGATGGGCGTAATGAAAGGTGGCAATTTTTCGTATAAGCGCCACTATTTTTATGTCGGAAAGAACATTATATCGAAAGGTGCCACAGAGGAAGCGCCAAAGCAGTGAAGAAATCTGGTAGAAGTGTGAGTGAGGCTTTGAGAGCGCGGAGACAGTAGACCGTACATGGACACAAGTTGCCGCTGTGTGACTAAAAACGCCATTGCAGTTGAGGCGAACAAAAATGATTGAGGAGGAGAGGACGAGAGTATGTGAAACCCACTGAGATCGCAAACGATAAAAGCCAGATCGGGCAAGGGTCGACCAGGCAGAGGACTAATGCCCGAAGAGCAACCGAAGCAAGGCTTGCAATGATCATATGCACCTGTATTACACGGACTGGGGGAATAGTTCTTTCGTTTGGGGCATTGGCAAACTCCATGGCGTTGTTGCTGACTTGTATCGTGCTGGGGTTAGGTGACAGCGGTGAGAGTGCGATGTCAGTTAGAACAAGAAAAAGGTGTTAAGCTTGAGCTGGGGTTTTCTGTTATAAAATTGAGAAGAGAAGATATCCCAAGGTCAACGGAGTTGAGCCAGCAGGACCTCTAACTTAGCAACTACTTTTGGTGCGCGGGCAAGAGCAAAGGTCATTTCGCGCCAAGTACAACCAGTGTATTTTCCAAGAGCATTGGTGAGCTTAAAACTTCTACCTGGCAGGGAAGTGGGCTATGAAACTCCCCAGAACTTTCTGCATATCGTTGAAATGGTGTTGTAACAATGAACGGTACTCATTATGGACGCAGCTTGGAGCAACGTGGAGCTGAAGCCAACCCCACGTAGCACAGAGTAACAATGGATACAGATGGCGACGTGGAAACAAATTAAGGAGGAGGAAATGTATGACTGTCCAAAATGTGATTGTGCAACAGAGAAATGACTGCATAATTCCCATGTGTTCCAAGTAGTCGCTAGTGGAAGTGGATTACTGGGGTCTTTACTCAACAGCCTTGACGGCGTCCACAAAGATGCAGTGAGGCAGTCTGATCATATCGTCTAAGCTACAACGTAGCGCCTGGACAACAGTTGGGTCGTGAATTTCAGCAGCGGAAGCCGTCGCGCTCACCACAACAACCGAAGCAAATCTGGATACCAAAGAATTGATAGAGGTAAAGTATCACCTGAACTTTGAAGTCGAGATGTAGCGTTCCAGAAGGCATCTGCTCTGATGTACGAGCTTTCAGACGAGTCCGCCTGTTGTAGGTACGGCCACGTTCGCCAAACAATCGACTCACCCTTCGTACTTCTCTGCATAGTCCATAGAGCAGGCTTACTGGATCGTACCCACAGCCCACGATAGGAAGTTGTGGAACATGTGCAGGACAGGGATCGGCTCCAGGACGAACCCTCAGCTCTCCACAGTGCTGCAAGGAAGCGTTACGGTGTTATCGAGTCCGACTATCAACGTGCTGCAACGCTGGCGGCACATCGTACCAAACATTTCCATCTGCCAGCCAGAATCTATTAGGAGATACTTGTGGTACGTAATACCGCGAAACGCAGTCGACTTGTCCTGTAATGCGGCCGTTTTTTTACTAATTGTGCATTAGGCATACCGAGCGACATTTGGTTATTCCTCGGAGACTTTTCAAACGCTGTACATGATTTCATTCAGATATTCACTGCTCTGAACAAGGACAGCGTCATTTGTCATAAGAACGCCTACCAGTGCCTCGAAGAGACCAAGGCTATCGAACCAAACACCACAGCAGCCAGTCTCGTCGAGGAGCTTCACCGCCAGATTTGCGCCAAGGAGTTTCTTTACGCTTCGAAGTGGTGTAGGTTGATTCCGGTTGTTTGGGAAATTGTTGTGAGATTAATTCTTTTTGGGCGCTTCATGGGTGATTCCTCCACTCGTGTAAATATGCAGATTGTAAGTATACTTCTTGCTTCATCTTATTTGGATATCCGCTAACCGCACCTCAAGCCAACAAGCATGATGCCAAAAACTCTAGTTCTCATCTCTACGTATACACTTTCTGCAAACTACTATGCCCGAAACCATGTTGTCTTCAGCGTTACGTTTGAAACACTTCTGTAATATCCTGCCACTCGCCTCTCTCTCTGCACTCCCAATATCCATCCTTGCCACCTTTGAGTCGCCAAACCTCCTCATCACCCAAGGCGACAGCCTCGTCGGGCCCAACTTTGGTGAACCAGCGCGGTTTCCACTCTTCACCGTGCTCCTCCATGATCCTCCGCCTCGCTCTTTGACGTTCCTCCAGCCGAGCCTTGAGAGCTTCGGCGCGGTCCAAGTCGCCATCTTCTAGAGCGCGTTGATCAGGTCGGAGACGCGAGTCCGTGGGCGCTACGTGGTTTTCCTCGATGGGTGTTACTTGGTTCAGCGCAGCGGCAAAGGTGGTTAGACCGTAATGTTTCTCGGCCTTGTCGACGAGGTCGCCTACTTTCCAGGCTATTTTGCCGGTTGCTTGGCCGTTGGATGTGAACTCCAGACTGGAAGTCCACTTCCCCGTTGCTCCCATGGGCAAGGTGGAGCCGGTGCTGTCGAAGACTTCTACGGATACATCTTCTGAGCGCCCAGCGAACATACCGCCGGCTTTGAACATACACACTGCCTTTGCACCTGAGGTTTCAGATACGATTGTCATTGTACCTGACGGCTCGATGTATTTTTCGCCTGCAATGACATTGCGCAAGTATGATGTCGCCAGCGTCCAAGAATAATGCTCCCCAGAGCCGTGAAGGAAGATGCGAACCCGTCCATCGGTGTTGAGCTCGGCGCTTTTACCCCAGAATTTCTGCACTGGCATAGGAGACTGAACGAAGGTCCATTCCTGTGCTTCAGCCTGACACGCCATTCGTACAGGTCGATGCACAACCTTCTCCGCAAAGAAGCGATAGCCTTTGTCTTCGCGAACGAGTTCGTAGGTCTCGCCTAGCATGGGGTTAAAGGGTTTCCGTATCGCGCGATCTTTGACACGAGCGTTGCTAAATGCTGAGATTGCGAAAGCGGCCATGTACACGAGACGTTCACCCGTCTCGGGTGCGGCGTTGACTGCAGCGTCGAGGAGCTCGCTGTATTCTAGTTGCTCGGCGAGGCGTTGGAGGGCGGACATGGGCTCGTTGGCGGACACGGGCATGGCGATGGTAGAGAGATCCTTGCCGACATTCTTTCTGAAGAAGGCTATCAAACTAGGTGGTTGTACCTTCGGTGCTAAGACAGTAGTTCTCCGATTCACGGGCTGCAGAGGCAGAGGCGCCAGAGATGTAGGTCTTCTGGGGAACAACGCGGGCGTTGCTTCTCTTGACATGCGGGGACGATCCATCAGTCCCAAGCCTCCATTCTCCGAAGAGGACTCTGACTCGCCATCAGACTCCGAATCTTGGTCTTGATCGCGATCACGATCGCGCTCGTCGTCTCTACTATCACGTCGAATGGTGAGGAGCTGTGACTTGTTCGCGTTATCATCATTAGCATCGAAGAACTCGTCTACCGATTCTGCGGTCGACTCAAAGCTGTGGCGAGATGCCAATGCTGCGGGTGGTGCGGGCCTGCGTCGTTGCTTGCTTTCGTCGACGAGAGTTGAGAACTCTCTTACAACAGAGTCGAGGTCACGAAGCAACGCCATGCAATTGTCGTGGACACTCTCCTCTTGCGAATGCGATGAAATACTGGTCCGACCATTTCGTTTGGGAACGGAAAGACCGCCGTTTGAGGGTAGGTTTGCAGGTAGGGAGGGGACAGGGGGAATAGCGCCCGGCGAAGCGACCCCTACTTGTGCGGAGACGCTCCGCCTGAACATGCCAGATGGACTTTGTGCAGAGCTACTGGGTTTACGCTTCCAGAATGTCTTTTTCTCCGGCGCTCTGTCATCTGGGAAATAGTCGGTCGCTTCTGATTCTGTGGGAGTCGGTGACAAGCTATCATGAAACTTGGTGGTCCCCTGAGCTGCTGAAGAGCTGTACTTGGGATCCGTATCCTGGGCCAATCTTCGTGCTGCATCTCTCATACCCGCAACTCTTTCCACTAATGTTTCAACTCTTGCCCACTCGTTCTCCTCTGCCCCATTCAGCACATGCGCAACACTCTGATACGAGCTATCCTTGATTTGTAAGGTGGGTGACGATACACGTCCAGCTGTGCGAGATGCCTTGTCGAGGGCGTCTCTCCACATCTTGAAGTCTTTCACATTACTCGCTCTCAGTTGCCAAATCTCTGCTCCAGAATCGACAGAAATCTCCCTCGTGTCCTCATTTGCACCAATTGCTGCCAGTGACAAGGGTATCGCTCCACGCAAAACCGAAGAGTGGTCGTTGCGATAGTATGATAGCGTAGAGGATGTGAAGTCGAGCGAGAAGAAGCGCCTGGCATAGCCTTGATTCCGCTTCCTCCTTTTCTTATGCAGTACTCCGGTCAGGAACGACGAGCTGGATAGGCTGCCCTGTTTCGGTCCAGGTTGAGACTTCGGTTGGTCGGCGTGTGGGTAAGGTAAGGATTCTGTTGACTCGAGAGGCCCCATGGACGGGCTGGATTTGGGAAGACTGGTCGAACTTCCTCCTGCCATTGCCTGGGCATAGTGCATGTGGTGACCCGTCTTGGGGGCCGCATTGGTGGGGTACGTCATGAGAACGAAGGTGGCGGTTTTCGAGACCGTCTTGGAGAACGTGTTGTCAAAGACGAGCCCATACATGCCACCTTCGCCCATCGGAACGTCGAATGTCCCAATGGACACTTGATCGGCCTCGCATTTCCCATGCCATTGTACCTGCTTTAGCCCGATTGCCGAGAGCTTCTCCAAAACGACCGTCCTGTCGTTTCGCGATGTCGATGCTCCGCGTCCGCGGGTGGTGGGTGGCTCTAGGCTAGCTGGAGCAGGTCCAGTTTCGAAGGTTGCGGAGGAAGGAAGGTTGGGGGTGGCGCCAGTCGCTGTGCCTGGGTGTTTGAAGATGCCGAAATTCAGCGACTTCTTATGCGGTTGTATACTCCATGATATGGTGTGACCGGCGGAGACGTTTACCCAGCGAACGAGGTACGACTGGAGCTTGAATAAGCCTAGACGGACTGTGTTCAGATCATGTACGTACCTTGCTATGGATTTCGATATTCTCCATCCCCGCCATGATTGAGGATCCTAGCTGGCAACTAGCGCAGTCCTTCTGGTGGAGGTTTAGACTTGGTTGCGAATTGAGCTTCTGACGCGGGGCCTCGGGTGCTTGAAGATGGCGAAGCTATGAAATGTCCAGCCACCGAGTAACGAAAGCAAGTCCGGCGATGGTGACGATGTCTTTCAGCGAGCTAGTATGGGAAACGGTGGAACAGATATAGGTAGCGCGGGCTCTTGAGCACTCGTCAGCTTTGACGATGGGCTGGCAGAAACCTGTATGTGTCCACGGTTGCGCCTGGGACAGTCGGAGCGCTATACGTCCGATGGACCAAGAACGCGGTAGTTTCAACGGGGACAGCTATTGGCAGATTGTGCGGAGCGGGTTTGATTCAAAGTCCATTCCGAGTGCGTTCGCGCTTATACAGCAGAGGTGGTTTCGTCTTGTCAGGCGGACATGATGTACCTTTCATATGCCTGACACGCGCGGGCTGGGAACATCGCAGCTTGGACCCTTCATTCAGCCCTACGCCGCCCCGTCAGCCACATGTACATTGAATATTATTCATTCCTACTACCCGATTAGATGCTCAGCTCATCCTTCTAATCTTTTCCCTCCTCTGTCATCTGTAAAAGCGCCGAGCACTATACTAACGCCGAGCGCAGTCTCGCTTCTACAATTCCCCGTCGCTCCCAGCCAGCACAGTCTTGTCTCAGGCGTCTGTCGTGATGACGTTGAGCGTGTCTCTGCCGGCTCTGCCTCGGCCAGCGCGCTTTCTGTTCAGCCTCCCGGGCTATCCGACTTGTTTCTGTTCAGCGGTAGTTTCTTTCACCATTCCTACCTAGCGGCCGGCCGAGTCGCGACTTTCTCTACTGGACTGGTCATGGCCTGCAGTTGGCAGCCGGACTGTTTCAACTCCGCTATCCCGCCCTCCACCATGGTTGACCCGATTCCGGCACAAGCCGCCATCGAAGTCAACGCTTCCCCCAGCTATCGTTGGTTCTACAGAAATGCCCTCACAAGACCAGCCTTGGGTTATGTCACGGTGTCCTTCGGGTATTGCTGGTTGTTCGCCATTTAATCGTGCTTTTTGACTCGTGACCACATCTGGCCCTTTGGGAAATATCAGCATCCCTCTCCATGGTTGAGCCTAATACATGCTGACGTTTAATCAAGCATTCCGTATTAGCCATGATTGTCTTTACACCCAGTTCGCTCGAACAAAACACCTAGGTACTTGGGTCCACGGGCACTACTAGGTAGAACTTGAGGCTGCTAGCGCGATCATCGCTTCCACCTCTCCAGCTCTTACGCTTTACCTATCTCGACACGGAGCATCATACCCTCATCACACTACCTGATTGCTTTTTTATACATAACAGATAGCGTTCTATAATTCTTCCGCAACTGTTCGGTGCAGCCTCCGTCCTACCTCCAATTTGTGGGGTATTGTACGTCAATTAAACCAATATCGTCTACCTGGTTCACGCCGGCATGGATCCTCTGTTTCCGCGATCCTGGTTAGACAGGTACTTTGATATTCTTCAGCATCATAGATAACTTCGCCAATTCCTGTCCAGGAGAACTTTGATCTATTTCATTTTTACTTCTTATACTCAGATCATGGTCAAATCAATTGCTCTCGCCCTGTCGCTTGCGACCTCTGTTCTTGCAGCACCATATCCCACGAACTCTTCAGCGTGGTCGGGATGGAAAAACGTCAAGCATTTCTTCGTCTTGTAGGAACCTCTGAATCAAATACCTGCACAAATACTGAATATAACTAAGCGGTGATTCCTACACCCAGACCGGATTCGATGTAAATGGAACGCAGCCAAACCTCTCGAACCCTTTTGGGAACCCGCCATATCCGTACATCTATCCTCTCTTTCGAAAAAAGATACCACTGACAAACCCAGCGGCTGGACATCATCAAATGGCCCTAACTGGGTCGGTTTCTTGACAACTACCTACAACACCAGCGCCCTCCTTACTTATAATCTTGCTTATGGCGGCGCAACTGTCGACTCCGCGCTCGTAACGCCTTACAAGCCAACTGTCCTTTCTCTAAAAGACCAAGTCACAACTGAATTTCTCCCCACATACGCATCGCCCAATGCATCCTTGCCATGGATGCCCAGCTCCTCGCTTTTCGCCTTCTTCATCGGCATCAACGACGTGGGAAACAGCTGGTGGCTGAACAACGCCACTCTATATGACAGTATCTTCACCGTCTACGCAGGACTGCTCGACCAAGTATACGAAGCTGGCGCGCGGAACTTTCTGTTTCTCAGTACACCGCCGGTGAATCTTGCGCCGTTGACACTGAACAAGGATGACAACGGGTACGCGAAGGAGAATGAGGGCAAGGTGATTCTCGACTGGAACAAGCGTCTCAGCGCTCTGGCGGCTGCGTTCAAGGCGAAGAATGAGGGCGTGACGGTTTTCGTGCATGATACCTGGGGTGTGTTTAATGCTGTTATCGAGGACCCGAAGAGCTTCGAACAGACTGCGGGACTGAAGAACGTTACGGGTTTCTGTAAGGCGTATGCAAAGTAAGTCAATTGACAAGGCTGTGCTGAGAAAAGTATGGAGTTACTGACACATTGTTACAGTGGTACGCCTACTTGGTACACGAAAGATCCTAGTTGCGATTACCCCGTCAACGAGTACCTGTGGCTTAACGACTTGCATCCTACGTTCCCGGTGCACAATGCTACGGCTGCGTCTATTGTAGAGTTGCTGAAGTGAGGGGACATCACTGTGAGCTGGTTGAATGGAAGCCATGTTCTGATCTAAGAGTAGAAGCGTAGAAGAAGTGGGAGAGAGCTTTCGCTGTAGATATTCAGATTGCTGTCTTGAGTCATGTCTTAAAGCGTGTATGGCCACAAAGCCGCGATATTTAACCCTTACGAGAAGGCCGACATGTAAATACTCATTAACGTGCATCCCTGTTCATATCACGTCATACGATACATTATATAACACTAAAGTTACAATTCCTCCCTTTTAGAATTATGATCATACCCTCTCACTGACCCAAATCGCCCCCCGACAACCTCCTCGAATCACCTCCGTAAGCGCCTCATACGGTCTCGCCGCTTTCGCATCATTTTCCACCGCGTGGTCCAAATGCTCCAACTCCTCGTCCCGAATCCGCCTCAACTCGCCAATCAACGCCTCCAACTCAGGACCCAAGCTCTCCCCCCTAGCCTCACACTTCTTCGCCCAGTCAACCAAAACTCCAACCTGTTCATTATAATGGGTCCCGATTTCCGTCTCGACAGCCTCGGTACATGCCATTGCAGCTTCGCGGCCCAGGACAGCCGTGGACCAGCCGAGTATGCTGGCGGCGGCGGTCCAGAGCGGCGTCATGGCAGTGGGGCGGATTCGGTGTTTTGAAATGACTTCGTTGAAGTACTTATAATGCCCGGCTTCTTGGTCGTACATGTGCTTCATCAAGGGCCGGAGGTGCGGGTGGGAGCGCGTTAATACCGGAGATTGCGCGGCGTAGATGAGGATTGCGGCGAGTTCGCCGGTCTGGTTTACGCGTAGGGCGGAGGAGAGGAAAGCCCTTTGCTCTTGGGTGAGGGGGCGGATGGGCTTGGTTGGCCCATCTTTCGAGGGCTGGGAGGGCAGTGGGGATTGTGATGGCGGGGCATTCGTTGTATTTGATGGCTGTGGTGTCTGCGCGTGGCGGTATGGTTAGCTAGATGTTAACTTGGTGTGTGAACAGCTAGACTATGTCTAGCTATGCTTGGACTGCTTCGCGCAGCTTCCTGATGGGACTTCAAATTGCTTTATGGTGTATTACAGACACAGCTAGACAGTTTTCCAGCTAGATTTATTATCATATCACGTACAATTGGTGGTTGTGAAGAGCGTGGCGGTGAGGTATGGAATCGCGAGCTCTGGCGTGATACTGCGGATATGGTACATGGGGCAAGAAAGTCCAAAACTGGATAATGGATGCCGCGAGGTGCTCGACACACTAATGACATGGGTGAGAGAAGGGTAGAAGACATGCTGCGTGGCTATTGTACAAAGAAGAGGACAATAGTGATTGATTGTTCAACTGAGGGTGAATGTTGGGCATGATGCGCTCACTACACGCTAGTATGCCCATGGTCCGTGCGCAAGCGTTCAATGTTGGTTCCGCCGTCCAGATATCCTCCACCCTCCTCGTCCTCACCCCTAACCACGACTTTTCCGCCCACCACCGCCTTTGCGACGCTGTTTTCGCCTCCATCACCCGCCAAACCACCCAGAAATCATCGCAAACTCCTCCAGGCCCTCTCCTACCATGTCTGCCGATGATATCGACGATGAGCTCTTCGCCCTCGCTGGCGGTGACGAAGATGCAGACGTCGAAGAAGGCGAAGCGTGAGTGCCCTGTCTCGCTTCTGCTCCTTTGCATCTACCAGCTTTGCTTTTCATCTCCGATCCAACCTCCATCCTTCCATCTATCTCTTTGCTGGCCTCTGGTACCCCCTTGCACAGCATGAAGCTGACCCCGCCCAGCTCGTCGCCCGCAGCCTCGTCGCCCAACTCACTAGGATCGGACG
Organism: Cucurbitaria berberidis CBS 394.84; assembly: GCF_010015615.1. NCBI lineage: Eukaryota > Fungi > Ascomycota > Dothideomycetes > Pleosporales > Cucurbitariaceae > Cucurbitaria > Cucurbitaria berberidis. The sequence goes on along the minus strand of NW_024468937.1, from coordinate 2,599,695 downwards.
CCATGGACGAGTCCGACTCAGACCGCGACGATGACGTACCAGAACGGAGCGCAGACGTCCCATATCCCCTAGAGGGCAAATACGTCGATGAATCAGACAAGCGCAATATCATGAGCATGTCGCAGCTAGAGCGAGAAGAGATCTTGGGACAGCGCGCGGAAGAGATGAGCAAAGCAAACTTCCAGGCAGAGCTGGCAAGGCGTGCTGCTATGCAGAATGACAGAAAGAGGAAGGCTGACTCCGAGGACCCTGATGATGCGATGCGCAAGAGTAGCCGGCCGAAGGTGCAGCCCAGGAAGAATGAGAAGCTCGAGGCATACAAACGCGAACGAGAACAACGTGGTCAACAACGACAGCGACAAGACGACCGGCGCAACGGCCGCCGGAGGTCGAGCTCGGCAGATCGGGATGGCCCTTCAGATCTCGACGCTGATGGCGACAGTGACGTCGAATGGGACGATCGAGTACCAGAGAAGGCCCGCGAAGAGCTCCCCGCCACGCTGCGCGACTTTGAGTCAGTCCGCGTTGGTAGAGGCTTCTTCTCAGAAGTCTGCTTCTACCCCGGATTCGAGGAAGCCATGACTGGCACCTTTGGACGCGTTGGTGTGGGTCAGGACGCTCAACGGAGGACCCTGTACAAAATGGCTCAGATCAAGGGTAGGTTAGCCGGCATCTGCGAGAGACATCTCACTAACCCATCTTCCAGGCTTCTCCACAGGCAAACCCTACGTGTTCGAAGGCAAGAACGGCCAGCGCATTGCAACAGACCAATACGTCGTCGCACAGCATGGGTCAGTGAAGAAGGACTACCAGTTTCAGTTCTTGTCGAACCAGCGCTTCCTAGAGACCGACCTCGACATTTACAGGCAATCCCTCTCAGAAACGAACGCCAAGGTTCCTACGCAATCCTTCCTACAGCGGAAATACGATGACCTCAAGGCTCTCCAGAACCACTACTGGACCGACGCCGACATCAGCGCACGCATCGCCAAATCCAAGAAATACTCTCACCTCCTCCACCGAAGCAACTCCGATGCTCAACCCAAGATTGCCACTCAGTCCGAAACCGCTGCCGCCCAAATCGCTGAACTCAACCGCAAGAACCGCATACTAGAAGCAGAGCGCGTACGGAAAGCACAGCTTGATCAACAGCGCCAGAAGAAGTTTGAGCAGAAGAAAGAAGCCGCACGGCGGAAGGCGGAAGAGGAGGCCAAGAAGGCACAGGCAGAGGCTATGCTCAACAAGAATAATCTAGACGTCGATGCGCTGTTTGATGGCGATGGAAGCTCGCGGGCGAGTACGCCAAAGCCCCAAGAGAAGAAGAAGACGGAGCGGAAGGGCTTACCGACGTTTCGGAAGCCGAAGATGGATGATGACATTATTGCCAGCATGGATATGGGCGTCGACATTGAGATCTAAGTACTCTTCAGATTCAGAAGAGATCTGGCTTGCATGAGCAGATTCTCTATGCGCCTGTCGTCGAAGAGCTGCAGACGAACGTCGCCCATCCTACGATCATCTTGTGGATCTCCTACCATCTACACGACCACTTGGGATATCGCGACCGTCACTAGCGTCCACGAATCAGATGCTTCTAACTTGACTAGTTAAAAGTTTTGGTTTAGAGCACCTACCTCTGTTCATTTCGGGTTTCTTTCATTACTGGCCTTTATTCCCCAGTCAGGTTCAAACATTGCACGGCGTTGGGAGCCTGGAAACTTGGCGGAAAACAACAGATCTTCATATCTTGCATTGAACTAGAAGACTTTTCGGTAGTTATGCGCTGCGGTGGTTGCGCTACATCATACCCCAATTCCTGACTAGTAGTAATTTAGAAAGAACAACCCTCTTCCTACGATGCTGTTCTTTTCAAGTCGTTGCAAGTATATCATACCTCACATTGATGCTTACATACTTTCTCAAAGTAGTGCTTTGGGTACATGAGACTTGATGGTTTGGAGTGTGTATTTATGTAAGAACAGACAGGCAGACTATGTGGTGTTGGTGTACCAGATGCATCAAATCGTGTATAGTAGACAAAACCGCGTAGATAACCCATTCAGGAGACGATCCGGGGCTCTTAAGATAAATAAATAAATCATCCGTGAGATGAACCTACAGAATACCTCGTATGACAACTCCTCCATATCTATAATACGGAAACGCTAACCTCGCATACTCCAAAACAACGCTCGCTATACATGAAAGAACAGAGCAATTCCTACTTCCTACTCAAACCCACCACCCAAGTCCCCAAGCACACTCCTCATACCTCCCGCCCTCTTCCTTCCACCCTCGACCTTCTTCCTCAAAGCTTCTTTCCTCTTCCCATCCTTCTTCTCTAGCAGAGCTTGTCGCTCCGCTTCTCTCGCTTGCGCGTGGATGTTACTCCTACCCGTGCCGCCTCTCCTCACCGTACTCTCAGTAGGCGTGTTGGCGCCGGAAGAGGTTTGGCTCGTGGTAGAGGAGATCTTGCCTGTCGCTCGCCGAATGAGCGAGGGTAAATTGAAGCCTGGTGTAGTTGTTGCACGAGAGGGTGCGTGGAAGGCCATATTCGCATCTCCGCCCGCCGCTTCTGACATCGTCGACGTCCGCGAAAGTGTGAGGCGGTCCACAACAGGCTTCCGTGAAACTGCATTCAGTGCAGGAGACTCATCGTCGGACTCGGACTCGGAATACTGCGAGTCTGGCACAATGATACGTGAATCTTCCAAGAGCTCGGAAACAGAGTTCTGCACGTCGGCAAATGTGATGGGTTTCCGTGTTAGATTGTCCGACCCAGCGGTGCGGCGGAGATGGGGCGGTGGGCGATTTTCTTTCTGCGAGTCGGGGGCTTTGCGTTTCAAGGGGTTGGCGGGAGCTGGCATGCTTGTAGAATCCGCAGTCTGAGAATCAGGGACGATATCTTCGAACCCGTCGCCCTTCTGGAGATCCTCTTGAGACTGCGAGGTATCCACATCCATGCCCAATTCAGCAGGCATATCTAGGAACTCGTAATCGCCCTCATCTGCAAAGTCCGCTAACGTGTTGAAGAACGCCTTCTTCTTCTCATCATCCGCAATCTTCTTGACACGTTCATCTTTCAAGAGCTCTCTGGACATCTTCTGAAACTCGGCGCGCTTCTTCCGCTGACGCGCTTCGGCCTCATCCTCAGAGTCGGACATGTCGAAGCCATCGCGGCCGCCGGCTTGTCTACGGAGACCACCAGTTTGGATCTTCTTGTAGAGATCGGCAATGTTCTTCTCGTCTTCCTTCTTGGCCTTATCACTTGTGTGTGTCAGTACTTTGTTGTATGCAGAAGGGACTTAATGGTGGGTGGGGACTTACGCGTAGAAGGCAGCGATTTGTCGCTCATCCACATTGACCTCGTTGTGGTCGATCATATCCTTGAGCTCCTGATCTTCTTCACCCTCTTCGTCATCACTAGCACCTCCAAGACCGGCATACTCGTCTTCAGACTCATCAGCTTGTTCCATGACTGCATCCTTGGCCATGCTAGTCTTCTTGTCAAATTCGTCGATAGCCTTTTGCTTCTTAGCGTTCCTTTTCATCTTTGAGAAAGCATCTCTGGGCTTGGGTGGACGCTGGATGTCGTCTTCGTCGCTAGCAACTTCTTCAGCCTCCAAGAGGTCCGCTTCCACGTCAGAGAGCTCAACAACGGCTTCTTTTCGCCCGCGCTGAAGCTTGCCCTTCCTTTGCTTGATCGGCGATTCGGCAGTTGGTATCATGACAGTATCGATAGTTGAAGGTGGCGGGATAAGCCCTGCAGGGGAACGGGAGAACGAAAAACCTGCATCCTGGGTGGGCTCGAAGTCCTCGAGTTGCGTTCGAGAGAAAGCTGGCGAGTTCCTAATAAGCTGGCTGATGCCTAAGCTGAATTGGGATTCCGTGCCAGTTTGCGAATCTTTCTGTGGGGACATCAATGACTGGCTGTTGGGTACCATGAAGTCGGAGGCCTGACTAAAGTTTGCACCAGGCTGAGTATCCGGTAAACTTCGTAGAAAGTCCAGAGAGTCTTGCTCTGGTGCAGGGTTGACAGCAGGTGTAGACTGTGAGCCCGATTCCAGGTTCGCCATGGTACCCGCAAACATTTGTGTCAAGCCAAGTCCAACGTTCGTGTTCCCAAACCCGAATGCTGCCATGGCGTCGTCTTGAGTGGTTTGTTGAGTAGGAGAAGCAGGCTTCGGTGCGTCAGCGTCGCTCTCATCATCGTCATCAATCACCCGGTTACGAGCTCTATTGATTGTCCGCGTGCGGATAGGTGCGCTCGTTTCCTCGTCCTCCATGTCCGCGTCTTCATCGACATGTTGTACTTGAGGCGCTTCTTCTAAACGCTCGTCCTCGTCCGCCATTTCGTTGATGAGGCCATTGGAATTGTCTGCCAAGTCTTTCACTTCAGCATCCTCCTCCTCCTCGGACCCTGAAAGCTCAAGCTCAAGCTCTTCCTCTGCCTCATTCTCCATGACTTCCTCATCCACATTCTCCTCTCCACTTCCAACGTAGTCACCGTCTGATTCGTCGCTAGAAGGTAGACCATCAATAGTCTCCCCATTCTTCTTCGCTTCACCTCTCTCTAGTTTAGCGAGCTTGAGGTCTTCCTGCCTCTGTTTCTCGAACTGTGCCACCATGTCTTCAATCTCCGCTTGGCGCTGCTCCCTCTCCTCTTCAGTCTCAATAGTGTGACCTCGTTGTTTCAACTCAGCAATCTTTTCCTCTCGCTCTTTGTTCGCTTGTTGGCGAGCTTTCTGGGCTAGAGAAAACTCCATTTCAGCAAGCGTGACTAACTTTTGACCCTTCTTCCCTTTCGGTGGGGATCTTATTAATTGAGCTAGAGAACGTAGGTGTAGCAAGGACGCATTTTCATGTTGCTTCTTCGTTGGCAATCGATCAAAAACAGGGAACCTGCTCCTAGCTTGTACTACTCGGGGTTCGTCGTCTGAATCTGATAGTTCCACCATAACGTCATCAGAAGGCTTCGTGTAATCGATTTGAGCTTTCTGGATAATGACTGGCTCTTCCTGCTTCATCCATGGATGTTGGGGAAGATGTTGGAACTCGGGTGCTCGTCCCTTGCCCTTGTCCAGTTTCGTAGACACAGGCGACTGATCTTGGTCCTGCTCAGCGCCCATGGCTGTTGGTGTTGCCATAGAAGTCGGTAAAACATGCTTCTCTAGGCGTTCCTCTTCCCTTGGTGGGCTTGTTGGTGGAGTGTCGTGGACCTGATTTACCTCTGCGTCGGAGGACGCTAGCGCAGAGCTGGCGTCAGGAGTTGGGAGGGCCCCTGTTTCTTCGCCAGGTGCAGTGAAACCCATCCGGACGAACAGGTCTTTTGTCGAGTATCTCTTCTTCGTCTTAGCTTGATGAGTAAGCTGCATATTGCGACTTATCCGCTGCTGATCGCGAGCCATTGCTTCTAACGCCTTCTTGCCGGCCCTGCGAGTTGGCTTAGCCTGTTGGGTGAGTCGTCTGCCATTTTCGCCATCCGTATCACTACCGGACCCTTGATCTACTTGCCGCCGGGCGATCTTCTTCGGCTTCACTTGTGTTGTTTCTTCCTCTTGCTGCTTCGCCAGTCTCTCCGCGCGTATTCGCCGTACCCGCGCTTGTAGGTCAGCATTGTGCGAGGGCTGTGGAGAAGCGTCTGATCCGGACCCAGCATCTGCTACAGTTCGCGACCATTTCTTCGCTGGCGACGCATTTGGGGTTACGAACAGTCCTGGTGATGATCGCCGTGATCGAACGCTCGAGGTGGGCGAAGCGGGATGGCTTGTGGGCTTCGTGTTTTTCGGTATGTTTCGGCGGGCGGTTGTTCGCACAGGCATATCCTCGTCCTCACTGCTTACGACGGTAGTAGCAATATGCGACTCTTTCTGAACCTTCTGCGCCTTTATTGAGTTCTTAGTAGCGGCGAGTCGTTTCTTCAGACGCTCGTATGCAGCCTCTCCGTCGCTCTCTTCCTCGTTATCAGCCGCATTCGGCTTTGAATGTTGCCGTGAAACCGTGGGTGATTGCGTAGTTGGTGGCATAGCTGAGGCTTCGTCTGCAGATACAGAGACATCGTTCTCAGATTCGGTTTCGCTTCCTGAGGACTCTGTAGTCGGTTTCCGTAAAGCTGCCAACAGCTTGGGTCGAGGTTTGGCGGACGCGTCAACTGCGCGTGCCGAGGGCGATGAGCGCGTGATATTGGGTGGTGCTACTGTTGTTTCGCATTCTGAATCCATTTCGATACTCATTGTAGGCAAAATCGCTCCGTTGCCCGAGTATTGTAATTGAGGATCGAGGTTCTATTTGTTGATGCAGTCGACAACGGTGCACGTCGAAGAAGGTAAAGGGGTATAATGGAAGAGTATTAGCAGGGTCTTTCTTTCCGCAGCTGTGGTTGAGATAGAGATTGTTCAACGGAAATAATAAAGATGCTGATGCAAGAAGTGGTGGAGATGTTCAATTGCAAAAGTGCATGGCTGGCGGGGAGACAGCTTGTCCGAGCTTCACGCGACGGAAGTCGCGACGCGTCGCGCGTCTGCCACATGTGGCTTGTAAGCGACGCTATGCTCTTTTCGGCGCATCCACGGATTTTCAACTTTCTCCCTCCTGTGAGAGCTTCTTCAAAACCCGGACTCGGTGCTTGAATGACCACTATACAGTGTCGGCGTACGGATCACCTACAGTTTTTACTAATGCCATCGTTCCACAACGTACATCCAACTTCGAAGCGTAAGCAATTAGATCGCCTTAACTCTCACCTCAGGCTCTGCACCTCGGCTGTCCTACACCACCATGAGATCATCGTCGTTGGACATATTCAGCATCCAGCATTCAGCATCATGGGTCAGGAAGCCGATATGGTACTCCATAGCTGCCGGCCTCGTCTCTACATGGCGCGTCAAATGCCCCAGCTAAAGGCCGAGGATGTCCTCCTATGCTCAGCCCATGGCTATGGCCGATCTTGAAGGCTTCCAAGAGCTACAACATTATTTCACCAATATTGTGTACTTCAGATTAATCAATTCGCTGTGCGAACGATGTTCTAGGCGCAGGCGGCAATTGCACCAAACCCCATATGCGACATCTTTGGCGCGGTTGCTAACAGCTCACGTTTTCGGCTTTCTTTGTCATATTGCTTCTATTCAGCATTTATATGCATCCAGTATCTATATGCCAGCCTGCATATCTTCCAGCATCTGATCCGAGGCCTCCTTGATTAACGAGGGTTTTGATAATAGCCCACCCAGACAGTGGAAGAGCATGGAGAAAGTAATTGACGGCAGTTCACGAAGCATCACTTTTCCTGGTACGCGCAGACTACACATCTCCAGCCCTTTCATCTACCTTTTCATAAAATGTCTTGGGTTACAACGCTGCGTTTCTCATAAGGTGCAGGATTAACGACTACCAATTCAGATTCAAGGAAGCTCACCGACTGACGATCTAATCGTCGTCCGGTTTAACCGTTTAGCCCAGATCCACATTGCTGATCTTGCGCTCCATTGACGGCAACCTCCGAGAAGAAACGTTGACTGGGTTATGGGCATATCTGGGATAATGTCGGCGACCCTTGGTCCAGAAACAAGATTTTCACGACGAACGGACTTTCTCCAACCTCCCCAAAGCTCAGCCCTACACTTCTCTTTCAGCTATGTCTCCCGCACGCAAGCATGCGGCCCCGGCCCGCAGACAAAGTACAGCCGGGTACCGAGCTGATAACAGCATAAACGCCACCTTGAATGCAATCTCCTCCATCAGAGAAATATGATTTCCCTTTATTCTCTCAACTACATCCAGAGACCTGATAGCTCCGATGCAAATTGCTCTCTGCCGCTGAGAAGACGATCTGTCAGTCGAATCAACTTCAGCTTTCTCTCACTTGCTCCCTACTTTTCTTGTGTTTGATCTTAAATGCCAGGGTAATCTAGTTTGGTGCTAAGACGAGGAATAGCTATATGTATTCGTATACCTATAATATGGCTGTCCCAGCTGCGCTCGGGGTTTCCGTTACTGCGCCGCAAAGGATCTGTTTGGTTCACTCGGTGGTAGGTTGGTCAACTCACTTCAGTGGGCGTGGTTTCATCCTATGCAAGATCATAGTCATGGACAAGGGAAAACTCCGTGGCTTTTGACAGACGTCTTTCCTGTTCCGGTCGGAACGTTATGCTCCGTCTGAAAATAGTACAGGTTTTGGCTCTCAAGTCGTCGAACATCCGCACCCCAGGATGAAGGTCGGTTGCCAAGTAGCAGTTGCAAGGTAACCTTGGTTTCGAGCGCTCGCAACGATGGCAGATCACCGGTAGGGCGATCACTTGACGACATGCTAAAATCTGCAGGACTCCTTTACTTATTTCCCACCACGAAAATGACGCAGCCTTGCGACCGAGCGGACCAAGCGCGAACGCTTGTACGAGTACACGTGAGGAGGTAAATTCTCGTTCACAGTCCAATAGGCGCCAACAACTTTTCCTCAAGGACCAAGAACTGGATTTATTTGCAAAACCCATTTGGTTTGAGCTGCTCTGGGCTTCCACAAAGATCACAAGGTGGCAGCAAATATGATGTCAGCTACACCGACAAATTCTCACATTTCAAAACCTACATCAAAGTCATCGTCAAGCGTACGCTCTCGCTCTCATGTCTGGTGTTACCCAGAAAATCATAAATCGCAGGAACGCATCCTGAGACGTGTCTCTGACCAGTGACCGGCTGCACATTGCTCTCACAGGCTGGTGGGGTGATCATTGGGGCTTAGCTCCCATACATAGTGCAAGCGAAGGCTCCAGATGCTCTGACGCGGTTGATCCAGACACCATCTAGCGCTGTTTCACGTTGTTAACCCCTGAGCTCGCTCCCCAGAAGCCCTGCAGCGCGATCGCGGCCAGCACGGCGATCCGCTCAGGAACATCTGTCGCGTTTGCTTTTGCGCGTGCTAGAGGGAAACGCGCGAAACAAGAGGAAATGAGTTGGTCGCCGCGCATTATGCACAAGAATGCGGCTTACCGTAGAGATCTCCGTGCTATATTTACCAAAGCCTTGCGCGGGAGAGATGACATGTCCATGCATGCCTGCAGGCCAAGGCCCTCTCATCGGAACCTTGGACTCTTCTTGAAACCCTTGAAACGGTCCACACGGATGCTCCCCTTCTAAACAAGAGCCATCCGCCTCCACCCGGGAGATTAGACGATCAGTGTCTTCCTAACGGCCTAAGATCCAAGCTTGTACCCTTTCATCCATCGAACAAAAACGCGGCACCTTCTCGAACGCTTCCGTTTCGCGTACTTCCGCCTCCCTTTCGTAGCGACAACAGCACGCTTCCCGCCCAACACGGCCCGCAACCTAACAATTACCGGCATGATACTGGCTTCAACACGCGCATTTGGATAACATGGAGACCGACGAGCCTCAACTTTATCAATACAGCACTCCTCAGCAGAGTAGCACCTTCAAACGCCCGCGTCGCAGTCTACAGAGCTCCACGCCCTTGAGCAGCGTTACCGAAACCGTGTCGTCGTCACCCCGTCACTCTGGTCAGAGTCTTTTCGCTCATCAGGTTATTGATCACATCAATGCCTTGAAACATCTCGATGATCAACAGATCCTGCTGCTGCTACAGGCGGCGCGCAATGGAGGTCAGTAATGGCGCATCCCTAGCAACGCGTTCGCTCACTCGTTTCCAGATGGTATGCGCCTTCCAAGCGCCGACAGGTCGTCCATGTCGACAGTGGGAAGCCGTGCGTCTTCGTATCTAAGCGTACCGTCAAGCAGAGTTCCCAGCATGCTCTCCGACCCACGTTCATCGGTCGCTTCCACGGATTCGTCGTTCACGCATTACAGCGCCGCATCCTCGCGTCTATCAACCGCGTCCTCTCGTCTCTCGACCATATCTACGGCCTCGACACCCGCGCCGAAGAATTTTGCGTGCACATTTTGTGACAAGGCCCTCAAGTCAAAGCCCTACTGGAAGTCGCATGAAGAAGAGTTCCACGAGCAGAGACTCACATGGCGCTGTCCAGATTGCGAGCAGATATTCCACGCAGGAAAACGCTTTCGTGAGCATCACACCAAGCTACATGTACGACCGTTTCCCGTTCTTTAGATTGTGGCATACTGACATATGTTAGGGCTGTGAGCACTGCAAACAACCCAGGGAGAGCGGACAGCCAACAAGCAGAAAAGCATCACCATGCGTCAAGAAATACGAGATTGTAATGCACGACAAAGACGCTTGGGGCTGCGGTTTTTGTGCCTGTCTATTGACCACCTGGGAAGAGAGATGCGAGCACATTGCGTTGCACTTTGAAGAGAAGGGAAGCTCGAAATGGAACTTTACTAATGTCGTCCTTGGCTTGTTAAAGCAAGAAGAAGTTTCACATGCGTGGAACCAGATGATGGTACAACGACATGGAGACGAACCGAACTGGCCAACGCTGGCGTGGGAGTCGAAGAAGTGCAACCGACTGAGATACAAATTGGAAACAAAGTGGGACACCAGGGTGTTTGACACCGAGAAGCTGGTGCAGGATACCTACGACATGGCGGAGATCGAAATTAAGGATGTCGTTGAGCCAACGACCGAGAGCGCCCCTGACGTTTCCGAGCCTACCGATTCTGGCCATGGCGAGATCGTCGAGTTCAAATTGGAGACAGCTGACTATGGGTCTAATCAACGACTCCAAAGCTCCCATGGAGTCCCATCCGACCACACTATGATGGACATAGATCCAGTGGAGCCCCCTCAACACATGCACCACCAAACGTTACAACAGTCGCAATGGCCCGTTAGCACGGACATTTCCCAAAACAACATGAATGCGGCGGTTGGAATGGGTGCTTTCAGTGGATTCGATACCAACATGACGACCCTTCCGACAGACTACTCCCAGCCTGTTGCTCAGGGCTTTCAACAGCAGCAGACTTGGCCAAATGCAGGCTTTGTATCTACGCCTGATCTCATCAACTTCCAGCAACCGACTTCGTACTTGAACTACAACCAACCGAAGGAGGTCATCTCCGTGCCCACGTCCCAATACGCCAATTTCGCACACTACCCTCCTAGACAAAGTCTCCCACCGAATTTCCTCCAACAGCATCCCAGCACCCCGACATCGCGTCGGTATGTGCCAAAGCTGATCAACATATCAAACTCGAGTCATCGTGGGCTACAGCAAGAACAACCGCCGCCTCCACCTCCTAAGGATGACCACCAACAGAACCGATTTTCGCGGATGATCATGCGACGTCGTCCTAGCAACATATCACAGCATAGTCTTGTGTCGCAGCGGGACATGGGCGGGACATGGAACGATGAACTCAACTGGGGTTAAATTTCAGCAGTTCTTTCCCCTTTTCGACTTGAAAGCCGGCTGGTTCGGCACCGCACATTTACGCTCTCCTTTACAGAAACAAAATAAACCCTCACTGAGAAAGTGACTCCGAACCTCGCCCCGTTTCCCGACGCGAGCTACACGTCACCTCAACGGAGCCAGTATCTTCCCTTTCTTTCCTTACGTACAATGAATGTTTGAGCGGCGATGGGAAGATGTTATACCCATGATGCAGCGTTATGCACGATTGATTTTGCAGAGATGAGTCTCCGTGTAGTTAGTGTTTTGCACCTAATACCCCCTTTTCGTCACACTGCTACTGAGGTTCATGGCATGTTGCAATGCGATTGACGTAATGATGCTGGACGGCAGGCTTGGGCAAATACCATAGATAGAGTTTAAATAACTTCAAATGTTTCTTACTTAATACGTCTCGATCGATATACCTTGGTATCCATCAATTGCATACCCGAGCCTAACCAAGAACAGCTGCAGCTGTCAAGGCCCAGCCAAACCCGATCTACAACCAGAGGGTTGCCGTCCGGCAGCGCTAGTGCTTGCCGACAGTTTGTTCCCCGCGCAGCTGCACATTGAGTCATCCATTCCAGGCGTCCGATTACAAATTCCCCTTGTGCGACTTAAATTTGAAGACAAGAGGCTTACTGCGCATACCTGTGTTCGGACTTCGGTCAACGTAAGCTTTGCAGCAGTCTAAAGTTCGGCCTTGAAGACGCCCATAAGATTGCGCAAACATTCCGAGAACATACTTGCAGCGTTCCCAGAAAAACAGAAGCAAGACCGAATCTTGATCGCTTTCAATTTTTCAGGAATTGCATATCGATCCATTTCGACCTCAGGGCGGGCGTCATCACAATGGCGCTTTCTAATGCCACACAAGGAGCAATCATACTGTCGGCTTTCTTCCTACCGATTCTGACATATATTTACTTCACACGAAGTCCGCAACAAAAGAATGCAGCTGGGCCTCTACCTCCACCAACCGAAATTACCGCGCTACTCATACACCCGATCAAATCATGTCATGGCATCTCTGTACAGTCGGCGAAGCTATTACCCACGGGGCTTGATCTCGGTACGTCTCTCAAGTTTTGCGTACGCCTGCAGCACTTTGTTAGGGCTTTCCGATTGCTGTCTCAATTCAACTAGCTCTACGAAGTGATCTATGACTATTGGTCTCCATCCCCGGTCAAATGAATGCTGACAGTTATCAGATCGCCAATGGATGTGGGTAACATATCCTGACTATGAATTCCTCACTATCCGCCAAAACTCCAGGATGACCTTGATCCGAACTTCCTACGACGCAAAAACAGACACCCTAACCGTTACCGCGCCGGCTCCAAACACCATCGACGAGAAGCTAGAATTTTCGATTCCAGCTCACCCTTCGGAAGATTGGCTTTCCTCAAACACCGAATCGCATGGAGCTAAGATCTGGAACAAATGGACGTCTTCATGCGTGTACTCTACCGACCTCACTGCTCCTTTCAACAGGTTCTTTGGTAAAGAAGTTAGGCTGGTGTACAAACCGCCATTCTCCAACGATCCCAGGACATTGGCCTCGAATGGAGCAAAGCAAGTCCTAGGAAGAGATGCCTCAACATGTTTTCCTGATCTCATGCCTCTTCTTGTCGGCAACGAGAGCAGCATCGACGAGCTCAATACGCGCCTGAAAGCTGCAGAAAATATCACCATCGACATCCGACGCTTCCGGCCAAATATCATTGTCAGGGGCGATGCAAACGCACCCTGGGACGAAGACCGTTGGAAAACGCTCAAGATTACGCCCAAGTCCGGTAAAGGATCGATTACTCTTGATATTACGCAACGCTGCGCGAGATGCCATGTTCCAAATGTCGATCCTGATACAGCGGAGGAGCACAAGAGGCAACCGTGGGATACACTCATGAAATATAGGAGGATTGATGAGGGGATTACGTTTAAGCCTTGTTATGGCATGTTGTGTGTGCCTAGGGAGACAGGCGAGTTGAAAGTTGGCATGAATTTCGAGGTAACGGAAGTCACAGATAAGCATCGATATATTACCGGCTTTTGAGGGTGCTCACCTGGGAGATGCTAGTCTTTACCTATGGAGCAAGTCTTTCAATTGACCTAGGACGCAACCCGCACGAAGAATTAGTTTCCAAGTTCATCTCTTAAAGAATACCACATGAATTTAGAGTACGACAATTTGTTTCTTGGGGCAGCTTTGGTGAACCAAACTTTCGTGCGTTATATGAGTCGATCGGGCATCGATTCATCCCTATCTCACGTTCCGTTGAGATGAAGAGCAGGTTATCAGGAAGAAACTCGGAAGAGACATGTATATTGTAACGGCTGATTGGCATTTACGAAAAGCCGTGAATATGTCTAGCTCTCCATATTAGAAACTGCGTGTGATGTTCCTATTTCAACATGATGCTAGTGTTGTCCGCCAGCCCGAGGCATTTCGCGCATCGGAACAAAGCCCGTGTCTGCGCCGGAAGAATTGACGGCTAAAGCGTACATTCACGACATCATCCTTTTCTTTTCTCTCAACTGACCCGTTTTAACACCGCGATTGAGCAATACTATGACGGTCTTGGATGCAACAGACAGACGCTTGGCCCCAGGATAGCCGTCCCGACGGTTAAATAGGCCAGCTCTCCCGCGCCGTGGGGCAACACACCCCTCCATCCATAAAGTCATGGCGAAGCCTACATATAGCTGCTGTACAATTCGGTTGCCCACCAGTACCACTCATATCCCTATCATCGACCGCTGAACCCTATACACCATGGCCGACAAGAAACCCATCGTCACCCATGTCTTCACCGCCGACCCCTCAGCCCACGTCTTTAATGGCAAACTCTACATCTACCCCTCACATGACCGCGAGACAGATATCAAGGATAATGACAATGGCGACCAGTACGACATGAATGACTACCACGTCTTCAGCATGGAGGAAGTAGGCGGCCCAGTAACAGACCACGGCGTAGTCCTCAAGCAAGAGGACATCCCCTGGGTCCAGAAACAGCTTTGGGCTCCCGATGCAGCGAGCAAGAACGGCAAATACTATCTTTTCTTCCCTGCGCGGGACAAGGAGGGCGTGTTCAGAGTCGGTGTTGCAGTGGGAGATAAGCCCGAGGGACCATTCAAGCCCGAGCTGGAACCAATCAAGGGCAGCTTCAGCATCGATCCCGCGAGTTTTGTAGATGATGACGGCGCGGCGTATCTCTACTTTGGCGGTATCTGGGGAGGGCAGTTACAATGCTGGGCGAGCGGCGCGTACATCAAAGATGACTATTCGACCATGGAGGCGCAGGAGGGCAATGCGTTGACGGCGAAAGTAGCAAAGCTCAGCGACGACATGACGTCGTTTGTATCAGAGGTCAAGGACGTGGTTCTTCTCGATGAAGCGGGCGAGCCGATCAAAGCCGCTGATCACGACCGCCGCTTCTTCGAGGCTGCTTGGCTCCACAAGTATAATGGGAAGTACTACTTCTCCTACTCCACGGGCGATACGCACTTTTTGTGCTATGCGATAGGCGACAACCCCTTCGGTCCGTTTACGTATGCAGGCAGGATACTCGAGCCTGTTATTGGTTGGACGACGCATCATTCGATTGCTGAGTTCAAGGGCAAGTGGTATCTGTTCTACCACGATTCTTCGCTGTCCAAGGGTGTGAATCACCTGAGATGTGTCAAGATTAGGGAGATTGTGTATGATGAGCAAGGCAAGATCAAGTTGGCAGAGGACCAGCCAAAGGTTTAAAGGTGTAAATAATTAGCATAATGTACTTCTCTTCAATATTCTCTTCTAGGGGTAATATCTGAAGTTGCGAGTGATTCGCTCTTTCACAATATTTAAGCCATGCCAGGCAATACGAAAACGCCGTACCATACTTTGCTTCATATCCATCATGTCTCATGAACCAATTATGTACATCATATAAATAGAATATAGAAATCGGTACAACCTCAACCTAGCACTCAACCCAGCTAAGTCAGATCCAGCACCTCAACCTCGCTCTCTCGCCACTTTCGTCTCTCTTTTCCTTTGAGCTCAGCATTTGCGACACCCTCGCCCACCTTTGGCGGACTATCAATATCCACAAAGTCCCATGCACCAGCGACACTTTCTCGTAGTACAATCTGCCGCTTTTTCTTTTCCCGCGCTTTCCATGCCGCTGGTGGTGATGTTCTTATGCGAGGCTTCGGTGACGTGGACTTGTGATTGCGTGGAGAGCGGCGGAGATTTGAGGGGGGGCTCTGAGTAAGCGATGGAGAGAGTGGTGTGGTGGTTTTTGATACTGGTGCGGGAGGAGATACAGGGGAGAGTTCTGATAGGTCCAATGTGTCAACCTCTGGTGACATAGAGTGTCTTGCAACGGGAGGTGGGGTTGTAAGATCCAACGTGTCGATCTCTGGAGAGGCGGATGCTGTCTTGTTGAGACGAGGCGAGACGCGTTGACTCCGAGTGGTAGTTGTGGCGTCTTTAGTGCTGGACCTCTTGCTCAAAGTTGAAGATGAGGACGATGTAGAACGCCTAGAAGTGTGTGAAGCGTTGGAAGATAACGAGATTGATGGCGGCCGCGTGTACGATTTTGGAACAGTCTGTCGGAGCTTCAAAGGAAGAGGGTTCTGTTTCTGTAATAGTAATGGCGACGAAAGAGTCAAATCTAATGTGTCGACACCTTCGGCAGATGGTCGAAGTTCTGGCGGTACAGATATAGGTGCTGCATCAATTACCGGCGTAGCATCTCGTAGCTTTGTAGGTGTTGCCGAAGCTCGCCATGTATCCAATGTAGTCTGTCTCGACTTTCCTGGGGCTGAAGTGACAGAAGTACCGCGTAGGGCTCTCATGAATGGTACAGTTTTCGCAGCTTGTGCTTTCGCTCTTTTTAGGGGAACCTGTGAGAGTGAAGGAAGTACAGGTGAATCCTCCAAGTCCAACACTTCTATAGTGTCTAATGGTGGTGTGTTTGGCCGACCGAACGAAGTAGTAATATCGGCCGAGAGTGTGTGGGAGCGCTGTATCGGGGCTCGCCTTCTCTTCATCACGCTCGGTGGCAGCACTTCCATGACTGGAGACAGTGACTTCTCACGTACCGCCTGGGGTGCTGGTGTTGTGCGTTGTTTTCGCACAGGCGACGAAGATAGTAAGTTTACCACATTTCTTTTTGCTTGTGGTGCAGGCTGCGATGGTGGCCGGGGGGGGCCAGAACTTTCATCTTGCGTCTTCGCTAAGGATCGGGACAGCTTCACGCGAGGCTTGGTGACTTTTGCAAATCGTTCAATGGCAGCCTGTGGTAGATCTCCCGTAGTTTTCATCCTCTTCGCACCACTCCTCGCCTTCGGTGCAGTGTTACCAGAGTCTTGCACCGTTGCTGCTCGCCTTGGTTTTAGCTTCGTCCGTCGTTCCGCTTCCCAATCTTGAACCTTCAACGGCACTCCAATCTTGACAAAGGTCTCCATGACCCATATCCTCGCAGCCTTTGCAGGGTCGAACTTTGTGGGACCGCGTTTCTTACCGTCATCTTCAAGATCCAAGGGCAAGTCGTCGTCTAGATCAACTTCGCCCATCTGTGAGTTCGGGGGCGGTGCATCGGGCTCATCATCGGGGTCTTCCTTACTGATGTCGATCTTCACAAGCTCAATAGGGTTGAAGCTTACACGAAGTTCCGTACTATTGTCGGTAACCGGGTGAGTTCGTTTTCCGTGAATCCCCTTGACAAGGAGTGCTTCGTCTTCTTGTATGGCCTGAAGATCAGACGTAGGGAATCGATCGAGCTTTTTAGCTCGCATATGTAGTTGGCGCACGAGAAGAGAGGGCGCAAGACTGCGGATGAAGTGTTTTGCGCCTTCCAGTTTAACCCAATCGAACGCATCGTGGGTAAAGTCGCGTAGGCCTGGGAAGTCAAGATCTTGGTCCCAGTTGATCGATCGACGAAGTTTATCCAGTCCAGCCTGGTTGGAAATGGCCGGATGCGTGTAGTATCCTAGAATATCCAGTCGAGGAAAGTCGTGGGGAATTTTTAGAGCGCCGTGCTTTCGCTTGAAGTGCTTGCTCTCATTCGACTTCAACTCGTGCTGTAGTCGCTCTCGCCACTCTGACAGAGCCCTGGCATCATTCCTCGGGATTTTGCATAGGTCGCTCCCAAAGCCAGCCTTCGCGGCCTCGCATGCCGTCTTTGGACCGCACCCGGGAATACCTTCGGGAACATAGTCTCCTCCACTCATCAGCGCGACCAAAATCATGCCTTCCCGATCCAAGCCCGTCGGCCCGTTCTTTGTCTCGACTGCATCATAGACATTGACATGCGTCGGCGTCTTGCCTGTCTTCTCTGGCGACCAGTTCCGAATGGTGATGCCGCTTCCAAACATGAGAGTATCCACATCTTCACTCAACACGGCATCGACTATGCCTTCGCGCTGTAATAACGCGCATTCTGCCTCTGCCTCTCCTGGCGCTAGGTGTATAGGATAACCAAATTGTTTCAGGAGCTGCTTCGCTAGGAATTCGGGTATAGATGCGACATTGGGGCCGGTGCGTTTGTTCCGTTTGAAAGGTGGCTTGTTTGGTCCGTCGAATACGAAGACGGGATGAATAGCGAGTGCGATCAAACGAAGGAGGCGGTAGTAGAAGGTGCGCAGGGCGGGATTAGTGCCACCTGTTTGCCGTCAGTGTCTCTTCTACATCCACGTGCGATCCAGACTTGTATACCTTTGCTTGCTTGTATCTGGAAGAGCCAGATAGATGTGTCGATGGCAATGCGCAACGGTCTGCCGGTCTCTTCAAACTTCTCCACGGCGAGTTTCGAGAGGGCTATGCGCTTTCCGGGCCCGATCTCCTTGTAGATTCTGTGCGCATCAGTACAAGTAAGCAGGTTAGTAGAAAAGTACGATACTCACCCATGAATGCCCATTGCGAATCCATGCTCGACAATTGGGTTGTCTGGCTGGCTGTGTCGAGGTGATGCGCCCAGCCGGCACCGATAAGATTGTTGCTAGGGCGACTGCGCGTAACACGTCCCGCCTGCATCCCAAGAGCAGCACGTTTCAACGCCACCACAACTATCGCTACCAACAATACACCCATTCCTCGGAAAACGCCCTAGTTATGGCGCCTCGAGGTCGAAGTACGATTGCGAGCCATGATGGCGACCGCAGTTACGACTCAAGCCCGGATCCTCTGGCCCTCTCTACAAACGAAAACACCGCCAAAGCGATGCGCCAAACAACCCAGAGAGAGCCGTTCACTGCGTCTTCGCCGAACAAGCAGAACAACAGATTGGATTTGTCGGGGGTAGACTTCTCGTCGCCCTCGAAATCACTAATCATGAACACACCACGAATGGGCAGCGCAAGCCCGTGGCGCATCAAAGTCACTGTACAAGCTGAGCCCGGAAGCGATGAAGAGCACGCCAGATCCCCAAGTGTGAAGCGATTTACAAGGACGAAGACCACCACCGTACCATTGAAGGATCCAGACGCGCAGTCTCCAGCTAAGCGCCCGCGTGGACGGCCGAGGAAGTCAGATGTAGCAGCGGCTGCTAGGCCCAAGCGAAGCGGAACACCACTGAAGAAAGCATCAAGGTCCGATTCAAGAGATGCAAGTTTGGGGGCCGTGGAATCGAGTGCGGGAGATGTAGATACCGATGTACCGCTCAAGAAGCGGAGGGGTCGCCCGAGGAAGAGCGTACAGCTACCGGCTGAAGACGACGAAACGTCGGTGGTTCAGGTACCGGAGGCTCGGGGCGCATACTCTTTGAACGCGACACCGGAACCTGTCATGAAGTCGAAATTCTCGAGCTCAAAGAAGAGCACGCGCTTTGCCACCCCAGAGACACTCATTCCACTTATCGAGACCACGGATGCCACACCACAGGTAGTACCAACCGAGCTGGGGAAGACACTACGTCCCCGCAAAGGCACTCCACACTCGAAGAAGGCGATCTTTGTCGAGCCGATATCAGATGAAGGGTCAGATGAAGGCAGCGACCTCCTCACTCCATCCAGCGGGGACGAAGATTTCGAACATACAGAGACAATGCAGAACACTATTGTCCCAAGAGCGATGTCAGCAGACCTGCATACACAAAGCGAGAATTCCTCTACACAATCGAGTGAAGAGGAGCATAATGCCCTGACCGGCACTGATGACAATGATCCCGACGTGCCGCCAACTCAAATGTTCGAGGATGATGACGACGACGAATTTCAAGATAATATGAACTTTGCTTTTGACGAAGGCGCTACAAGGATGCCAGATGACACAACCGTCCTCGATAGCGAGAGCTTCAGCATGATCTCTGTGGACTCTTTACCTAATAATGGAAGTTTGAGCAGTCCACCAAAGGCCGAGGACGTGCAGAATACTGCAAAACCACGCATCGGATCTTTGCTTCAGCACGAGTACTTGCGACCAACTACAAACAGCTCTAATGCATCTGGGTCTCAAACGACCGATAGAGCCTCGTCAGACCTGAGCTACGATGCAGCATGTCTGCTGCCGATCGACACATTACACCCGGTTCCATCACCACGTTACAAAACGCCTGCTATTGACACTGAAGTCCCACAAATCCCGCCAGCTATTAACCCAGTACAAACCAATGTGCCGAAAACCGAAACCCCAAGGCTCGGTCGAGTGGTAACGGCTGGCGTCGTTCTCCAAGGCGTTCTGGATCCCAGTCGCTTGACACCTCAGCCTTCGCAGAAAGCGCGCGATGAGAAGCGCGATGAGCTTGATGACCTCTTTCGAGGATTTAGTGAGGGCACGCGAAAGGAACTGCAGGCAGGTCTTCGTCTGGGTGAGCAGCTTGCACAAGATCAAACAAATGACCCTGCTTCACCTGGCCCCTCCAGCCCTATCAAAGAGGAGCCTAAACTAGCACTTAAAGAAGGCATCTTCAGAACTCAGCGAAAGTATCGCCAGTCCCGTCTTTTGACGCCTGAGGAACGCGACGATCATATCACCACACCCGCGGGGGAGTCCGTCGAAGCAAACGATGTTCAATATCCATCTTTGAATGTCGAAGACGTAGCAAGCTCGCTAATCAGTCCTGCGAGTAGTGAAGATGAGATGAGCTGGCGGATTGACACTCCTCCTGTTGTCATAACAAGTGCCCAGCGCGAGCGCTTCGAGAACGCTAGTAATGAACGTCGACGCCTGCTTCGTGGTCGTGAAACCGCAAACGCGGGCGAGGCGACTCAGCGTACGCAGCAGGATGATTACCCAGACATCTGGCAAGAGGAGGCCAGTCGTTCGTCCAACTCGTTGGAAGAAGAAGATGTACCTCCGGAGGTATCTCTGCAATTACAGGATATTTTTGCAGATGATGGTGTAGTTAAGCCCGCTCGTGGAAAGCTTCCCAGGACGTGGCGTCGCAAAAGTGCAAACAACTTCCAATACAGTGACGAGGCAGAATCTCCTCAACAGCTGTCGCCCCCACAAACGAAGTCTTCTGAGCCGGTCTCAGCAAGTGTTCATGAGGGTAAAGCAAAGCTAGCCGAAATTACTGTTGCTGAAGATGGAGAGATGGAAGATGATGATGAGGAGGAGGAGGACAGCTATGCTAGCGATGCTAGCGACGATACGGGCATGTTCTTTCAATCAAATATGCCCAACATCTTCAAAAACAACCGAGCTACTGAACTGAAGCAGAAGAAGGTAGACAAGCCGAGTCTTTCTACATTATTGAATGAGGGTGAAAGCCTAGTTCCAGAATCCTCACCTCCAGTCGCAACAAAGAACTCGCTTTCTGCGACAAAGACAAATCCATTTTTAGACACACCACCTCGCTTCCCAGGCTTGCCAACGTCACCAAACAAGAGTAGCCCGTTGCGTCGGGAGCTTCGTGGATCTGATATCTCGTCCGACTCTCCTTACCGTATTACAGACGAGTCATCGTTGCCACTTCCACAGAGCTCACCATTCCATACCATTGTAGACGGCGAAAGTATGCTTTCGGTAGCCTCCGACCAGCGCCAGTTCCGCGTCGAGATGGAAGGTTCGACGACTTCCAGCATCCGGCGTGTACGCAATGAGGCGAATGAATACCTTGATGCTTATGAGCCGCAACAACGTAGTCTCAATGAGATCACTGAAATCACTGAACCGAGCAGAACTTGGCATAAAGACACAACCGTTGTCCTGCCAAGTCCACCGCCGAAACAGGAGAGCTTTGCGCAGAGCATGCTATCTCCAACTCGTAGACCAGTGTCACTTTTTAGCAGCCACAGGGAGTCGCATCAGATGGCAGCAGCCATGCCAATGCACGCTGAAGATGGCACAGAGGAGACTGGGACGGATGAGAGCTCGGTGTACGAAGACACAGACGCCAGTTCAAATTCGGGCGCTCAACCTTCCAATAGCACTGAACCCACAGAGCAACATGAACAACCCACCACAGGCATTTTCAGTCGCCTAACGTCTACCTTATTCGAAGCACTCAGTCGCCCAGCTACGGCAGCCGCACACCCTATTCTCTCCAGACTTACTCCTTTGCCCAGGATAGAGCCCTGGACGAAGACACACTACAAAGCCCTCGACAAACTCTACACCACACACCTCAAACACCCCGCTCTCTTCTCGCCCTCTATCAAACCAGCAACGCCTCTATCGCAAACCAACACCGACCTCCTCAACCAGTTTCTTTCTACGAGCAAGCATGCGTACGTCGGAGCAGTGTATTCGGTATGGGGCTACAGCATGGTCATGAGCGAGGAACTGGTTGTGCTGTGCGCTGTGTATATGCAGTCGCTAAGTTTGAAGGGCATTGATGAGTACGAAAATTTCAATCAGAGAGAGATTCAGATGGGTGATTGCGCGCCTGGTAGGAGCGGGGACGCGATCAGGGGTGATGACGTTGTGAAAAGGCTAGCCACTATAGTCATTGGTGAGGCTGTGCGGAGGGATGAGAAGGCAGGGAAGGAGATACACAGGAGAGGAGCTCTGACGGTCGCGTGGCCGCAGTGAGGGCTTGATGTGAGGGTGTGTGGATGGAACCTTGCTGGGAGTATTGTCCTTAGAAAGGTGTTTGGTCTTGAGCGGGAATGTGTGATAACGGCCGACTATCTATGGAGTTTGGAGTTTACTGAATGGGTTTCATGCTATGATACCACAATACTCAATTTTATCTTGGAAATGAATGTTTCGGCGCCAATATAACATGTATAAAAGAGAAATGTTTCCCTTTGCCCAGAGTTGCACATCAAATCAGAACTTGATTACCTCGATTGAACGTGAACCTGCCGTAGTTCGTATAGTCCTTGCATGTTAGTCGATTCCTTTGTCGCAAGTGGTTCCAAGAGCTCAAGGCCTTTTACGTTTCCTAGTTCCCATTCTTACACTATGCACGAGCTCAACATCCTGCATTTCTAGCGGTCGCTTCTTCTGCTTGGCAAGCAGTTGCGCGGTCTTTACAGTATTCTTGATCTGTCGTCCGTTCAGTGGTGTTTTCGCTAAACTTAGCAGCTCTTCCTCGCTCAAATTGCTGCTATATACGCCGTCATAGGAAGGAGTCATAAACGTTCGCCAAATGTGCAGACGACTCTGTTCGTCCAGTGTTGGGTAATCGATCGTAAGATGAACTCGCGATTCGAAGGCTGCATCGATCGTCGATACACGATTCGTAGTCAGGAACATGACACCCTTGAAGTATTCGAGGTGTCGGAGAAAGACTACTCGATTGATTAGTCTACATGGAAAAAGTAGGGAAATACGGTCAGTCCAGTTTGACGTACTTGAGACTAGTCTATTACGACGGATGTCCGTAGTAGTACGTCTTTCCAGGAAGATGTCACACTCATCAAGCAGCAGGATTGCACCCCACTTCGATGTGAGTCCAAGTACTGAAGTTAGTGACCCCTCGACTTCAGACGCCGTTTCGCCGAGCTCGCCAGCGCTCATACTGTATAGGGGCTTTCGCATCTTCTCTGATACTGACACAAGTCAATGCATGTTTAATATTTCCGACAGAGAAAGGCTTACCGGACTCGGCTGTAAGTGTTTTACCGACTCCTGGTTCACCACTGAGCAGCATTATGAAACCTTGCCCCTTGCCCTGAATGATGTCATCGAAGGTAACTTCTCCGGATAGCTGTTCCTCTACAAACGCATGGATAATCTCTTTATTTCCGTGCGGAAGTACTAGTCTACTGAAGGCTTGCTCATTCCATCTAATTGGGGCTGTGTTGTTTACATAGAATTCCGCTTTGCGAATTAGCGTAGCAGAACCAAATGAATAGTTGACTTACCCCACTTCTTCGTCACTAAGCAGAAGCCCTTGACTGTAGCAGTACATAGCATCAGCTGCTCGGCTGTGAGCTTTGAGGTACTTGTGCCCGTAAAGAGTCTGTCGTCGTATTGCTTCACGATGGAACTGAATCTCTCGAATGCCTTCCTGGTAGCACGGCGCATAACATTCAATACACCGCCGATAAGATCGCCATCATCAGTTTGCTCGTTATGGTCCTCGAGTGGTTGAAATCGATCACGAAGTATTACTTTTTGAGAGAACATGACAGAGTCAACAATGATCCGGCTGTTATCGATATGGTGTTTTCCGTTTGTACCTAATCGACTGGGTTGACTATGGTCGAGAAAAAGACCAGAGTAGGCTAAGTGGTGAAAACCATTGAGGTTCTCAAACTTCTCTCCCCGTATTTGGAGTCTCCGTACCAGCCCTTCTGCGTCCGGGTGTAAATGTGCAGGGAAGATCTCCAACTTCGTGATCTCTCTAACACCTTCAAAACTGTATAAATTTGTTCTGTGATGGACGAAGCCGAACTTCGTGCCGTCGCCATCAATGTACCGGCATTTGACGTACATATAGCGGGTGCCATCTACTTCAACCCCATATGCAGTCTTTACCAGACTGAAGATGCGCTCTTGACCGTCAAGTTGCGAGAAAACGTTGGTTCCAGGAGGGAAAATTGCCCATAGGTAGTCGAACGAGATTACGCCGTTTTTGGTAAAGTCTTCCATTGTTTCGATGTGTGGAAATATCTGGCTGTGAACCAGCGGAAATATGAATTCGAGATGCTTCCTTGTTGGTTCGTCCTTCTCCTCCTCCATTAATCGTTCGAGCCAGTGCCATCTGTAGTAGAACTCGTGAAATGGAGCATAGAATCTCAATTCCTTCAACTTGGTACTGATACCCTCGTATCCTTCAAACATGCGATTAAGCACTTTCCGTAAAAGGGGGCTCTGGACGACAATTGAGTGGAGCACGAGCGCAGGCTTTGGTGGTCGTCGCTCTTTATAGACAACAATAGCGCGTTTGAGTGATTCTGGTGCTGTTGCAATGTCTCGTGGGACATTATCTGGTATCCATTCGTCCCACTCGTCATGGGGTTTCTCGCGATAGAGCTCACCAACCTCCAAAGTCATTCCTAACTCGCTATCGAATTCGACCTCGTCCTCGCCCTCACCCTCAGAGTCGTAGGGGCTCTCATAATCCGCCATGACGTGTTTTGTTGACACAGATATCAATAAGAGGAGCGATTGTCTGGGAAAGATGAATGAAAGAAGCTATGTATGCTGTTGTTGCCTAATCCGAAGTTGGTGGGGGAAGGCTCATGGGTCGCTTTCCACTGCCACTTCTATTGGCTTACTGAATAGCGCGCGCCTTCGTGTGAAGCTTGGATTTTCCGGTGAACAGCGGCCTAGGTATATCTGTAAGTCTACCTCCCACTGGATGGAAAGTTCGCCGGATGCAGCGCCTCCAAATATCGGTCAGCGTCTCGTTGAGCAACCCCGCACTGTCCCGCCCGCTTTAGCACGGCTACACTTAGATTCTTAGGAACAGAACTGTCCCGTTTGATCGGTGTTGATGATGGCCAAACCCTCGAATGAGATGATTGACGACACGAGAGGAGAGCCTTGCACTGTCACTGTAGCTCAAATCTCGCCTTGGATCGATAACATAGCGAAGCACAGAATTACGCAACTCCACACAAGAGGATGGGCACGTCGCTTGCGTTTCCTGACCTTCGATGGTCCTGGCTTTAGTTCACAAGATGGGCCAGCACAATGTGCAAGATGCGAGCTGGGCGTGCAGATCCCGCGTAATAGTCATTTCTGCAATTCTCACCGTCGAGTCAACCGGAGTAATGTCGAGAAGGCCGCGAACGATTTGCAAGCATGTAACCATATTGCCAAAGTAACATGCTCGTACTGCAAGGATCTACCACTGTTTCCGAATCAAGAGAAAGCGACGAGATTTAGAATTCGCCGAGTCATTTCACGAGAGCAAAGTCATAGACATGACTTCGATGATGGTTATATACCAAAAGAACCAGGCCATGGAAGAAGTACGGGAGATCATGATGAATGGCCATGTGGCCATTTTGTGGCAGTATCTTACTGCTGGGCGGCTCCATCGACGCCTAGCAAAGGTATGGATACGAAGACAGAAGTGCCATATCGCATAACGGAGGAAGATGGATCGGTCAGAGACGCTCGAGCTTCTAAGCAAACAATACACCGTGCAGTAAATTTTGCGGCGCAGAATGGCTATCGAATGATCTGGATAGACCAAGAGTGCATCCAGCAAGACGACGAATTCGAACAATCAATTGGTGTCCAGGCAATGGATGCCGTTTATTTGTACGCCCATATAACCATCGGACTCTTCTCAGCGATTCTAGACCAGAATGAATGGGAAGCGATGTTGTATTGGAGCGAAGCTATCAACCAACATTTCCAGATTTGCAGCCGCGCGGGTCCAACGCCACGCCGGCTAGTCATTCGCGCTGAAAACTTATCAGCGGCTTTAAAGAAGGTGCTCTCGGATATCTGGAATACACGAGCTTGGATTTTACAAGAAGCTATCGCTTCTACCGGCAAAATTGTCCTCCTATTTCCTCTGGCCAAGCCAATATCACGAAGCAGACTACAGCTTGTATGCCACGAGAAATCCTTCACTGAAATCTGCGTCGACTTCGAAATACTATACAAAGCACTCAACATATCTCATGGAATACTTCTTCCAGATCCTCCTCAAGGCTTTCCCCGTGAAGAGATGCAGAAGAAGCTAGCATGCTTTCATCCTGGGGCCCGAGATTTGGTGCTTTTCAGTATGTCTTTAGGTGGGAGTCGGTCACAAAACACCTGCAGTGCCGCTATGGCGGTCGCGTATCTTCGTGATCGTGAGAACAGTGTCGTTTCTGATCGCCTTGCAATCATAGCGAATATCTGTAGGTATGATTTACGACTTGATGGTACTGCCCTGCAGAAGTCTCAACGCAGTCTCGCTCTATGCATCATGGTCTTGGCAATTATGAACGGCGACTTTTCACTTATGACGCCGGAGTTGTATCGAAACCCAGATTTGTACCAGATGGTAAATAAATGTAAGAAACTCAAAGCCTCATGAAGACAATGCTGACAATCAACAGCTTTCATGGAGTCTATAATCCTCTACTTACAGTATCTACCGTCAATTTCTGCGAATAAGATGGCACCGCTCGGTATCAACCTTGGACCTTCGGCCCCAGAGTCCTACCTTTTATCAAGCAATGGTCTACGTCTCGCAGGATTTCTTTGGAAACCTCATACTTTCATCCATCTTCCTTCCATCCAGAAAAAGTATCACCAGTCCTGGCTATCACTAAATGAGGAGCGGTACCAGCTGATTCTGAACTATAACAAGACGCCTCGGGAGCATACTCCGTGGCAGAGATCCCACTCTACCCTTTCAAGGCACATGGACCGCCGCAAATTAGCTGTTACACAGATAATGTTCGACACTTTAGTCGATCTGCGGGGGGCAGGAGAGGTGGCTACAGCAGATGCAATCTGGCAGTCGGTATGGGATCCGAGTTGGCCAAAAGGAAGGACGACAGTGAAAAAGCTCATCGAGTCTGTCAGTCAGTTTCCTGATAACCTCCAGGTACAGAATCGAGGTGAAATGTTTCGATTGGAACGCACCGAACATATGGCTTATCATCCAGAGTGGCTTATCAATCGCATCATTTCGCACGGTGGGCTCTGGTCCTACAGCTTAGTGAAAGCGACCCAGGACGACGTCTACTTACATTGCACCGAGGAATCGAAAAAAAGCGAGAAACAAGGGAAGAATAGAGACACCAAGGACTTGTTTGACGAGAGTTATGCGGATGATGATCTTGAACTCCCGCCGACTGCAAGTCTAAGTTCAGAATCTCAAAATGACGAAATAGCGGAAGAACATGGAGATGGGTTCACACGCGTATGTATCAATGGAAAGGAAATGAACATACGTACACGGAATACCAAAGACGGGAATCACGATATGGCATTTCTACAGACATCCCTGGGTTTGACAATGGTCGGCTTTATGTTGCAGAAGACGATGGAGATTTTTATCACGCGCTGGGTTTGCTATCCCCAGATTGAGAAACCTCCTGGATTTTCTCGATCACCAGCGTACTATTCTCAAGCAGCGTTCCTCGGCAATCTGGATATGTTCGGCAACGGAAAGTATCCTCTAGGGGACGTACGCTGTTTCCATGATCTATTCGGATTTTCTAAGCAGCGTGCTGTGTTTGATGTCGACAGAAGCGACGGAGAAGGGAGTTTAGTTTTGACTCCCTTCCAGCTGGCTCTAGAAGGCATTGTGGCGCCTGATCTAAGACGTATGAGCATCTCGAGGGTGGTCGACAAGGTCCCAGTGGGAACAGTGGATGATGGATACGAAACTTTTCGCACGAGGTACATGGTTAAAGGTATGTGGTGTTCCCTAATGTACCCTGGAGGACGGTACAATTTGATTTAGTGGGGAGAGATTGACGTGATGATGCTTCTTCGCTTTATTATTGTGGATGTTGGATTGAATAAATCATACCTCAATGCTACAATTTTTCCCCCTATTCTATCTCTCTCACCTCGATGCCCGTACCGCCTACTCACCCATCCAATTCTATTACGTTCTCCCCCAGACAAAGTTATATTCCTCTCGCTCCTCCGCACACCGAATTTTCCAAAAAAAAAATGCATCGTAGCAAAAGATAACTTAAAGGGCTCAACCGGGAGTTGAACCCGGGACCTCCTGCATATGAGATATAGAGCCCAAAGCAGGAATCATTCGACTAGACCATTGAGCCGTGTTGGTGTTTTGTTTTTGGATGACTAATCAGCTGGTTGAAGAATTTATATAGTATTATGGTAATATTATGGCTACTGATGGGAAGAGGGCTTGACGAGTGGGCCTTGGGTATGATTTGGCGTAGTCAATCTTGCGGAATTCAAGTGTGGGGTGTTGACGTTACAAATGCACGTAATTGTGGAGATAGTGCATTGGGCGGTCAGTACACGCTTGGACATGAGCGCTCGATAAAACGTCGCTATTTCAGGAGAGCAGAGTGGGGGCTAGTAGAGACCGAAAGGTGTATTTCTTTGCAGGAATCTGTATAATGAAATGTTTTTATGTTATACATTGATTATTTTGATATCTATAATTGCGCTTGTCTGCTCATGCAAGCCTGACCCGTACGCTCTGCAACGGCGGCTATGGGCGACCCTAATCCAAGTCCTGTCTTGGGGGGAGCTCGCTCGCTTGCGCTTTTTGGTAGTAATACAAAAGAAAACAACAGTTGCGGGCATGCGTGCGACATCATCTATCCTGATAGTCCCCTATTTCCGAGGCTTACTTCATTCGGGCCTTCTCCCTCTTTTCCTGCAGGTACCTCCATGACCTCTGTGGCCCTGCAGTGAGGGGGCCCTTCAGACTCTGGACTGTAGACGGCCACTTCACAGTCTGGTTAATGGCCTTTGTAACCATCTGCGGCAAATCCTTCTCCCCTGCTATCCGCTTGTCGAACGCACCGGCGACCTGCTTCTTCAAAATACCCTTCGCGTCGTCGTCCTTGCTCAAATCCAGCATCTCCTGGTACTCGCGACCTGAGATACCAAACTTGCCCCGGTACTGGAAGTATACCTTCTCTCGAAACTTTTTGGGTAGCCGCCTGACCATGTTGGCTCGTCGCTCGGGATCCATGTCCTGTGAAAGCTTCAAATCCAGATCGAGGTTGTCTATCCAGTCTGACTTGGCAATGGCTGAATCATCGGCGTATCGAATGTTCGGGAGGGACATTATGAGGTCGTGGTAGAGAAGACGGAAGTTCCGAATTTGATGTGTGACAATGTTGTCGATCTTCTTGGGGTTCTCGCTTCCATACTGCATGCGCGGGTCGCCCTGGTAGCTCAAGCCTGTTATCGTCGAGTACAACTCCTTCTCGGTGAAGGTTGGCGGTAGGAGGAGGAGCGCGCATCGAACGGCAGAGAGAAGATTGCGCTGGTTTGCAACTCGGATGTTTGGCTCTTCGAAGAGGATCTTGACAGGCTTCTGTAGACGCCCGGCGAAGTACAGCGAGTCCCAATCGGTGAGATCGCGCAACAGCGTCTCGAAATTGACGACTCCGTATTTGATCAACGTTCCATTGACAGTGATGTACGGATTGAAGTAAGCGCCAGCGCCATACTTGTCCTGCACATGGCTGACAACCCCCGAGCCCAGCGACCCAAGGAACGAGTAGTGGTCCCGGTGCTCGCGCAAATTGAGGGAGTGAAAGTGCTGGGAGAACCTCGGGGTCAAGATGAAGTCAATCATCTTTCCGCCGCCTTTCTGCCACTTCAGTATCGCCTCGGGAGGGTTCGGGTGAGGGGAGTGAGTCGTGCGCGAAGCGGTCGCAGCAGATTGAGGGAAGACGCCGGAGCCATAGGCAAAGGCGTAGGTGATGGGAGGGAACTGCTTGAGTATTCCTCTTAACGACCTCTTGAACTCCTCATTCGTTTCCATCAACTGATTCTTCCCAAAGTCCTTATGCGGCAGCTGCGTAAAGTCCGACAGTGCAGGTGCTTCATCTTCCCACTCTGGCGGCAGCGACTGGTATTCATGCGGCGCATTGGCGGGCTGGGTTTTCTGCGATGATATGAAGCGGCGATTGACTTGCAGCAACGGCCTCCTGCACCACGCTATCCGATATAATGGGCCAATTCGATGCATCTTGTGCAGATCTCGATGCCTGGGGTTGCGCAAAGTGAGCCAGCAGGTGACGTAAGCGCATTGCTTTCGTAATAAGCCTTGGCGGGCCAGATGTTTATATCGCGCCTTCCTCGCCAACAGTCGCGACACCCTCTCCACACCACTCCACCACACCCACCCGCAGCCAGCAACGCCCGCAACTCTCAATATTGCGAAACTCTTCAATATCTGCAACTACACAGCTGGCAGCGACATCCCACAACACTCAGGCGGCCTCATCAGCAGCCCCACGCCATGGACGCGTCTCTGGCCTCTCTGCAAGCGCGACTTGCGACCTTCGAAAGTGCCACGTCAGCCAAATCACGACGCCCTTCAGCCCGCTCCAAGAAGGCAGGAACAAAAGCAAAACCCGCCTGGCCACTGTCATCACCCAGCGCTCAGGACCTAGCATATGCTGGTTTCGTCTGGAGGCCCACGACTGCCAGCCCAGACAATGTCCAGTGCTACTTCTGCAACTGCCAGCTAGATGGCTGGGAGGAGTCAGATGTACCCGCCTTTGAGCACCTCACACATTCACCGAGTTGCGGCTATGCTGTCGTCGCCTGCATACGACTTCGCAATGGAGATCCAGGCAGAACAGAGGAGGATCCTACTAGTGAGGCCATGGTGGCAGCGCGTCGCGATACATTTGGCGACTTGTGGCCTCTTGACAGCAATGAAGGCTACCCAGCGGTAGACCAGATGGTCAATGCCGGATGGTATTATGACCCCGCAGATGGCACGGCTGATGGGGTGACGTGTGCCTACTGCTCTCTATCACTCGATGCCTGGGACGCGGGTGACAATCCCATGGAGGAACACCGTCGTCGCTCACCAGACTGTCTGTTCTTCACCCTCTCACAACTCTACAATCCACCACCCAAGCCTGAGCCACCCAAGGAGAGCAAGCGCGCCTCTACTAAAGCCAAGCGCGCCTCTACTCGCTCCTCCACGTCATCCACTGCTAGCAAGAAGCCTACACGTGGCAGGAAACGCGCCAGTGATACAACCCAAGAATCAACGTTCTCCATGATACTCCCCCCGCCTACACGTGGCAAAAAACGCGCCAGCAATGCAACAGATGATTCAGAAGTACTCCAGCCTACGCGTGGCAAGAAACGTGCGAGTGCTACAACCCAAGAATCAACGTTCTCCATGATACTCCCGCCTACACGTGGTAAGAAACGTACCAGTGATGCCATCGAAGAGCCGGAGTATTCCGACGTGCACCAGCCCCCAACAAAAAGGTTCAGATCGTCTAGCTTCTCCAGCCTCCCAGATGACCTTCCCGTCGGTACTCCTAAGAAGACGCCGATGGAAGTCAGAGATACTGGTGTCACAACCTTTGAGATGTCCAGTCTGCCGGCTTCTCTGCTCGTGGGAACCCCTAAGAAGACTCCCACGATGTTGAGGGATGCGGAAGGCAGTTACGACACTCATTCCTGGCAACCGACCGACATGGAGCTCTTCTTCGCCGATCAGTCGAATGAAGGAGGTTTCATGAATGACATTCTCATCGACGCCGGCTTGGATGATATTGCTTCCGCGGGTGCCAATCCCGAAGACCTCTACGCTGCTGTTTTGGCGGGTCTCACAGACCAGGAGAGGGATATGACAGTTGAGCAATGGGTGCTCTACAATGCCAAGCGGGGGGAGGAAAAGCTTCGCGTAGCATGCGAGCAACAAATCCTCGCCTTTGAGGCAGAGGGCAGGCGTGCGATGGCGATGCTTGAGAGCATCCCTACCTTATAATCACGAAACTTGCATCATCTGGGCAGGAGTTTTTTTTTTGGAGCATTGAGCTCGGTCTTTCTTTTTGATACCCCGGCCCGAAATGGGCATTTTGAACGCGTTGGTGTTGATAGGTGTTGATGGGAGTTTTGTTTTTGTTGGTTTCTGGGAGTGTTTTGAGTAGCCGTATACGCCCCTTGCCCTCATCGAGGCTTGAGATGAACCCTAAGGTTGCAGCCGCCTGCGAGGGCTGGCTCCCTAGGGGGCTTCAAAATAGCCAGGTGAGGGTTGGGATAGGCGAGGCCTTCATCTGTTCTGCGTTTTGGCTTGGTTAATTCTGCGTTGTGTTTTGCGGTTTGCGGTTGGATGGGCACGATGATTACTTTTTGTTTCTTTTGAGTACGAGATTACGATGAATGACGATGATTGAATTGCATGACTTTGCTTCTACATTGTTTTGTGAAGCTATCTAGGCTGTCTGCCATGCGATATTTTATCAAACTCTGCTTGCGTAGCTGAAGCCCTTTACGCTGTCGATATTATCAGAACGTACTTGGTTGGCTTTGGCGCTTTGAACGCACGCCGTGATATCCCAACACACCAGATTTTCTTGGACTGTTTAGTCAAGCTGTTACTGTGAGCGAGCGGTGGCTAGACGCCTACGCTTGCTTGCTGAGATCGTGCCAAGCATTTCTCCCCTAGCGGCGATGTGTCGGCAATTGCTCCGCTTCTCAGCTCTTGCTTAGGTATTTCAAAGCCGCAGGAGTGGGCCATCTCAGAGAACTGCGACCCATGAAGCTATTTTGCTGATTAACGCGGTTTGACGCGTGGTCACGTGACGAGGCGTTTTCACTGATCACTGCATTTCCTGTTCCACAAACCCGCGTATCCTCTGCAGATTCTCCAGGAAGCCACCACTTCTTTGCGGTTGAGGCTGTTGCTGCGGCTTGGGCACACTGCCAGTCCTGCCCGGTCTCTGCTGTCCTCGCTCTTTACTCCTCTCCTTTTCCTTCTCAATCTCCCGTTGCTTGTCCTCGGCCAGCTTGATCAGCCCGTCGACAAATTTCGTCCGAGCCTTCTCTTCTGCAGTGCCCTTCCAGACCTGCGCTAGATCTCGCAGCGCTAGTATTCTGATCTCGGCCTTTTCGATGCCGTTTTCTGGGTCGCCCGTGATCAGGTCGGCGATTTCGGAACGCAGCGATGCGGCGAATTCTTTGCCTTTTTGTTCGCGAGATGCGTGGTCGGTGCCTGGCTCTGGGGCGGATACGCTGATCAGTGAGGCTCCAAGCGAGACGTCGGAAGGGGGTATGGTCCAGTGCATGGCTTCGCCGAAGACTTTGATTACGGTTTCGAGGCGCGAGCGGACGGTGGTGAGGGTGCGGAGGTCAGAGATGTACTCTGGGGTGGGATCTTCTTGTACCTCTTGCGAGGTGGTTGCTGGTTGTGATTCTCCATCTTGTACAGCGTGTGTTGCTGCAATGGGGCTCTTGGCCTCTTCGTCTGTGTGCTCGAGTGGCAACGAGATGCCGCCGGGCAGGAACTTGTCGATATCGCTCTTCAGCCCGTCTGTCAGGGTTTCGGCGAAGCCTATCGTCTCTCCCCTTAGCACCTCGACCTCGTAGGCCAAACGTCCTCCGCTGCGCAGTATGTCATCGGTTAACTGCGTCAAGATTGCGGAGAGACGGGTTGTGTGCGCATTGAGCTGTGAGAGGAGGTCTTGTGTCTGGGACGAGAGGTCTGCTAACGAGACGGCATTGCCCGACTTGAGCGGTCTGGAGGAGACGGACGAGAGCGCCAGCGAAGGAAGCGTAGTGTTGAGGTACTCGGCGGGATCGAAGTGCGTGTGGAGGAAGGGTGCGAGTGCTGGGTCGGAAACGTGTATAGATTTCGGCTCCGTCTTCTCTTCGGATGCTGCCATGTTGCGTGTGCGGGGATACAAGAAGAGTGAATAGTGTTCCTGTAGTGTTCCTGGATCGGGGCTGGAAATAGTGCCTAGACGCTCGGAAGCGTAGCTAGACGAGTTTCGCTCCCGCGTCCTAGTATTAGTAGTAGTAGTAGTGGGGGAGGGGCGTCGTAGCAATGGGGAACTCTTTCTCTTCGTCGTCTCGGTCAGACATGTTTCTTTCTTTAGTTATTGATCTCCCCCAAGCTTGCGAGAAGACGCAACACCATGTCTTCAATTGCTCAATAGCAGGGCGTCCTGGTGGTGGACTGGCGGACTGCGGGGTGGCTGAGGTGTGGGCCCATGCTCATGCTTAAGCTCCTCCTCTCTAGGCAGCAGAGAGCTATTGTAATGCACGTCGTCTTTATTTGCACTCAGGCCAGGCAGCGTTGCACGAGAAGAATTGTGGTGCCAAGCGCCTCTGTCTGTAAAAAAATAAGTAGGTCGAGCTACTTGCTGTCTTCTTCACCTCTACTTTGCTTCACTCGCTTCCACCACGGGCTGTGCTCGATCCAACCTTGGGACCCCCTAACCCGTCGAGCCTCCCCGTCGTTTTCCCCCTCGTATAAACCAGGTTTGACGTCACCTACGAGTATTTCCTGACCCTCGTCACTCTCTCTTTCACTCGCTGTCTGTGACCTGGGATTCATTTAATCTCTCACCGAGCTGCACACGTCGCGCCTGCCCCCACCCCCCACGGCGAGTTTGCTCAACCACCGGCGTCTACTACACGCAATTACAAGCCCCAAACCGGAAAAAACACCAGATTTCAGCTTTATTTGTAAACACCACTAGATACATTCTCTGGATATCACATTCGTCAAAACATGCCGCGGCGGGAGTTCCAGGCCGACCTCGCCAACGCTGCAGAGGGCGTCGCGATTGCGGGCATCTCGGACGTGCAGACGGGAGGCGATGACGGCGAATTCACCTTCATTTGCATTGCAGACGGGCAGCAGCTGAAGATTTCGGTCCTTGTCCCAGGTACGTTTGATTCCCTATCCATCTAACTACCCGTCAAGTGTAGAGCGCCACCACCCTCGCCTGACTTGTCTAGTCTCAAGATTATGGTACCTGCTAACCTTATTTATAGAGCTCTCTGACTATCCTTCACGCCACACGTGCATGATTTACGGCGCCGACAATGCCTCTGCTAGTGTAGCTGCTGCTCTCAACGACATTACTGACACAGTCACCGGCAAGACGATTGCACAGATTCTAGAACTCGTGTCCAGCAGGCTGAAGTCTACCGACCGTGATGGCGACCAGCAAATGCTAGATTCACAGGAGTTTGACGACGAGGACAATGAAGAGGACAACGAGGTAGACGACGACGAGACTGAGGACGAGGACGAGTACTTCCCAGGCGATGACGACTTGCACACGGGGCATAGAATTGCGGACAACCCTTCTTTAGCACAAGGCGGGGGCTACACAGAGGCTACGTCAGCCTTTCGGCAGCGCATTCGCAGTGATCTTTTGATGGCGAAGAATGAGGGTTTCAAAGTCGGCCACCAAGGAGGTCTCATGGACGGCCTAGGATGCTATGTCAGCCTCGCAGTCCGCATCTCCAAACTGGGCATTTCAGAAGAAGCTATGCAAGCCTGGCAACTCGAGCCAACAGAGTATCTGGTCACCATCTTCCACTATCCGAGCGGTTACAAGAGCATGGACAACCTCAAGTCGTATGATACAGTTTCGGCTCGACGCAATTTCGCTGTTCGCGTTGGTATATCTACCAATTACAAACCCACCATACAGGAGGCGATACAGGCCTTCACCGTACTCAGCAGGGAAGAAGAGAAGCGCCGGGAAGATTCACAGCAAACCGATTCGCAGGATGTTTCTGCACTGCCCAAAGGCTTTCGGAACTCGTTCATCTCACGGCCTTTGAACGATTTATTGGAGCAGCGCTTTCACATGCTACTCAAATACCGCTATGGCGGAATGCCATGGTGGGGTGCCGAATCCTTCTACAATGATCGAGTCCTCCATACATCACACACAAATGCAGATGCCTCGAACGACCAGTACTACAAGGACGAGCAGGTCAGCACTGCATGGCCCAAAATGGTTACAGGCGATCATATCCAATCCTCTATTAGCGAGGAGCACTCTCTTCCACTGGTGGGGATGCAATTCGTTCTGCGACACTTTGTTCGATGCACTGAATTCTGTCTCATTTGCTTCAGCAAGATGCCAGACGATCTTCAAGCGATCAAACCGTACGTCTGCGATAATCCGCTGTGCCTGTACCAGTACATGTCCCTTGGATTCGGCCCTAGTATCGAGCACGAGATCCTTTCTCAGCCTAAGGTTGTCGATCTTCTCGTCAGCTTCTGCCATAGCAGCGCCCATTTGGGGAGGTTGAAGGACTTCCCCACTGGTCTCAGCCTGGCGGTTCCGCCTGCCACATCGAATGAGAAGGACTTCTTACGACTCCCACAAATTATCGATTACATCCACTCTCGTCAGCCTGTACAACAGCCTGTGGCACCTCCCACTAGTGAACCAAATCAAATCGCGCTAAGCATGAGGTACAACATGGACACCAGAGAAATGCTATTCGACGACAGACTGAAAGCTTGCCCCGTCATGACCGGGAACTGGGTTGTCATCCGAACAGATGACGACCCAAGCAAAGCTTTGCACTGCCGTGTAGTAGATGCATCGCTCTATCCGTCGGTGAGAGTGTCAGATCCCATAATTCCGGAGACTGTACAAGACCAAGTCAATCCTTATTCGACCTCGCGTGCAACCCAACTGCAGCAAGCTCTGGACACCCAAAACATCCAAAAGGGCAAGCCGCGTACAAGCGAATTCCGCTCAGCCAGTTTCTACATCTACAACCAGAACTTCGATGCCTTGTCGGACCCGGAGAAGAGACAAGCCCTCGTCGTACTCATGAATCTACTTCCTTCCGTTCAAGAGATGAAGAAGTACCTTCTTCGCAAAACACTGTCTCCGCTAAGCGCATGGGTCGACCGGCTTTCTCCTGCCACTCTTGGGATATTGCGCTGGATTATTGCTTCAAACCGAGCGTGCATCCTACAGGTTGATAACGATGAGGATATTGCAAACGGTCGTAAGGTCGAAGAGCGTCTATATGGCATGGCAGGATGGGCTCAGTTTAGGTTCGCGATGGGTGCCCCTGATAAGGAGCGTCGGTTCATACAGGCTGTACGAGAAACAACCAATAGGCTCCGTCTCAAGTATCCGACCTTGTTCGCGTGGCATGGCAGCCCTATCCAGAACTGGCATAGTATCATTCGTGAGGGCCTACACTTCAACGATACCCTCCACGGCCGTGCATATGGTAATGGCGTCTATCATGCCCCTGACGTCAGTACTAGCTTGGGCTATTCGAATTATAACTTTAGCACCTTTTCCTGGCCAAAGAGCGAGCTCCAAGTGCAGCAAGCCTTGGCTCTCAACGAAATCGTCAATGCACCCAAAGAGTTCGTGAGCCAGGCGCCGCATCTTGTGGTTGCTCAACTCGACTGGATTCAGACTCGCTATCTCTTTGTAAAGACTAAGACTGATAGCTCAACTACGGCTACCACGGCTACTACGAATCTAGACGCGGGCACCAAACCACTCGAGTGCGTTGAACAGGACCCCTCCAGGACTCCTAACGGCGTCAATGGCGCGCTCGTGATTCCCATTCATGCCATTGCGGCCTCCCGCCGACCAAAGCCAAAAATGACGACGGTATGTCCACTCTTCGAGCCCCTGGATGTTCGCTGATAATTGTACAGAAGTATAAACGCCAGAAAGCGTCAGGGATGACCCAATACGATCCCATCGAAGTCGACGACGATGACGAAGCAGCAAGCATTGCCACCCTCGACGAGGATCGAGCCATTTTCGAGACGGATGAAGATTATAAACCAGAGCAGGCTGTCGAGTCACTCCCCACGCCAAACTCGATCAGGGACGATAAAGGCAAATCCAAGCTGGGAAGTCTCGCTTCTTCATTTGGCTCAATCTTTAGTTCGAAACTGCCATCAGCATCTAAGCCTCTCACCGACTATGTTCCGGGGACTCTTGATTACGACACGCTGCCTATGCTGCAGATGCCTGCTTGGGCTACTACATCTGCTACTAGGCGCTTGATGAAAGACTTCAAGGAGGTCATCCAGATTCAGAAGAAGGAACCTCCACATGAACTTGGTTGGCACATCGACGAGGAAAAGATCGAGAACATCTACCAGTGGATTGTAGAGCTGCATTCTTTTGACCCCACCCTACCTTTGGCGCAGGATATGAAGAAGAAGAACATCAAAAGCATCATTCTTGAACTTCGCTTCGGCAAAGACTACCCCATGAGCCCGCCTTTCGTTCGCGTTATTCGCCCACGCTTCTTGACCTTCCTTCAAGGTGGCGGTGGTCACGTCACTGCTGGAGGCGCTATGTGCATGCAGCTGCTTACAAATGACGGCTGGAGCGCGGTGTCCTCCATTGAATCTGTTCTACTTCAGGTTCGGATGGCCATGTCGTCCCTTGATCCCAAGGCGGCACGCCTACAGTCGGGCGGTCCCATGGATTATGGCGTTGGTGAGGCGGTCGAAGCGTATATCCGTGCCTGCAACATGCACAACTGGACAGTCCCGGCAGGATTCAAGGAGATGGTATATGGTGGGTCGGGAAACGCGAGCAGCACGTAGAATCCAATCTAGGCGACGGGTAGCTCTCTGTAATGGGCGAATCCTCTGACACACCTGAAACGAAAACTTGGGGAATATTAGCATCCACGATGGCTGGCGTTTTTGGGTCTGGCATCATATGGCGTTGATTTTATTGTGGTCCCGTCTGCCAACCGCGCTTGATGGTGCATTGGGCTGTGGAAGATAATACCGAGTGACCATTACATGAAGGGAGAGGCGCGCATACAAGGACACTGGCATGTATAGTGAATAGGCAACATGAAAAACTGCCCATTATGGCAATACTTTAGAATCGTCTTGACATGAATGTGTGTCAAATACCCAAGATCCATTGGCACGGCTCAAAACTTAGCATACGTCCTCATCTACAGATGCGGAACCTTCAAACTTGCTAATAAAAGGTTTACAATACTAAACAATCCTTCGCCTAGGATCAGCCCACTCGCTAGGACGATGATGGGTGTCTCACTGCGGCCCTTCCAGCGCCTCCACCACAGACTGATCAAACCCCCGATTGTGCGCGCCAACGTGAACGAGGGCGTGTTGTACATACCTAGACACAAAAGTCAGTAAATTTCATTCACACGCAGTAGAGAGTAATAGAGAAGGACAATACGTACCAACAGCGACAGCAATGCCTCCCGGCACAAAATCAATCCACCACCCACTCAAGCCCCTCTGCTTTCTATTATTGCCCCAAACCCTCACCATCGTGCCAACCGCGAAGATCACCGCCGCGCCACTAGCCCATTCTTTGACCATGGGCGGAAGGCCTTTACCTGTGACTAACCGCGCGGTGAAAACCCATACATAGCCTGTGGGGACTTCGAAAAGCCCGCCTGGGATAGTATACACGTTCGTGTACAACTTATACACGACGGCACTCAAGACTGCGCCAACAGCCGAACCGATCATCTGGCCCCAAAACTGCGCATTCGGTGCTGCGCCAAGGAGGTGTCCACACTTGAGATCCTGAAGGAGATCGCCCGCCTGGAGAGCAGCCGACTCTGAGATAGCGCCCGCAACCAAGTTGATAATGACAGCGTTTTTAGCGCCCGGGCCCGTGGTGGGCGTTACGAGGGCGAAGACAAGCTGTGTGAGCTTGGAAATTCCGGATACGGGGTTGAGGTCGGTTTCGCCGAGGGCGCGGACGCCCATGACTGATAGGAAGAGCGAGAGGAAGAGGGCTAGGATGGTCAGGCGGAGGGGAATGAGGTTGGGGAAGGAGACGTGCACGGCGATGATGCAGAGGACTAGGGAAGCAATCATGCCGATGATGGTGGTGCGACTCGATACGAGATGTTCGGGTGGAGCGTCGGGTTCGGCGCCTTCGGCGAGGTGGTGTTTGATAGCTGATATTGGGTTCGCTGAAGTGTCGTCGTGGAGTGGCGTGTAGCGCTGTTTGGACGTGATGTTCAGCGTGAATAGCTCTTTCCACGAGTGCGTCTGGAACGTCTGTTTCGCGGTCGGATAGTATGCTTTCCCTATCGAGATCAAGGGGCGGAGGATGAGCCAACCCAGGCTGACGAGTGAGTCTACCAGCATAATGGCGAGGGAGATCCAAACAATCCAGCCTTTGGAGCCGTTGGTCCAGTCAGAAACTGGGCCTGGAGCCCAGCCTTTGTGCTTTGCGAGCGGAGAAAGGATACCCCAGCCTATGACAGCACCGAGGAGCATGTGCAGCGTGGTTGCAGGGCCCATGATGATGCCCTGGCCTACATATGCTGGAGAAGGGTTCAATGTCCAGAGCCAAGTATTTGCTAGTGGAAGGCCGAAGACGGGAATATCGTGGAGTTGCGGGAGGAAGTATGACACAACGGTATAAAGTGCAGATCCAGCGAAGGATATGAGTAGCAACCGGATTTTGGATTTCCAGTCTCCGTCGTCTCCTAGCTCTTGTTCGCTATCATGATCCCGGACATCATCATCGACTGATGGCCTCAAGTCATGCTCCTCACGCTGCGTGCTCGAACCTTGCAACAGGCCTTGCGCTTCCTCTTCACTCTCGTCAACCTCATCTCCATCTCTCCTTCTCCCCCGTGTAGCCACCGTCTTTGACTTTTCATCTCCATGCAGAACCTTGATCAAAAGCGCCGTAGCCGTCCCACTGGGAAACTTCAGTTTCTCTCGAATAATCATCTCTCTCCTTAGCGGCACCGCAAATACCACGCCGAAGAAGCAGATCCCCACAGACCACACTATCAACTTCCAAAGACTGATATCCAGCGGCCCGTTTTCTTCGGGCTTCAACAGGTAATTCAGTGCCGGAATGACGCCGACGAATCCACATCCCAAGGGCATCGTGCCCACCGAGCCAGCAACCGATTGCACTAAAACGTTCTCTACAGGCGTGAAGGGAATCTTGAGCGTCCGGGCAACCACTTTGAAGTACGCGAAACCAATCAGCGCCGAGGGCATAGCCATACTGCTCACCCAGCCAGTCTGCAGGCCGAAGTACATGTTGGAGAAACATATCAAAACGCCAATTGCTAGACCGGCAAGAACGCCCCGGAGTGTGAAGTTTTGTGGCTGTGACGCTTGTTCGGCTA
The DNA here is from genome assembly GCF_010015615.1 of Cucurbitaria berberidis CBS 394.84. Classification (NCBI taxonomy): domain Eukaryota; kingdom Fungi; phylum Ascomycota; class Dothideomycetes; order Pleosporales; family Cucurbitariaceae; genus Cucurbitaria; species Cucurbitaria berberidis. The sequence goes on along the minus strand of NW_024468937.1, from coordinate 2,558,478 downwards.
GGTAATTTCGGGCTCCAGGTCCTCTTCGGCTGAGCGCATCATCCTCTGTTTCTTCGTCATGTCCAACTCTTTCATTTCCTGGTTGTGGTAATCCCCGATCTGGCGCCATATTGGAGAAGTTCTGTAGGGGGATGGATTCAGACAGCGTGTGTGAGGGGCAGCATGCGATGGACGTTCAAAAAAGCTACACCATACGTCTCGACTTGGGTAATTGCGTTATCGGGTGCATGTTGCCAGTGATGCAATTACTAAACTTGTGGGTAAATCTAATTTGCACGTGATGTGTTCTTATGTGCGGCTTATCTCCGATTTGTCATTATGACCAACATCAAACGTCCATCGTGAACTGCAGTTCGCGATTCTTCTACCCCAGCGCTCTTGGCTCCTTGCTGTCTCTTATTTACAGGGTACGGTCTACCTTTCCCTCACTTCCAACATCGCGCCCGAGCTTCCACAGCAAGATGAAGTTCTCCAGCGTCCTCCTACCGCTGCTCGCCGCCCCCTTCGCTGCGAGCGAACACACTTCCAACTGGGCTGTCCTCGTGTCCACCTCGCGCTTCTGGTTCAACTACCGCCACCTTGCCAATGTCCTCAGTCTCTACCGCACCGTAAAGCGCCTCGGTATCCCCGACTCGCAAATCATCCTCATGCTCCCCGACGACATGGCCTGCAACCCGCGCAACGCCTTTCCTGGCACCGTGTACAATAATGCAGATCGCGCCTTGGACCTGTACGGCGACAACATAGAAGTCGACTACCGAGGCTATGAAGTCACAGTGGAGAACTTTATAAGATTGATGACAGATCGGGTTGGGGAGGATATGCCGCGGAGCAAAAGGTTGATGACGGACGAGCGGAGTAACATCTTGGTGTACATGACGGGCCATGGAGGAAATGAGTTTTTGAAATTCCAGGATGCGGAGGAAATCAGTGCATTTGATCTTGCAGACGCGTTTGGTCAGATGTGGGAGAAGAAACGGTACGTGAGCAGACTTCTTTGAACTGTCTACCCTATCGCACAATCGGAGAATGCCAGGCTGACAAGAACTTACAGATATCACGAGCTACTCTTCATGATAGACACATGCCAAGCAAACACAATGTACTCCAAGTTCTACTCGCCCAACATCCTCGCAACCGGCTCCTCGGAGATCGACCAAAGCTCCTATTCCCACCACGCAGACAACGATGTTGGCGTCGCCGTCATAGACCGCTACACGTACTACAACCTCGAGTTCCTCGAAACCCAGGTTCGCGACCCGACCTCCAAGTTGACAATGGGCGACCTGTTCGACAGCTACGACGAGGAGAAGATCCACTCGCATCCAGGGATACGGTATGATCTGTTTGAGGGAGGCGAGGAAGCCGCGCGGGACAGAAAGGTTATGGATTTCTTTGGCAATGTGCAGAACGTAGAGGTTGAGGGTGGGACTAAGAATGAAACGATGTGGAAAGAGGACCTAAAGGCGATTGAAAGAATGATTCTTGAGGCGAAGAGGAGGCATAATGAGAGTCTGCCCGTGACACCGCAGGCACAGCATATTGTTGAGGAGGTGAAGCCTGTCCAGAGTCTGAGGAGAGAGGCCGCTGTAAGGGTTGATGGAGAGCAGGGGTGGACCAAGCAAACGTTCGGTGCTCTGGCGTTGGTTGGCTGTGCGGGGATATGGCTTGCTGGCAGTTTGTTTGAATCTTTGTGAAGTACCATAGTCTGCCTCAGAGCCATGATATTTATAGTAGCAGCAAGATACCCAAGACATACACGATATTCATATTCATCCCGATCACAGATCTGATGGCACACTATGCACAATCGTATATTTGCTACCATAGTCCAAAATCCACCTCTGCTACCGCCCTCCCACCCATTCTCACCTATCTACACATACATTATAACCCTCTATTTCCACTCCTTTCAACGTCGAGGATGAAGGGGTTGTCGATACTGTGCTTACCCTGATTGTAGTTTGCAAGATGAAGGTCCAGTTCCCAAGGAAGAGGTCGTTGCGCATGTTTTGCGACAGGCCGTTTGTGGCGTGGTAGTGCACCATGTATGCGCTCTCTTCGTGCAGGAGTGTCAAGCTCTGAATATCTTGCAGAAGTTGATGATATGGAAGTCTGTTATTGGGACCACCTGCTTTGCTTTATTCTCGATGTATTCGTGTGGATGGGTGGCGAGAGTCATATCCACAAGGCCCATTCGACCATTCTACGACGAGGAGATAAAGCACATATAAAGGGTTGAGACACTTGATATTCCTCAGTAGCTAAGATGTAGTTGTACTCCACATGCATGCACATCTCATCAATACCAGTTATTAGCCACCTTTATCAGACTAGCGCCGGAAGAGTGTGCTTGAAGCATCGGCGTCTTGATCTAAAAGGGAAATGAGGTCATAGGTGAAAGCGACTGACTGCTGTGGGAAACGAAAGACAAATAAGAGCAACATGCCGCAAGCCGGACTCGAACCTGCGCAAAAAAAGTACTTTTAAAGCTAGGCCCACCGTATGGCTAGCTTTGAGTTACCCATATGCAGGCGTCAACAGTCGTACGATCCATTGAAAGCCGCTGGTCAATCTCGGGCTAGCATGTACCGGACATGAGAGAGGTGGAGAACCCGAGGGTTAGTGCGTAAGTCGTGTAAAGCAACCACCTCTACTATCACGTCTTTCCATAACTTGCTTAGAGACTCTGGGGAATTAATATGTTTATATGTGCATAAAGAGTGCGGGGGTGTCCTCGCCAGCGGGATCGAGGTGAAGCGCAGCGTGTGCGCCGCCGCTGTCGGGATCCAGGTGAAAGCGACAATGCGTACACGGCGAAAGCGCGTACACAACAGGACGCTGCGGGGAAAACCTAGTTGTTACTACTCGCAATCTGCTTACAGTAAAGGGTCCATGCCGTCACTCTGAAAAGAGGATGCCTTGAGATCGCGCTTCAGCTGTCGCATGCCTAACCTACGTGCGGCCCTATGCTAAGCTCATCAATAAGGCAGGTCTATTGAACCTGCGTAGTCGAGTGGCCTCAGGATAGTCACTGATGGGTTCGCTCGGGATTCCTGAGCAGTACTTTGAGTGTCAACTTTCCAAGTCTATGTGGCAGAAGCGAAAGTGAGATTTATTGTGACCAAATTCCGCAAAGCCATGCATACTTTGGTGTAGGAACAGTAGTACGAGAGGAGAAAATGAAGTGAATGGATAAAGAGAGCACATGAAGAAGAGATTCAGTTATTGACTAAGTGGAAGCGATGCTTGTCTGTGGGCTCTTGACGCTGACAATAGCAATCATTGAATGAATAGAGCCTTGAGCAACGTAGACTCATCGTGAAAGGGGTGCTTCACCAACCACTCCACAGTGAACATGAATATGAGAGAGTAAATTCTGGGCAGGATAGGTAGAAGGTAGAAATAGGATAGTTGAAAATGGCGAGGGGTTGACAATTGTAGAGTAATCCACGGACGATAAAGGCAGCAGAAACATGTAGGAAAGAATATTGCGATTGTAATTTTATCGTAGCAATGCGGAAACACTCGTTCATATTCTTCTATATCGCGGCAGATGCGAGTGGTAGACGAATAGGTGAAGGCCGGGGCATGTAGAGAGAAAGTGGAGAGAAAGATGACGGAAAGAGGGATGTTGTCGGATCAAAGTTCGCAAATCTGGAAAGCACGACTTAGACATCAAGCGATACCACATCGGGCATCACGCCCGGCTGGGAACTTGTGGGCCGCCCGATGCACCCCACAGAAAAACCCACATAACACGCTCCACTTCTTCAACATGGGAATACCGGGATTGCATTCAGTGTTGCATATACACTATTCCAACATTCGCATGCTTCATGTGTTTCTGTTCCCATGAAGCAACCGCACGAGAGCAATCAATACAGTGCTCGGCAAGCGGGAATGGTGCCACTTCCGCTCATGCAGGACGTACCAGACGTCATTGCCGGCGCACAACAGTCACGCCCAGGCTGCTGACGGCGCGGCAGTTTACCGCAGACGGCATCTCCGACTAGTTGATGAGGGGAAACTTTGTGGTAGCCTCCAATCGCATCGCGGAGCTCTCTAGAGGATGATTGTGTGACGTCGTTTGGCTGACAAGCCGAGGGTGAGAAGATGGGGTTGATTTAGTAGAAATACTCCGCTATACTTTGTGCAACTGCTGGCCTTTTGCGAAAGTACGTGCTATTTAGACTGGAGCTACTCGTCTGTTAGCCTATGTTTGCTGAGATAGTTTGAATCCCATCTTGAATCATCACCTACCATGGCCACCACCAATGGACCCATGGCCCCAGGCCCATCACGCTCCCGCGACTGGGCCGACGACCAATCAGATAACCGCCTCAATGGAGTAACTTCCAACACAAGTGCTACGCCTCTAACACAGATACCAACAGAGCATTCTGTACATTCGACTGAGCTCTCGCCGACCCGAACATCAACCAGCGCGCAAAGGACGCGTTCGGCATTGGGTCTGCACCCCCAGGCACCCATTGATGAAGAGCATGATCAAGGTCCAAGATCACATCTCAGGTGGTCTAAGATACGAACTGTATTGCGCGAACCGTTCGCTGAGTTTTGGGGAGTGGCCATCATGGTCATGTTTGGCGATGGATCGGTCGCCCAGGTATTGCTTTCGACAGGCCAGACGGCTGCTCCCGGGGCGAACGGCTTTGGATCTTACCAGTCCATCAACTGGGGGTGAGTCCTTCCCATGTTTGCGTAACGAGACCTGTGCTCATATCGGACAGCTGGGGCTTAGGCGTCATGCTTGGTCTCTACGTCGCGGGCGACTCAGGGGCCTATCTCAACCCGGCTGTCACATTCTGCAACTGCCTCTACCGCCAATTACCATGGCGGAGATTTCCCGTGTACTTTGTTGCGCAAATGCTTGGAGGGTTCGTTGGATCCGGCATCGTGTACGCCAATTACATCAGTGCTATCGATTGGTTCGAGGGCGGGAAGATGAGAACAGTACCGCCTGCAACGAAAGCCACTGCTGGGATATTTTGCACATACCCACAGCCTTTCGTTACCAAGGGGAGCCAGTTCTTCTCCGAGTTTATCGCAAGTGCATTGCTCATGTTCGTCATCTTTGCGTTGAAGGATCCGAGCAACAACGGTGTTCCAAAAGTACGTGCCCAGTGTTGAGCGATATGGGTGAAGCTAACAAGCATGTAGAGCGACAAATGGTTCCCACTCTGTCTGTTCTTCTTGATCTTCGGTCTAGGATCTTGCTTCGGATGGCAGACGGGTTACGCCATTAACATTGCGCGTGATTTTTCCCCACGGCTGATGTCGTACGCTGTCGGGTATGGCAGTGAGGTTTGGTCTGCCGGTGGTTACTATTTTTGGGTGAGTTTTACATTATATGATACTGGGAGGGGCCACTGCTAACACAACGACTAGATACCAATGGTTGCTCCATTCTTAGGCTGTGCTTTTGGCGGCTTCCTGTATGATGTTTTCATCTACACGGGCCCCAGCCCGATTAACACCCCGTGGCTAGGCCTGAAGCATTTCAACCCTAGCTACGCGAGGAGAGCGAGGCGGGAGCGTCTTGAGAGAGAGAAGGAAGATGGCATTGTATGAGTGTCCAAGTCTTTTGTCTGAGCGTGATAAGCGCATAAATTTCCATTTCTTGTCTTGGTTGCATGTGAATGAGAGCCCCATGTATAAATGGGGTTGTGGCGCAAGGAGAATGGAGTCTATGAGGAGAATGAAATTCTCATGTAGGTATACCATCTCATAGTGCAATGCTCCTGTTCTGCCAAAGTCTTCGCATCTTTTCGCAAGAGCCCCACTTTGAGCTCGCTTACATTAGATTTTACGCATGTTTTTTCTTACACAACTCAGGGCGCTTATGAATTTTTATTGCCAGGTCAACTCATTGCAGTCCCGATCAGCTGTGAAGTAGAGAAGTTATCGCTCTGTTTGTACTGTTCTGGATGGTGGGCGAGAAGCGTGGTTCGCTACGGTTGAACTTGAAAGGTGTATACTGCAAGTCGGAACTGGATAGTAATGTGATCTTATGTAGAAGACATGGTAGCCAGTAATTAGAAGTTGGAAAGGCCCATTTCCACAGAGATGCATCGCTCGAGGCCTGAAGCTTAGTCATTCAAGTATGACGCCAGTGCCCCGCTGTCGCTGCCCTTCCCGCAGGCACCTCCGCTGTCCCGCCGCAGTCTACCAAATTTTGACTCACCAAGTGTCAACACACCACAACTCCCACGCCTCTTTCTTCCGCTACCGATCCCAACGCGAGTCCAGTTTCCAGAAATAGCACAGCAGACATGGCGGGCAAAAAAGGTGGTGCTGCTGGAGAGAACTCAAAGAAGGCGCAAGGACAGGCCCGCAAGGCAGACGCGGCTGCCTCGAAGCAGGCGGCAAAGAGCCAACAAGCTGAAAAGGCAGAAGCAGAGGAATGGAACAAAGGCTCTAAATCAAATGCAAAGGCGTATGTTGTTCACACGCCATGCCACTTTCTCACGAACCTCCAACTAACCAAGGCATAGTGAAGCGGCAGCTGAGAAGGCCGCCGAGGCAGCCCGCAAGAAAGCCGAGAAGGAAGCTCTGCTCCGCGAAGAAGAAGCCTCTCTGCCATCGAAGCCCAAGGGCAAGGCACCAAAGGCCGAAAAGAAAACCCGCGGTATTGACTCTGCCCTCGGATCGTTCGATACCAAGCCCAGCGCCATCAACGCCACCGGTATCGACAACGCGCTCGACGCTTTAGATATAACACACGGTAGCCAGGACAAGCTCGACCGACATCCCGAGAGGAGATTCAAGGCTGCGTATGCTGCGTTCGAGGAGCGGAGACTCGAGGAGATGAAGGACGAGAAGGGTCTGAGGCGGGGACAGAAGATTGACCAGATCCGCAAAGAATTCGAGAAACATCCCGAGAACCCGTTCAACCAGGTGTCCGCGACGTACAACATGTCAAAGGAAGAGATTGCGGCGCTCAAGGACTCGGAGAAGGAGAAGAAGGAGAAGAGGCTCGCGGGCGGCCTCAACTAAGCTGTTGCCCTTGGATCATTTCGTTCTTTCGCATTTGTCGTTGGCCAGCGGTTGGCGTTATGGATAGACGTGCGACGGGACGCTTCGATGGAGGATGGACCCTGAATGCACACAATGGTGCATATGAGAGGTCTGGTTAGTCCCACGTAGGGTGTGAGTGCGGTACAACCGCATAGTAGCAATGGCTACAGCACTGTGGTATCAAAGAGCTTGATCAGCTTCATCTTGCTTTGGCATCATTCGCATGTTTGATTTTTAGAGTGACCTAGTGCAAATAGACTCTTGTCTTGGGCATGGACATGGACATGGACATGCGTCATGGAGCTGGCCAATATTCAGCCGCAGATCCAAGAGCCACGGCATGCCAACCACAACAAGGGACAAGGCTGCCCAGATATAAACAGGAGAGGCGGCTGCGGAGCGCCAAAGGATGAAGGACTGCACCGCCCAACTAAAACAAAGCACCCCAATGTCTGAAACGCGCGAGCTAGTCACCGATTGGCTGCGCGCGTTTCTTGTTCCTGCATGTTGAAACACCTTGTTGCCTATTCGGGAAGGGGTCCCTGAACCGCGCGCTCCTTCCACGGCAGTCCAGAATCATGGATCGATCTTTCACTTGTTCCTGCTCGTGCTGGCAGGCAGCCGGGGCGGTCAGTTACGAGTCAGCCTATTGATTATGTCTGACGCCGCCTTCACCATGGGTGGCTTCTTCCTTCACGTTCAATCGTTTGCTTCATCGAAGCTCATCCAGTCTTTACTTTCCCTTCTTTGACTTTTCGACCTTCTCTTCTCTTCTCACTCGCTTCCTTTCTTAGTCACATCATGAAGTTTTTCTCAACTGTTGGAGCTGTGCTCCTTCCTTTCATTGCGGCAACCGCTGGCGGCATCCAGTTCAACCCGGAAGATGAGGCTTCTATTCGCAGCGTCACCAGGCAATATGCTTACGGCTTAATGTCGCTCTACCAAAACAATGCTACAAACACCCCAGCAGAAGACGTCGGGATTCTGCCGAAGCCGCACTACTGGTGGCAGGCCGGTGCAGCCTGGGGAGGTGTCATCGAGTACACCCAGTTTACAGGCGACAACTCGCATGTGAAGGCACTTCAGCAAGCCTTGACGGCCAACTACGGCCCGAACAACGACTTCATCCTGTCATATCGAAAGGGTCAAACAGTGCGTTCTCTTGACTTTGCTGTACTAAACTTGCATGCTAAGCAGTAGACTAGGGCAACGATGACCAGGCTTTCTGGGCCCTCGCCGCCATGAGTGCGCTCGAATACCAGTTTCCCGATCCCGACCAGGCCCCTGCAGCTTACCTCGAAGTCGTTACCAACGCCTTCAACAACATCGTCGGACGATGGGACGAGACCACATGTGGCGGAGGCTTGAAATGGCAGATCTATCCCGAGAATGCCTACGGATACAATTATAAGAACTCCATCAGCAACGGATGTGCCTTCGCGTTGGGTGCACGTCTTGCTCGATACACCGGCGAGCAGAAATATGCGGACTGGGCTGTCAAGATCTACGATTGGACCAAGAAGGTTGGACTCATCTCCGACAAATACGAGGTCTTCGACGGCACCGATGACAAGAAGAATTGCGCAGCGGTTGCCGACAAAACCCAGTGGACCTACAACAATGCCATGTTCTTACACGGTTCAGCCTTCATGTTTGATCAGACCAAGGGCGACAGTGTCTGGCAGGAACGTACGACCGGCTTCTTGAAGCACGCCGAGCTGCTCTTCTTCCGCCCTTTCGAGAACGCAACCGACATCATGTATGAGTGGGCCTGTGAAACTGGCGAATCAGGAAGACACTGCAACCTGGATCAACAGTCGTTCAAAGCCTACCTCTCCCGTTTCTTGGCGAAGACGGCCGTTATGGCTCCTTTCACCAAGGATACGATTACCAAGTACCTGAAGGCGTCCGCTATTGGCGCTGCAAAGTCTTGCTCAGGCGGAGCTGATGGGGCAACATGTGGTAGCAAGTGGTACACTGGTAGCTGGGACGGGACATCTGGCGTCGGTCAGCAGCTCTCGGCGTTGGAGGTCACCCAGGCACTTTTGATGATCAAGAAAGGCACTCTTCCAGTGAAGAAAAGTGAGGCCCAGCCAAAGCCATCCGCGACTATTCTCCCGAGCCCTAGCTCAACGCCACTTGCCACGCCTACCCCGGCTCTTCCCAGCAAAGCCCTTTCGTCCGGCAAAGCCTCAGTATCAACTTCCTCTGCGGTCGAAGTAGTGTATCCCACTTCAAAGATCCCCGAAGTTGTGCATACCTCGTCGAAGATCCCCGAAGCTGTACCTCAACCGACTCCATCTTCGAAGACCCCCGACGTTGTGGCTGCACCAAGTCCCTCTTCGAAGGCCCCCGAAGTTGTCCCTGCACCAAGCCCCTCTTCGAAAATCGCTGAGGCTGTGCCAAAACCAAGTATAATCGGTTCATCCAGCTCCAGCTCCATCCGGCCTTCAGCTATCGTAACCCCGAGTCCATCCTCAACGCTTGCGGCAACAAGCCAGCCTGGCGGCGAATTCCAAGAGGGCAAGCCGACTTCAAGTGCATGCGCCAAGTCTGGAGGCGTGTGCACCTGCACTCCAAGCACGACGATCACTGTCTATGTTCCCGCAGCGTCCCAGACTACGGTGGCTGTTGTGCCGCCCACCTCGTCGAAGTTGATCCCGGTTGCGCCACCTGCTAACAGCAGCTTCCCCAACCCGAATCAGCCAGAAGAGTTCTTGGGTGCGGCTGTCAACGTCAAAGTGACGGGCTGCTCGTTGTTGGGCGCGTTGTTTGTGGCATTTGTTGCTGGGCTGCTATAGAGCGCCGAATTCTCTTTGCCTAGTGCCTCTCTTCTTTCTTGGTCCCTAGGGGACATTCATTGATGCTGTAGATATACCTTCTCCACTTGTTTTATATCCCATCACCGACCGGCATAGACTTTCCATGTCAGGACGGCGAGAACCAGTCTACGATGGTTCATACATAGATGAGATTATAATTGAGTTCTCGACACTTTTGAGAGCTGATTACCCAATAATATTTGAGTTTACACCCACCATGGGAGTCCATCTTGCGTGATCAGTATGCTTTTGTTTGCATAAGCCTTGTACTGATTCTGGATAGAATTGAACAAGGAAACCTCGAATAGATGGCGTCACGAAGTCTGAAAAACCAAATGATTGAAAAGCAAGTCTGTGTAAGAGGTAGGACCTAGCTAGGGCTGTGAAGTTCTTCAAACCGCACGGGATGCTTGATGCGACCCGCCCGTTGCTACCCCACCAAGAAACGCCACATGTCTTGCCAATAATTAACGTGCGATGACATCGAAGTTCGCGCTACCCCGGGCCCCTATGCTACCTCCACAACTCCGAGCTCAACAACAGAAATAGCGCCTCGTATACGCGCAGGTAGCCGCTTGGTCAACACGATTTGCTATCTACATATCGGCTGCCAGGGTGAAGGAACCCTCTTCACGCCATACTATCATGTTTTGATGCGGTTCTGCCGCCTCACACCCACACGCGACATTGGACAGCGATACACAGGACTCGGAGACTGTAGAATAGTGAAGGTGCGTGACTCTTGTGGGAAGAATGCGGCACGATGGCTAACTCGATGCGCAGGCTGCAGCTTCCAGCGTGTCCCCACTGTCAACAGCTCCGCTTTTTCCATCTCGAGCGCATATCGTAAACGCCTCACGTCACCCCTCCATCGCTACCTACATACCTTTACCCCCAAGTATACACACCGCATCACGAGCGACTAGCAGCCATAGGAGGCTACATCAATAAGACCCTTCCTCGCCCAGGCGCACGGCATCCTCCTTTGCCTCGCGGGCGGCGTCATTGTAGTCTCGACAACCAAAATGACGCAAGATCGGAGAGATGCGAGCGGCAAGAAGCTCGCGGTTATGAACAAATATGTCTACGATGCCTTTCTATGGACATTCTCCATACTGGTGGAGCTCTTCTTTCGAGAGGTACATCCAAGGAGTAGCTGGAAAGTGCCAAAAGAGGGCCCGGTCATCTTCGTCTGCGCACCACATGCGAACCAGGTATGATTCACATACTTCGACCTTGTGGCACGAGGCTTACTGGAATTAGTTTGTCGACCCCCTGATGTTGATGCGAGTCGTCAAGGCTGAATCGGACCGCCGGATACAATTCCTGATCGCAGACAAGTCTATGAAGCGGAGATTCATAGGTTCAATGGCAGGCTTGACGGGTGTGGTACCTGTCGGCAGAGCCATGGACCAGACGAAGCCAGCCAAGGGCAAGATTTACCTCCCCGACCCAATTAACGACCCGTGCCTACTTCGAGGCGTCGACACCAACTTCGAAGAGTCGTCCTTCCAAGTCGGTGGCTCGGTCGTACTTCCAAAGGTGGACAACAAGGCAGCTACTGCAGAGATATTGGAGATCAAGGGCCCCGAGGAGATCAGATTGAAGCGTGGCTTCAAGGGAGGCGTGGCTATGCAACAATTAACTGGCCGCAACGATATGACCAAGGATGGCACTTTCGTCGACGGGGCTGCACAAAAGAAAGGCATAGCCGACGGATACGAAGGAACCATCTTTCAAGTTGCACCGAAGCTGGACCAGACCGAAGTCTACGACGCTGTACATGCGGTACTTCATCACGGCGGAAGCATCGGCATTTTCCCAGAGGGCGGCAGCCATGACCGCACTGATCTCTTACCTCTCAAAGGTGCGTGAATCCACATCCTACTTCTCCGCCCATGCTAATAGTGCGTAGCTGGTGTTGCCATCATGGCTCTCGGTACAGTACAAACCAAGCCCGACTGCAACCTGAAGATCATACCAGTCGGCATGAACTACTTCCACGCGCACAAATTCCGCTCAAGGGCCGTCATCGAATTCGGCACCCCAATGGATGTCCCAGCCGAGCTTGCTCAGAAGTTCGCTGGTCCCGGGAGGCGTGATGCTATCGGCGAGATGCTAGAAACCATTCGTCAAGGTCTCATCTCAGTGACTGTCACAACGCCGGACTATGACACACTCATGGTATGTTGACTTCCTGCTTGTTACCCGCACCACCACTCACATGCGCATCCTAGGTCATACAAGCTGTGCGTCGTCTTTACAACTCAAAAGGCACGAAGCTCCCCTTACCCAGGGTCGTCGAGCTAAATCGCCGCCTCGTCCAGGGCTACGAGCGCTACAAGTCTGACCCTCGCATTATCGAGCTCAAGAAGGAGGTTACCACTTACAACCGGAAGCTCAAAGCCCTTGGAATTCGGGATCACCAGGTGCATTATGCCAAGATCCATCCTATCGTAGCATTCGGCATCTTCTGGTACCGCCTTGGCAAGCTTCTCTTCCTGAGTCTTCTTGTCCTGCCTGGAACGCTACTCTTCAGTCTTGTCTTTATTGCGACTAAACTCATCTCGATCAAGAAAGCAAGGGAAGCTCTTGCTGCCTCAAACGTCAAGGTCCAAGCTAGGGATGTCATGGCCACCTGGAAGCTTCTCGTCGCCATGGCTGCTGCCCCAACAGCTTACTTATGGTACGTGAGCATAGGGCTTTACTGGTACTCGTACAACAACTGCAACGGGTATCTCCCACCAGGCATCCAGAAAAGATGGCTCATTCTCCCTCAATTGATCGTGTATGTCACGGTGACCTACGGCGCCCTCCGATTTGGCGAAGTCGCAATGGATATCCTCAAATCACTCGGCCCACTCTGGAAGATGATGAACCCCTTCTCTAACAGCGAACTCGTTAAGCTTCAGGAGCGCCGCGAGCACCTTGCCAACCGCGTCAATGATATCATCAACGAGCTTGGCCCAGAAATGTACGAAGACTTCTACTCTAAACGCATCATCCAGGATCCCTTCTCTCAAGATCAAGAAGATGAATCCGAAACGCCGCGCACGCCGCCCAAAAAGTCCGATGCCGATGCCGCCAGAGAAGCCGGTCAAGAAATCGAGACGTACGACTTCCCCGCCTCGCCCAGTACCGACGGCCAACTTCCACGCAACGAGTCGTTCCATGACCTTACCAACCAAGACATCTTTTCCTCGCGCCCTCAGACACCGAAGAAGAGTAGATCGAGGAATGGTAGCTCGGCGAACTTGGGTGGCTTCCAGCTCAAACCATTTAGTACCATTGATGGGAATCTAGATGAGGTGAAGAGGAGGCTCAAGGATGGGGTCAAGGAGAGGACGAGGAGGCGGAGAAGTAGCGGGATCGACGGGGAATGGGAGGACGGATATGACACGCTAGAAGGAGAAGGAGAGGGAGAGGGGTTGATGATGGGGAAGAAAGCGAGGTAGGGCTATGGCAGCGGAGATTTTAGGGGACGATGAGGACAGCATTTGGGCTTATAGTACTAAAGATACCACATTCGTATTCGTTTCCTTGGATAGATAAATAGTCCGCGAAACAAGGCAACGAAGGTCTTGAAATTACTTGTGAATACGATTTGCTTGCTATGCTAAGAACTCCATCATCGGTCGCTTTGTATACCGCCCACGCGTTTCATCTGATGCCAAAATAATAATAATAGATCCCCCAAAAAGAACATGCCACGCTATGCTTACCAATTGCGCTTGTCGTTTCAATAGCCCGGCCCCCTCCACAAAACCCCTCGTGGTGTCGTGTCGTATCTCCTTTCCAAACAAACAAACAAACAAACAAATACCACCACCACCGTCTACATATCGTTCCAATATGCAGATAGATGCCCATACTACCCCACAACAGCCTTCATACTCAGCCGCTCTAGAAAGCCACTCAGATCCTCCTTCTTGATTTCAATGACACATGCTTCAAAACTGTCCATGCGCACTCTTGCGCCCGTCTCGCGAACGACTTCCTGAAACGCGTTGCCGAATCGGTTTCTGCCTGACCCTCTTTGCTCGTCCAGGTCTTCATCGTCGGAGGAGTCGTCTTCATCGGAAGAAGCATCATCATCATCATCATCTTCTTCTGTATCGTCATCGACTTCGTCTTCCTCAAGGCCTGCGGCCAAGTTACGTGCAATGCGCGCTTCGCGTTTCTTCTCGCGCTCTTTTTCGCGAGACGAGCGCCTCGCTTCTTTCGCTTTGATTTTCGCTTCTCTTTTCAAGAGGCGCTCTTTTGCAGATTCGGTTGCGCCACCACCGCCTAGCCCAACGACGACGTAGAGGCCTCGAGAGTCGTCGAGACCCGCCATGACTAGTTCGCTCCCCTTGTTCTTGCCCTTTGTCCCGTTGAGCTCGACGATGGCTTCGGCTATCCAGAGGGCGAGTTTGGTGAGCGCGCCTGGGTGCGTGAAGAGCTGGACGTCTGGGCCTTCTTTTACAACGGCCATGCGGAAGGCGCGGAGGTGGCGGATTTGTCTCTTCTCGATGAGTTGGGTGCCTGTGCGTAGGATAGCGCGGTGTAGGTGTTGTGCTGTGGTGATGTGATCGACTAGCATATCTATTGACCCGAGGGCGTCATAGGCTGTCCAGAATCGGCTTGTGATGTGTTCCTGCGCTAGGTCCTGCTGTTCTTGTGTTGTTGACACAATCTCGGAGTGATCCTGTGTGCCGACGAAGTTCGAGCTGTCGAACGATGACTGGTTCAGGTTCTTTGCATCCCCAACTTCTAGGATAGCACCCAGGATGACGCCCGCGTCAATGGCGGAAAGGCATGCTTTCCAGCCCCAGCATCTTACGAAACCCCACCCGTCTTTCATATCGCTGCTTCGTCCCACGGGCGGGACGAGCCCGTCGAGTCCATAATGTGGTGCAAACTTCAGGAGCCGTTCCCGTAAGCCGCGTTTGAGCTCCATGTCCATGTGCGTGTATCTTTGTTTACATTCTGTCAACGACACGCCCATTTTTGCGAGAAGTTTGGCTAAGCGTTTCTGCCCTGCGTCACTCCAGATGTGCAGTTTGGCTGAGAGGTAAGGCGAGTGTAGCATGCTCTCGTATAGAGACCAGTGGCGGAGGAGGAGAAATCGTGGTTCGGGGGAGAGACGGATGGATTTGTCTGTTGCGGAGCGAGCACTGGTGGGGATGACGCCGCTTGCTTCGCCCATCATGGCGTCGCGGGCTCCATTGGTAGCATCTGTGATGGGATTCAGGCGCCGTACTTCGTCACGCAGGACGGACCTTATCTGCTCGCCTCGGTTGCCGTTCCACCCTGCTGAACCGCCTTGTGCTGAGAGCGGGTTGAGGCCAACACCGCTACCAGTTCGCCCGTACAGCTCTAGACTGCTAACACCTACAATGGCATTCCAAAGCAGGTCGTTGTCTTCGCGGCCAAGCTCAGAAGCGAGATTGTATACGAGAGAGGAGACGGGCTCCGAATATGATGTGCCGAGTTGGTAGTACTTGTCGAGGACATTAGTGTATTTGTTGCGTGTCTGTATGAGCTGTTTCCGTAGGTTCTTTACGGATTTCTCTTTCGGTGCCGCTATTGACGGTGATGCTGAGCGGCTGCGGGAATCTGATCGTGAGAAGTCTGAAGAGCCGCCTAGCTGATTTTCGATCAGTAGACCTCTTCGGGCGGGTCTTCGTTCTGGTGATGATGGTATTGAACCTCCCTATCAAACTGTTAGTGGCAATCCTCCACCGGAACCCATGCTAGACGTACCGAGTTACTTCTTCGCCTTTGCCGCGGGCGCTCGTCATCGGTCATATCGTCTTCAGAATCATCTCCCTCGCCCCATGACTTCCTTTTCTTCGGCGCTTGTCCAGACGGGGGCTCTTCCTCGTCTTGATCATCTGAGTCCTCGTCCAAGTCCTCTTCCTCACCAACCTCGGGCATTTCCTCAAGCCCACAGTACGCTGCTCTTTCTGCCTGAAGTTCTTCTTCGATGTCGCCATCATCAAATACTATGATTCCTCCTCTTGACGTCTGATATGACTGCAACACCTTTCCCTTGTCCACACCAGACTGTCGCCTCCCAAGCTCTCCTGTGGCCGGGTCCTCACTAATCGGCGTGCCGAACACGTTTGCGAGATTCCACGGCCGTCTCGCATCCAAGACCCAGACCTCGACATCTCCACTTCCGCCTTGCCCATCTTCATCGACATCCAGACCTAATATCTCCTCTAGGTCCACCATACCACCGACACCCAAACATACGACCACGCCTCCGCTTCCGCCATCTGTAGTCCGCATTGGCCGTACTAGCTCTTCCGCCGCGCGTGACAGGTCTCCATATCCGGCTATGGGTTGTATCTTGTGAGGTATATAGTCGCGCTTTAGTAACGCGGTAAGAATTCGGCATGCGCAGAGCGCGTCTGGCTCAAGGGCGACGAGGAGTAAAACTGGTGGAGCGGCGGCGTGCGTTCGCTTTATCAGGTTTTGGTATAGGTTTGCGATCAGATTTCGTGGGAGGTACATGTCGACGGTGGGAATCTATGCGTGCTCGGCGTAGGGATATGCGAAGACACGCGTGCGGAGAGACGCGTCTGCGGCTTAAAGAGGGATTTTAATGTAGGTCACGGGCTCATTGCGTGTTGGACCTCTGGGAAAAGAATAAAAAGAGGCTCTATTAGAATATGGAGAACTGGGAAAGGCAATTGGTATGCGTGGATGCGGGTGCTTGCACAGCTTCGTGACCGTGCTATGGGAGATGGACGCGCGCGATCCACGCTAACGTCGTATTGGGCATGGCGCGCCCGCCTCTTGACATGAACCACTCAAGTGCTTGACATTGACATCTGTCCCATCTCACTACGGACCGATCACCCATCTCTCGTATCCCCTTCTACACTCACTCATACGAATGAATGACCAAAATATGGTCCTCTAGTAGGTCTCACGAAATGCAGCAGAACACAGTTGTCTGCTTGATTATCATTTTTCTACGATCCCAGTCCATCTCGAACGAGAGATTGATCATCCACTTGATGATGCTACCGGACTATCTACTTTCTGGACAGAGACGGCGTGTTTCCACCTAAGCACATCCATGGAGTGCACCTCTGTAAAGCATACTGGCTTCAATCTCGTAGATGGCACCCACCTCGCTGAATCAAAGCTTTTCCAATCTGATCACCGCTTCTCACCCTCGCTCAATTCTCCTATCCCTGAAGTAGAACCTGAAGTAGGGGTTTTCTCCTCCTCCTCTGCTACTCTTCCTGTGTTATGCTGACATGAAACATCCAGGAATACGCATCTCGACCGTTTCGGCCTAAGTGCGCTCATCCTCTTGCTTGATGTTCGGCTCGTGCTTGATTTGAGGTTCACCATTGATATCAATTCCACCGGCGAAACCAGCTTGAATATCGAGAGAACGCTGATCCTCGACATCGGCCCTACGTTCCACACGCATAGTAGGCTCTAGCTGCACCAAAGCAGACACGATATCGTAACGCTGGTCAAAATTCTCACCGTGTGCGTCACCCCACTTGGCCAGTCCCGGGTTGATGACGAACGCCACAACTCCCTCTCTCATGTCTTCGTCATCGCTTTCGCCATTAATTTCAGGAATAGATGACATCTCGTCCCTATTCAACAAGGCTCCAACCGCGGGGTAGGTGATCTGAAGACGCGAGCGTTGCAGAGACATCCGCATTGCTAAGCCAAAAGCTTTGTCGACAATTGGATGTACCTTTGAAGAATCGTATCCCGGGAACATCAAGTCGAAATGACCTTCGATAACGGTTCCGACAAGAGTGCGGTTGTCTATCACACTAGCTTCTAAACACTCAGGCATCAATCCCACGTTGCCATGCGTGATGGTATCTTGACCTGCCAGCTTTACCAGTTGTTCCATCGTCTTGTAACGCCAGTTTTCGCATTTTTTAGAGGGACGAGGCCAGTGATGGTGGTGCTGTGCCCCGAAGATTTGCGTCCAAGCTTCGTGTAGAGATTTGCAATGCTCCCCTAAGAACACGAAAGGGTTTCTGAAAACAAGGCAAATGAGAATGGACCAGACCCATGCTTCGATCAAGCTTTTCTTCCCGGCCCGACTATTCCAGTGATGTGACGAGACATCATTCAGCAAGAGGAGCGGACCAAGACCCTCAAGGATGTCTACCTTGTCGTTGACGCGGACTGTACGACTCAATGTCTTGATCAATGAGGCGAGCGAGCGGAATTCCTGACTGAACTGGTCATCAGAGACAACTTCCACCTTGTCGAGTTTTGCCAGCAGATCCTTCTGTAGCTGCTGGACTTGGGTTCGCAATGTCCGGACATGGCTGCGCAAAGGCTTGGCTTGTACAGCTTCCTGCAACAGTGGCTCAAGAACTTGGTCAAGAGATTCGGCGGTACTATCATCGAACTGAATACCTCTCTTCTGCGCATAGGAGCCCAAGCACTTGTCAACGACATATTTGTAGATGTCGTCAAGGTGGTCATAATCGGTCTGCCATTGCGCGCTCTCATCTTTCAGTCGCTTATTCTCGTTCACCAACTTGCGATTAGCCACATCAAGTTTATTGATTCGAATTCGCTGCTTCTGGAGCTTGCTGTCTCGGTCTCGCAGTGCTACTCCGAGGTCTCGTATAGCATTTTCTGCATTCTGATTCATCTGCGCAGATCCACGAGTAGACCTCTGAGTATCCTGCGAGTTGTTTAATTGATCTCTCGGATCTCTGCTGTTACGAGTATCGTTTTGAGTTGGCGACTCGTTCACTTGTCCTTGACTAGCATTCCACTACATTGCTAACATGAGCTATTGAATCTTCGTTATAGGCAGAGGCGTGACTTACGTAGCTGTAGCCAAGGAACATGGTTACACCTTAGTGTTGCTTTGGTAGTTAATGTCGTGGTTGGTGTTAATTTGTAGGATGCTGAGCTTGTCTCTTGCGCAAGGTGACCTTTGGGCGTCCTACTAAGGCTAGACCCGCAAGACTAGTTAGCTTGGCCTTCACCTTCACTTTGGGCCGCCCATCTCACCTCCGGTAATCAAGAGGTACTCACCTTTACTTGAGACCCTGTAGCTCATCAGTGAGCCAGATAAGTGTCCTAGCTTCTTAACAAACCTCGGGATCAAACTATCCACAACTACGACGACTGTAACAGCGAACCAACCGTCGTTTACGTCCACTATGAAGAGCAATCGGTTGATCGTCGGCCTCGATTACGGCACGACTTACACAGGTAGGTGAATATACCCAGACTTTGATCACGGTGCTTACTGGCGTAGGCGTATCCTTCTGTGAGACTTCGGATACTGGCTCACATGACGAACACATTGAGGTCATACACGATTGGCCCTCGAAACATACCAAAATCGGTACCAAAGAGAAGGTTCCGAGTGAAGTCACTTATCAAAAAGAAGGCCTGTTATGGGGATCTCTTATTCCTTCGAACATTCCACGACACATGTGGACTAAGCTTCAACTCGACGCCCGTCAGAAGGGAGCAGTAGCCAAGATTATTCGCGAAGTTTCGACATCCCCGCAGAGTGCGCAAAAGCAACCAGTTGAGATCATCGCCGACTTCTTGGGGCAGGTGAAAGCGCACCTCATCAAGAATCTTGACCAGAAGTACGGGAAGACACTTTGGAGGACACTACCCCTCACTTTAGTTGTTACCGTACCTGCAGTTTGGGCCGATATCGCCAAAGCCCATACCCTTGAGGCAGTACGCAAGGCAGGCTTCAACGAGCTTGAGTTCCCAGAGTTAAATAATACCATCATGGTAACTGAACCGGAAGCAGCAGCTATCTACACCATTAAGGCATTACGAGGTATGTACCTCCTTATGGGGTTGAGTTACTCTTGTGGTATTTCAGTGGCTGAAAGCTAAACGTACCATCTACAGGCACGACTCAAGATACTCAGTTCAAAGTCGGCGATGGCTTTATCGTTTGTGATATGGGTGGTGGAACGGTGGATCTCATATCATACCGAGTTGCAGGCCTTGAACCGACCGTCATCGAAGAAGCCACCATAGGCAACGGAGATCACTGTGGTGGTAGCTTTGTGGATCGCGCCTTTCTTAAATGGCTGGAACGTCGACTAGGCACCGAGGACTTTGTGGATATTGCTGGGTGTCGAAGCGAGGACATCCCTCACACATCGCTGTCCAAAAAGGCGGCCATGATGCTACAAGATTTCACTCTAGAAGTAAAGAGCGGATTCTCCGGAACTGAGACGAACTACTTGCGACTACCAGGCGCAATTGCCGACGATGATACCCGAGGCATCTGCGACGGAGAGATCAAGATCAATTTGTAAGCCCCCTGTTTTTTCAATTGAAACATGACTGACGCAACTAGTGAGGACACGATCGAGATGTTCGAGCATCCCATTCGTCGAACATATGAGCTTATTGGGGAGCAGCTACAGCAGGCGCGACACAACAAAAAGGTGGAGATTAAGGTCAGTTACTTACCAATCAGCGCCCTGTTCAAGTATTCATACAAATCTTGAATATTCGCTCACTGACTTCCGAATAGTTCGTTTTCATGGTGGGCGGATTTTCCGAGAGTCCTTACGTCTACAACAAAATCAAGGCCTTCGTTGAGACTAATAACTTGCAAGCGATTAAGCCTGCTTATGCGTATGTAAAGCCTGTCGGTCGTCATTGAATGTCGGCTAATTCTTCTCCTAGTTGGTCTGCTGTAGCACGAGGTGCAGCCGCAAAAGGTCTTGAAGGTGACAAAACTGTAATCCAGAAGCGAAAGGGCCGTAGGCACTATGGAAATTCCTGTTCTCCTATCTGGATTCCACGGAAACATACAGAAGCGGAATCGTACATCGACAAACACGACGGCGAAAAGCGAGCTTCTCATCAGATGAAATGGTTGATCAAGAAAGGTCAAGACCTGCCGACTTCTGGTCCGGCTCATGCGAAAGTCGATCTCTGCGCTGACTTTCGGCCATATCATAAGAGGGAAACACACCTTACCCTTTGGGCTTCGGATGCTGATAGGGCCCCAAAGCGCTCCACGAATAAGGTACGTGATTTCAACTGCGTGTTGCAAGGGAAATACTAAAAGTCATGCAGGATGTATACACTGTAGCCACAGTGAAAGTAGATCTGGGCGCTGTTCCCCAGGGCCAGTTCAAGGCTAAGCTGAGCGTTTCAGGAGCCCTCTACTATCGCCTGGAGTACGAAATTCATGTCTCCGTTCAGACCTCTCTGGAGTACTCGCTCGTAGTCAACGGAAAGACGTACGGGTCCTTGACTGCAACATACGAATAGGGCACGTGAAATCCAGCTGCGTATAGCAGATTAGTATTTCGAAGACTTTCCCGGGTATATGGTACCTAGCTATTTGGGCTCGGAACTTGAATACGAGCGCTGGTCATTCTGGGAGCATCAGGGAACGGATCGCCCGGATGACTACGGGGTAGTGGCGCTGCTAATTATATTGGCTGCCAACTGATGGGTTTGAATATGCTTTTTCTTGTAGAGCGCATCTTGGGTATCTCCAGATTTCCCATAGTATCCACATAGCGATGGTAGCAACCTGGATACTTGAAACGCACCTTCGTGGCCCCTTCCTCACCCCTCTCACTGAACACGCTTGTTCGATGCGACCTCCTTTGTCTTCCTCCATGTCCCCAACCACTTCCCAAACCTACCTCCAATCACCCTCTGCTACCCCGCCAAGTCCATCATGCAATCTCAACCGTTCAGCCGAAACTGAGCCTTAGGCTCGTCGCTAAATCACATGACTGACTTTCAATGCGCGTCATGCCCGCGCCATACCAAGACAGGCACGCTAGCGGAATCCTGCGCGCTGATCAGAACAACTCAGACAATATACTCGTTAGCGCTAGCAGGTAAGGAGAGATAGCGTGTTATGTGGCGCTTGCGCCGCGCGACGCTAAATCGACATCACACTGGCCGTTCAGCATGTGGAAAGAGGGGCAGCACAGTGGGGGTTGGAAAGAAGCGGAATCGAATCGCAGGACCTGCGGCAGCTGGCCAACGTGGAAGCGTGTTGACAGAGGGTTCGGGAAGACGACACATGGCTAGGCATCGTCGCGACCCCGTACTTTAGGAACTGTTGACTGACTACCTCCTGTTCCCGCGTTTCGGATAACGGGGAAGTGTAAGTTGTTGAGAACTAGCATGGGGCGCCGACGGGTGCATCTCCGATCCAGTAAGCGTGTACCAGAGAATGCACTCTAAACTACTTCGTTAGGCCAGTTTCACAGACTCGTCTTGCATCGCCTTGCTGAGTCTTTTTTATACGCTATTTGGCTGTTTGGGGCAGGTGATTCCACGCTGAAGTAATTTGAGCACAATAGTGGGGACTTCCCGAGGCTTTGGTAAGGCCATTCCCTGATGATTGTTTCTCTTTCAGGTTCACTCAAGCTACACCTCTACCGGCTGGTGGTAGCTCAACAGGTAATCCTGGGAGGTAGGCGCTTTTGATTTTTTGTTTGGTGGCAGGCCGCTAGAAACAATAATAAACGGCGAATTTACATTTCTATCTCGCGGTGTTGCCTACTCTTCTACAGTGCGTCTTGGGAATTCTCAGACTCTCCACGTGTTAGGATAGTTCGGGGCACATATTATTCCTAAAAGGTCATGCAACAGACGCTGACAGCGTCAGCGCTACTAAGGATCATATCTGTCGAGCTTCTAGCTACGGCTTTGCTTATTCTCTTACACTGCGTCCTGGAAGTCTTCCGACACTTCACGTTTTAGGATTATATAGGAGTTGGTTACGCTTGAAGGTCCTTGCAGTACTGGTACTTTAGCTCTGCTTAGTTTATCAAAGTGCACCCGGGGTATGTTCAGACCCTTAACATTGATAATAAAGTAATGGTAGTAATTGGTGTATGAGAAATAAAGCCTTGATTCTGTACAGTTCCCTTACTAGCCCATCCACTCATTAAACCCATCCCAGTAACCCATGCCCAACCCGGTCCGCCTTTACATACCCGCACCTGGACCATTGTACGAATACCCCGGAGGCCAGTAGGGCCAGGCCAGACTAGGCTCGTTGGTGGAGCCAGTATAAGGGACGTTCCCCATAGGAGGGGGGTTGCCCATAGGAGAGGGGTTGCCCATGGAATGGACATTTCCCATTGAAGGGGCGTTCGCCATGGAAGCAGCGTTCCCCATGGAAGGAACGTGTCCCATAGAAGTAACGTGCCCCATAGGAGGAACGTTACCCATGTGCGGGATCCTGCCCATGGAAGGGACGTTGCCCATGGGAGTCGTGGCGTTGGGGTCGACAGAGTACTCCCGTCGGCTCCTCTTTGCGGGTGGCTCTTGGTACCCGGGGTTGGGCAGAAGAGGTGCGTTTGGTGCCGGAGTCTGGTCCGAGGTGTATGAGCGCTTGTGCGCCATTGATCGGGCCTCCTTCCGGAGACGTAATCGAACTCCTTGGTCCGAAAAGGCGCGAGAGAGGTAGGTGGACTCCTCGAGTCCCTTAAAGTCTTTTGCAGCCAAGACTTTAAACTTATCGCTGATAGTCGAGGCTAAATACTGTACCTCATAAGAATCTTGGTGGAATTCATACAAGGTAAAGCAAAGCCTAAAAGTACCCACAGTTCTAACAGAGATATCCCCAAAAACAAAAAATCCTCCATCTTTATTGCTTATATCTTTTAAGCGGTGCAAAGAAGATACTAGTGTCCCTACTAGGGACTTCTCTGTGCTCATCTCGCACGGCTCGTCTTTATCTGGCTTATAAAGCGTCGCGCAGGCAAACAAGTAGGGATTTTGGAGGAATTGTTGTTGCGGGTCAATTCGCGCATTAACAACAAGTTCCAGGATGGGGGGCGGATCAACTGGCTTCCGCACTTTTTCTTTCCCTTGCAGGGAAACAAGCGCCTCGTGAGGCTGCTGCCGAAAATAAAGTTGGCATGTCCCAGGGCGTAGGGGGCCAACAGTGGGGTTGGGAACCTGCTGGTAGGCAGATTCCGTGGCGGGAGCGGCGAAGTAGGGGTTGGAGAACATGGTCGAATTGTAAGTAGTGGTGTTGGGGTTTGGTAGTTGAGTTGTTTTCGTTGGGTAGTGTTGGTAGAAGTGTGGTGGTTGAGTTGAGGTAGTTGAGTGGTAGTGGTCGAGTAGTTGTGGTAGTGGTAGTTAAGGAAAAAAGCTAAGAGAAGGGAATAGAGACATATAATATATGAATGTCTAAGAGAAATAAAACACAATCTCTGGTTGAGAATTATCGGCCTAACCATAGAGAAGTTGCAATGTCTCTCGAACTTTGCAAAACAACTCGAATCCAATATTGTGATTGGATAGGGGTGGGTAGTGGGGATCGGAAAATCGAAAGGTTAACGAAATATTTGAAAGTGCCTCTCTAGTGACTGCAATATTCCCGTTTGAGCTACGGCTGCACTACGGGAGTGCCCGTCGTATCAAATTACCAAGGCTGGAGTGGATGGAATGGTTTCCAGCTCGGACCTAATCCTAACGAGCACGGTGCACCCGTTCTTGAGTCCAAATCTTCTGGTACACTTGATCTACAAAGGACGTCGTAAGAACCAATCAACACCACGCGTTTGTTTTCCCCCTACGTCCTATGGCGAAATTTTTCTGGTGGTTTGGGGCCTAAGGTTTCCGTGCTCGCTTCCCCGGATGCATGACTCACGCGACGTACAATTTCAATATTGATTGGGAGAGACGTGTGGCACCGTACCGTGGTAGAAGCTTGGGGTATCGTGTGTGCGCAAAGTCTTCAATACTGGTGACGATTGTTGGACTAGTCTGAATAAGTCGAGTCCGAGATATGTGGGTGGTTATGATCCAGGAAGGAGCTATCAGCCGGTAGAAGGTCTAGCCCCGTCGAACAGTGTTGCACTCGATACTGAACAGACAGAAAGTGTGCGAGGGGTGTGGAGTATATCAGGCAACTTCGTTGCATTCCTATTCCCACGCCAGAATATTACTCCAAGACTACCCGTCGCTCTCTGAAGTTTGACGAAACCGAGGTGTCCAACTGACGGCACCCAATCGAATCTTTGGCCGAACCGATTGTCAACGGCTTTGGCGATCTGAATTACGAACGTGAAGTCGGGTACGCCATGCAAAGCTTCCTCCTGATTATCGTACGAGTGTTTTCCTCTTGAGCGACCCACAATGATTAATTGCACCGAGAACTCTTTGTTCGTTTCCAGAGCTGATGATTCCTTCTTTCAAACACTGTATGGAAGTACACTGGTAGCGCTGTGTCGTCTGGGCTGCAGTTGTAGTACGTGAAAGGCCGACCTCGTCAACAGCCGGAGCGGAAAAGATTGAGACTTTGCCGTTTGAGACGAAGTCCTCTCCACACCCAACCGTGGTTGACCCTGCCTTAGGGTATGTAGAGGTCCGTTTTCCAAGGTACCCGCGCTCCCGGAATTATTAGCGCCGTGTCGGCTGACCGAATCTAGACGAAGTGAGGTGCCGGCTGTGTGGAAGGTCGGTATTGTCCGTGGGAGATGAAGATGAGGGATGAGTGGAAATAGTGCTCTTGAGAATGGAGACGGCGTGCAGTACAATGCCAAAATCATACACTCGATGATTGAGTTACCGAAGGGACTTGAGAGTAAGTTTGCTGAATCGGAACACTCCGCTTTCGTCTTATGGCCTTGCGCCTGCACCGCTAGCCTCGAGGACAAATCGTCGCTTCGCGTTTAGTCTGAAGTGCAGCGGGCACCGAGCTATCTGGACGCGGCTGCCGATCGGCACACGGTAGGGCTTTCCGCTAACAAAGCTGTTCGCTACCGAATTCGGCGAGCTAACAGGTGAGAGAACAGCTGGTAGGTTAGGAAACGGTGGGCTAAGAGGTGAGAAGTAGGGCAGCGTGAATCATGCGAACAAGCCTTAATCGAGCCAGTAAAGACTATTGTGCAACCTTATTTCCTCTTGTACAGCGGGATTAGATAAAAGGCTGGTGTCTCTCCTTCTTGTCAAGATCCTGAAGTGATTGCTCGTCGAAATAGGTCCAAGTATACGGTTGACCGGCTTGTGTCCCTCAGTGAAGCTGCCCTAACGGTATGGTATCCAGGGTGAGATCGAAAACGACAGAACGGTATGTGCTCAGCGAAATACCGGGGGTGAGAGACAGGGAAGAAGCTTGTCCAGCCTGCTGGCGCATGGGTAAGTGTGCGAAGAGGGCACAGCGGGACCGACGACGACAACGACGACGACGAAGAAGAAGAGATCCTGAAGCGCCGCACAGATATGGCGACGAAGAGTTGTATATGCTCAAAAGTACCGCCGATTGAGGATGATAACCAGCTAAGGCCTGTTCTAGGGTAGAGACGGAGCAATAGCCCGCTTGTCACATTCTGCCAGAGCGAGGATATCCCATGTAGCCGATGAGCGACTCCAGCACCGCACAGACTGAGCGGCAGCAGGGCATGGGTGGCAGGCTGGCCTCCGTCGTGCTTCGATTCAACGGCAATCCCAGGTTTGAGGGTGGTAATGGGCACTGTCCAGGGCATCGGACGGGGGCCCCCGGGTGCATACGACGGATGCAGAAGCCCATGCCTGCAAACACCCAAACAAGGCTCGAAATTTAGCCATTGAAACTACTCTACTTGAGAGATCGTATATAACTCCCCGTTGGCGCCCAATATCTCAGCTATCCCCTCGTCGCCAGCATGTCTGCCAGAAGTTCCTCTGATCCGTAGTCTCGAGGCACAGAAGACTGGAGTCTGTTCAGCAGGTCCCAACGCATTTGTCCCGACCACTTGCGGACAAGCATCGTCGCACGGAACACGTCTACGCACATGGCGGCTGTCACCCAGGCTCTCCGGCGGCGCTTGAGGGCGGCTCCGGGGTGTAGCTCGAGACTCGACGCCGTTGACGACCTGACAGAGGGCTTGAAGCTAACGCATTCATTGCATACTCACGTCACACGGCAGGCGACGGCTCACACGCTGCAAGTATTGCCTGATACTCTGCCCGATCGTCTTCCAAGGCAGACATCAGACGAGGCCGCCAACGCTCTTCTTCGCTAGAAGCGGTGTTTCCAAGTGCGTAGCGGGGGGGCTTGACAGATGGTGCATGGGTGCTGCACGGCAGCTAGCCCCGAAAACGGAGGGCAGACACGGGCGACGTCGTTGGAGTCTTTGTTCTACAAGTGGGGAGTCGATCGCCATCGAAGCTTGCGGTGGCTGGGAGGATTTCTCCCAGGATCTTGCGATGAGGTGCGCCCGGGCCGCCCACTGCTCCGTTCTCCATGATGAAGGAATTCTACGATGTTACACCACCACTCACCACCCCCGTCCGTTCTCTGTTTAGCCACATAACATTCGGCGAGTGAGCGCGTCCAAGGCAATCCGCACAGCTGCTGGCCCGGCATTCCTCCTCTGACAACAGCCGATATACCCAGCCCTACCCTTAGCAAAGCTTGGCCGCTGGGCCATCACCAGGTAATCTTCGTCTCGCATCAAGGCACCGCAATCTGGCCGCTACAGCCTCTGCTGCGGCACTATGCTTGCCTGGCGCAGTCCCTGAACAGATCGCTCGGCTGTCCCAGCCCCTTTCCTCGTACTCCTGGTATTCTCTCCGCGCTCTGACCAGCCGCTGTTCCTGCAGATATGACTGCATATACCGCTAATGACGCGCTCCACACGTTACAAAGATTGTCCCAACATCGGCCCTATATGCTTTTAATCTACTTGTTCGCTTACTCCCAGTGAAGTTACGCAGACACTCTCCCCCTCAGAGATGCTAGATTGCGGCCATGGGCATGCCGTCCAAATGATGCTGCCACCTCGACACAGCTCTTGCGCAGTCCCGCAAGGACTCCTTCGTCTTATCCGGATCGGTTTACAATACGTCACCAACAGTTGCCCCGGGATGTAGCTGAACACAGATGAGATCGTACAGAAACATTACATATGCTGCTTTGACTGGTCTACTTCAGGCGAGTGCCACCACAGCTTTCTGCAGTGCGTCTTATTTGTGCTGTTAATTGTTAATCCCCGATGGTAAGCAGAGAGTCGCCTTAATTAACACTGACCGCAATCAACTCGCTACGTACTCGGCTCTGCGCGCTTGTTCACCTCTACCTGGTGGATGTGGGGTACTGGCATATCTGCCCCCTATTACTACCACGTCTCGTGGCAATTTTCCCTGATTTATGAACATTTATCTAGAGGATTATCTCTATGTGCCGGTTTCCATGAAGCTGGTCAAAAACGGGTTCGGGTTCGCTAGCTATTCGCAACTATAATTCCTAGATCCTTTAACGCTCTGCCCTACGTGCAAAGATTATCTTCGATACTCAGCCAAACCGCAGACTGCTAAACACAAACATATCTATCAGATAAAATCAGCACTCTTTTAGATGTTGGATGTTTCCGCGGTCAAGCCAATGCAGGTGATCAAGCATATTGAACACGGTACTGCTACGTTATAGCAACTTGAACGTAAATAGACAGCACCATGTTCTTGCTGTACTCCTCTGGATATGGCGACGCGTGCCAGGTGTCCATCTCCCATCCACCAAGATTGACACACTTTGACTGCTAACTTCTGGCAAGATCGTCTCCTCCAGTGACTTGGATCTGCAGTCTGGAAGCCGCATAGCTCTAACTAGCTGGGCATTTCTCCTCGGATGCTACGAATGTCGCTGAAGACCCTCATCGACGATGCTTCGCCAATTATTGTCCATAGATCTCAGAAGTTCTATCTGCATCCTGCAACGGCAGAGAGCTGCTCAGCCTATATTAGTGGCTCTAGGCGAATCAGTACGTCTAGTGGCCTACCATGATTGAGCTCCGATACGTTCTTGTTTGTCGTCCATCGCGCGAGTTGTTGGACCCCTCCTTTCTTTCCCCACAACTACTGCGTGTCAGCACTAACCAGCGCTATGCATAGTAAAGCAGTGATTTCCTTATGATTGAAAGGAATCAGGTGCCTGTTCTCTCAACACCATGCCTCGATCCCAGGAATTCACGGCACTTCACTAGCGATATGTGATACTAGTTAGCTTCGCCTACCCTGGCACTCTGCCATAGTACGACCCAGCACGGTCTCATCACGCTTGAACCGCTGGCCAGAACCAGGCTTCTTCGAGTCGAGCTTGCGGGTAGGTGACTCGGAGTTCCGTCTGGTCACCACTCCCCACAACAACCCCCACATCCTGCGTGGCTAACGTGCCCCTCCATCAGGGCCGATATCTCCAAGGGCTTTGCAATCGTTCGTCAGTCTCCAGGTATACATATGACATGCATTCATGATGCATCAGAGTCCGCAAACGGCGGTTACGGCATGCGGAGCTCTGCCTTCTGCGTGGCAGAGATGAACTAGACTGGGCCTCATGCGAGCCAAGAGTCTTTTCACATGCGCACGCGCACTGCTACTGGTTACGCAGACTACCAGGATCCCCGAGGACAAAGGAAAGACGCAAGGTTGACTTCAAGCGGACTTGAGTGCTCTCGGCGTTGTTGGCCTCCGGCGTTTAGAAAGACGCGAAGATAAACTTTCCCTCGAAGCTTGTTAATTAGCCCGTAAACTATGCAAGATTTCATTTCAAAGAATCACGACAAGGCGCATTGCAATACAGCACCTTCCCCATCAAGACAATACTGGAATGGAACGCGTCGTAGCCTGCGACACTGACTAGTTGGGTTGTTCTCAAATGATGATAGTATTGCTTGAGGATTTTCGAGCATTTCCCCAGAGCGCTATTGCGGTAAACAGGGTCGCGAGCCTTATCTCTACCATGACTCACATCTGCACTTCAAACCCCTCCCGGAGGCCGGCCGTTCCAGGTCCCCTCGTTATGCTCTATAAACCAAGAACCCGGCTGTCATTGGACGGGCACATTTCAGTGGGGCACAAGCCATACATTCCTATCCTCGATAGCGGGGAAGGAATACCGAACGAGGTTCATTCTACGCCTCGTGGTCATGGATACAGCTTATTCAACCTGATCATGAGTTTTTCGCTCTTTGGAGGGGCAGTATAGGCGTCTGATTGCTCAATATCCGTATCGTCCACGATTGTTGTGCTGTAGTTCGAATACAGTGCAGCGACAATGTACTTCATCTCTGTACCGAAATTAGCTCACAGGCCAGTATTACTTTCGCGAATATACGGCGACATCTCCGAACATGTCAAGACAAGTCTCAGGCTGGTCAGCTAATTGGAGTGACAAGCCTATCGCGGACAGATCGAACAGTTTAGCATGCGCGCCGCAGACGAACCGAAGAGACGACAAGAATAGAAGTATCAACCATGGTGCGCAAGAATGGTAAGTAGAAGAGG